>NC_135751.1:1827500-2147500 GCF_041903045.1 Epinephelus lanceolatus
TCAGTGGACTAACTTTGCACTTGAAGGTATGCCCGTTCACTTACGTTTTAACAGGTCTGACGCTACAGCTGTATCTAGGCTAACGGCTAACATGCTAACTATTATTTCTATGTCACTAGTCACTTGAAACAAATTTAGGACGATAGGAGACGGGTTGGCAGAGGCCTAACCGGTCTCCTGGGTTTCTGGGATCCTGCTGTTGATTTTGTTTCATGATTAATATGTTTGATTAATTAATTTGGAACATTGATTAATTTCAGTCAGATTTCTTTTGTATTTCTCGTTTTTGTTATTTGAAGATTTAATTCCTTATTTGTTTTTGTTATTTTCCATATTATTTATTGTTTGTGTGTGTGTGTGTGTGTGTGTGTGTGTGTGGTAAGACCAGTCATACTGTGAGGCCATTTTAATTTTCCCTCTATCCCTGTGGACAGGTGCTGTGGGCCCAGAGCAGTGCCCCAATTCCTGGTGGCGGGTTCTTCACTTCTCCTCAGGTAATTCTGAGACGTTTTAATAATAATCTGTGTAATAAAGGATATTTTTATACCTTGAACACCGTCTCCTGCCCAGTGATGATCTGAACCTGTGTGACCTTTAGCCTCCCTAAAAATAATAACTACTTCTTGGGGCGAAATTCCCCAGGTGGCATTGTTCGGCAACACACTCCTCCCCAACCTCCACTTGCCACACAGGGAGTCATATTCCAAGAGAGCTAGAAGGCCAGACACTGTGGTTGGAAACAGTTTTTTGTTTCTGGTCAGTTTGGAGGTTTTGTGCTGTTTTGCTTCCATAACATGCATTCTTTCATACTAGTGTAAAGAAAATGTCCAAAATATACATTTAGGTTTTTTTCTAAGTTCTGGAAATTTATTCAAAAAGCGCAAATTTGATAATGGTAATCTGACAATATGATAATGTCTCATTTGGGTATTCAAACTTAGAAATTTTAGAAAACTTGTAATACAAAATAAAGTCTTAATGTAAGTAAGCAGCTAGAGAAGTTTCATGGTAATATTTGTTAGTTAAAATTTTTACCCTAGTGCCTTTTTTTTGCCAAAAAAAATGTATGGCGTTTTACAATACCTATCTTTAAAGACTGATTTCGCAATTAGATTTTCCTCTTACTCTTAACCACAAATATCTACTTGAGTAGCACTTACATTCACCTAAACTTTACAGTTTTATTCCTATCTATATTCGGTTGTCCTCTGCCCTCCCTGGAAGACATCGCCAGCTCTCGATGCCTCTCCAGAACAAAGAGGATCATCAGGGACCACCTCCATCCTGGAAACCAACTGCTCAGCCTGCTGCCCTCTGGAAGGAGGCTCAGGAGTCTCAAAAGCAGTACCAACAGACTGAAGAACAGCTTTTACCCGTGGGCTGTCAGGACACTTAACACCCACATTCCAAATTTAATTTAACATATTTAATTAGATATCATTCATTCATTCAATATGCTCATTTGCTTATTTAAACATTTAAAAAAAATGTAACAAAAACAATAATTGTGTTACTTTAATCAACTGGGGACGTTTCATGGAAATATGTAATAGTTAAAACTTTTACCCCATTCACCTGGGGTGCCTGTGTCGTATTAGTTTGCTTTTCTGTATGTTTATTCTCTCTCTACCAGTTCCAAAAACTTTAACAGAGATGATGATTCTGTAAACATATTCTTATTATAAGGTTGTATCTGTACATTGCCAAACATTTTTTTTCCTATTTCTTTGCGTATGTTGTCCATTATATGTGCCCACAGTACCTTGACCATTTGGAGATGTGATAGCCAGTGTCCAGATTTAATTAGCGGGTGACTCAGGTTGCCAAAGCCAGACGGACATAATCAGTTTAGACACTAGCAGCCTGTACAGAAGAGCTGATTTGTAGATTGCAGTCTTTGCAGCTGCTATTTGTCACATTTTGCAAACAAATACATTTAACAAATTGAGCCTGATTTAATCAGAACATTAACCTGAAATCAACAGGAGTCACCAGATGGAGGGCCGGGAAGAAACCCCAAATGAAAATGGTGAGGAGTGCCCCACACAAAATGAAGAGGGCAAAGGGGAGCAGGAAGAGAAAGGAGGGACAGATGAAGAGATGGTGGTCGATGGAGGCATGGAGGATTGGAACGGATTTATTTCAGGGGGAACAGCTTTGGGTGAAGCAGAGGAAGGGGAGGTGGTCGCTGAATGGAGACCTGGTGAACCAGTGACCCCACAGCATGTCTTATGGCTGAACAGTTACACTAAGGGTGAGTCAGCTATTTTACCAGTAGTTAATGTTCCTCAGAACATGAAGTACTCATGCCATGATGTTTTTCATGCTGTGAAACCTTGCTTTGAAGTATCAGGTAGTTCAAGTATCGGCTGTGAGCATATTGTATGTTGTATATGGGGAAGGGAGAATATGGCTGAAAGAGGATTAGACACAGAGGTGTTGTTGTTGAAAATGAAAGGATGGAACACAGTTACAAGAGACCATGTACAATACAGTCAAATTTAATGACCCAGCAATTAAGTCTTTGTTAAGCTTTAAAGTGTTTGTATTTTGAGATAACCATAATTGTTGATTAAACTCTCTTAAGTGAAGTACCCAAAGTTTTATGGAAAGGATTGTCCACATACTTAAAGGTACTTTTGGTCTTGGACTGTTTTTCATAGCATAAACCTAATGAAATTGAAACCTAATAAAAGTGCAACTGTTTCAGAAAGTTGGATATGCAAATGGACATTCAATACCCTGATAATGGCCTTTGAACATAACAGGTGACAGGCCCCTTCTTAGCCATATCTATGAGGCTAAAAACCACCAGTAGGCAAACAACCATTTAATAAGCAGATAACACCAGAATCAGGTGCTCTTTTTGAGAAGTGCGTCTTCCTTTGGGTTTGCTTTGCAATCAGCACATTAACATGATATTAGAGAAAATAGATTTATTGTGTTAGTCTGACTAAAACCAGACTTTTAAAATAAATGTAAACATGTTAGTCCGACTGAAATCTTACTAACATACATATTCAGATTTACCAGCCTGGTAAACAAGAGAGATGAAAGTGGTCATAAAGTCAGAATATATGTCTATTTCTCGATTACCTGGTAAATTATTTATATTCCTTTACTCTGCAAGAGTCCACCCATCAAAAGAATCAAAAGGGGCTAAATCCCATTTTTTATAGAAGTAATATTCATACTGATTTAAATAAACAATCTGATAGCATTTCCAATCTTTGCTGGGAAACAGTTGTGTGAAAGGAATCACAGGCCTGTCTCATATAGATGCCTGTCCCAAATGTATGCCGGTGGAGTGCAGTGATTTAAGCAAATAATAGCCCAGGCTATTAATTGAAGTTTTACGGTAAATTAATCTTGTTTTGTGTTACCCTCATTACTGTAAATGGGATATTGGCACAAAGGCATTGGGGCACTCCCACCAGTTCCACTCTTTGCAGTTACTTCCTCTTCGTCAGTGTCATGTAAAGCATTGTAAAACACTGCCGAAGAGGTGAATTTTCAGCTGGTGTTCGCTGTATGTGTGGCAGAGTACCTGTGTTCACCAGAGGACAACATCTACAATGTCAACTTCTCTCGCTTCAAGATCAGGGATCTGGGCAGTGGAGCAGTCATCCTTGATATCAGAAAACACAGTCCAACAGGTACTTTTTTCATTTCTTTGTGCTTACATTTGTAGAGATGCTAAGGTAAGGTAAGGTAAACTTTATTGTCCCCTAAGGGAAATTCATCTTGGGCACAGTGCTACATTTCATTGCTTCACAGGACAAGATAAAAACATCATCACAATGACACAATTCTATCACATAAAACAGACATGGACTACATTTAACAATCACAACACAGAAACATACAGAGACGTCTAAAGTGCAAGAAAAAGTGCTGAGTGCTAAAGTGCTGTGTGTTTAATGCACATTGCTCTATTGCACTAGTTTTTAACATTGTTCAACAGCTTAATGGAGGCTGGAACAAATGATAATTTGAGGCGGTTTGTTTTGCACTTTGGTATACGAAATCTTCTTCCTGATGGGAGAAGTTCATATTGCTGAATGACCTCAGGAGAATGGAAAAACAAGACTCAAAGTCTAAAGCCCTGAATAATCCCCTGAGGCTGCATTCATTCTTATTTTTACAGTCTATGGACCTTACAAATTAAAATTCATTGGAAGGTATTAACTCTGTTTGGTAAAACCTCACACGCTTTGGCTAAACTTATCTATGCATTTTATACAGAAAAAAAAAAAATCTTCTTTCAAAATACATATGTGAGTTTTGTTTTAACACAGACTTGACATGATGTGAACCTACCTGTCAAAGTAAAATGAGTTGATGACAACTTACCCATTGATTTGTCTAAAATGTTGTGGTTGATAATGCAAGAGAAAAAAGTTCCACCAAAAACACAATGATTCAGCCTCTAGGGACAATGAATATCCAATAAAAATTTTATGAAAATCCAGCTGCTAATATTCAAAATACCTTGCCATAGAAAATTTTGACACAATCTTGAACTAGAGCAAAAGTCACAAGGTCATCAACTTAGAAATCATCCTGTGGGTACCATAAATATTCACACCAAATCTGATGGATATAGTAGATTAGATTAATATAATATTAAAGTATCATGAAGATGGACTGATGTTACAGTGTAGGTGATAAATGGTGTTGTCATATCAACTGGTTATTGTTTAAGTCCAGTTGTTCAAAGGAGTAAAACATAAAATTTCTCCTTAGACTAGGGCAGTGCTTTTTTACCCTCTAGCTTTAAAAAGATGGTCAGTACTGTTTATTGGCATGGAACTGTGGAGCTATGGAGACCAGAGGTTGATAACAATGCCAGGAGAAGTTTGATTATCTTTGTCAGTGAGTCCACAGCCCTTCACTGTGGATGTCAGAGATGAGCCTGTTCTCATTAATGCCCCCATGATAAATGATATTTCACCTCTTTCCAATGGATAATCCATTGATGGTTCCCCATAATGTTTTTGTGCTTCCACGCTGGCGACAGCCGTGGCCGGAGGCATAATGTTTTTGGGTTATCCACCTGTCCATCCATCGTCTGTCCATCTGTCCCATTCGCATGAACATGATATCGCACGACCACCTTGAGGGAATTCTTCAGATTTGGCACAAACATTTACTTGGACTCAAAGAATGAACTGACTAGATTTTGGTGGTCAAAGGTCAAGGTCACCATGACCTTCTATCCATCTTATTCTCATGAACGCAATATCTCAAAAACACCTTGAGGGAATTTTTCAAATTTGGCACAGAAGTCCAGTTTGAGCCAAGGATGAACTAATTAGAATTTTTTGGTCAAAGGTCAAGATCACTGTGACCTTTCATTCGTTTCATTCTCATGAACACAATATGTCAAAAAGGCCTTGAGGGAATTTCTTTAGATTTGGCATAAACGTCCACCTGAACTCAAAAATTAACTGATCAGATTTTGGTTCACTGTGACCTCACATAACATGATTTTGCCATAACTCACACAATTTCACACAAATGTCTGATACAATAAAATGATTAAGTGATGACATTCTATATCTAAAAGATCAAAGGTCAACTTCACCAGATGTGGAAAGAGTACTGAAAATTTGTACTCAAGTACAAGTATCATCTTCGACAGCAACCTCTCCTTCGACCAACACATCAAGCAAGTCACTAAAACAGCCTTCTTTCACCTTAAAAACATTTCTCGCCTCCGCCCCTCACTCTCTCGCAATGCTGCCGAAGCCCTGATCCACCCCTTCATTACATCCCGCCTTGACTACTGCAATAGCATCCTTTATGGCACAACCTCCAAACTCAATAAACTCCAATATATCCAAAACTCTGCCGCCCGTCTCCTCACTCACACCCGCTCCCGTGACCACATCACCCCTGTCCTTCAGAACCTCCACTGGCTCCCTGTTCCACAACGCATCCACTTCAAACTCCTCCTACTCACCCATAAAGCTCTCCACAACCAGGCCCCCTCTTACCTCACAGACCTGCTCCACCCTTACATCCCTTCCTGCAGCCTCCACTCTTCCAATGCCAACCATCTCACCATCCCCAAGACCAAGCACAGAACCTGGGGGGACAGAGCCTTCTCCGTTGCTGCCCCCACCCTCTGGAACTCCTTCCCAAAACACATCCGTGACTGCACTGACCTTCCATCATTCAAATCACTATTCAAAACTCACCTGTTCCATTCTGCTTTTAATGTTTAGCTACTTTTATTCATTTACTTATTTACTTGTTTTTTCACTCCCATTACTATTCCTCTTTGTCTTCGATGTCTTTGCTGAAAATTGTTGTTTTATTTGATGTGTTTGAACTGTCTCTGTAAAGTGACTTTGAGAACTTTGAAAAGTGCTTTTTAAATAAAATGTATTATTATTATTATTATTAAGTACTGTTACATTGTTTACATTGTACTCAATTATAAGTAAAAGTACTGGTGTTTAAAAAATACTTAAGTAAAAGTACAAAGTACTCTTCTCAAAAACTACTCAGAGTATTAATTACTTTTAACCGATGGATGTTTTATTGTGTTGTCAATAGCAGGCATTCGATTCGATTCACCTGTATAAAATATCAAAAACAGCTCACCTTATACAGTGAAATTACTGCAATGATATGCCTATTATGAGGCAAGAGTGTAAACACATGGCACACACATGAATACAAGGGGCTCACTGACTCCACAAGAGTCACAGCTTTCCAGTCAGCCCCAAATTATCCAACTGTAATACTGTTTAAGGACTCCAATATGCAGGAATAATAAAATAGAATATGCGAAATTACATAAATACCGCACGCAAAATAACCGTGTGGGTTTTGCACAAAACTGCAAGGGATTAGAGTGAAGTGGATGTGTCTGTAAAGGGGTAACGCTTATCATACGAAAACATTTTCATTCAGGTATCTTGAAGTAAGAGAACAAGGGACCCCTTGCTTGTGCCCTGTTTTCCACTATTTATCCCCCTTACCGACAAGCTAACATGACATGGTTAATTTTCATGGTTAATGTTTCATATGACATAGCGTCACTCTAGCACAAAATATAGGCCTGCTGAATGTAGGCCTGTGAGTATTAAATGACTACAGATTTAATTTATTGTAATGACAGTGGTTGTCCAAATATCAGGCAAACCAATGGCAGTGACAATATCTTTGCAGACTTATCTTAGCCAAAGTAATAACCAGTGCTTAATTTGTAAAATTAGAAGTAGGGGAACACTTTGGGCCTCTGAGAGAGCAGTGTTCCCCCACTCCCAAAACTGGGGGAACACTTTTTTAAGCGGCACCTGAGCCGCCTCCCTGCGCGACCCCAAATGGAATGGTTGTGACATCTAGTGTTGTCACGGTACCAAAATTGGGACCCACTGTACGATAACAGTGAAAGTATCACTGTTCTGAGTAGTATCATGATACCACAGCAAAAATGAGGCAGATGTGCTTTTTGTCATTTATAAAAAGATAAATCACTTTTCTATAATACATCAATGATATTTCAGTGGAATAAATTACTTATTGACTTATTCATACTTCAAAAACAGCATCAATAAGTGATTAACATAGGGGGGATCAAAATAAAAAAAATAAAAATCAACCAGCCACCCTCCTCCCCTGACAGCCCCTTCACAAGTAAAGAACAGTCCCTAAAGTGCGGTGAGGTTTGTGGACCGTTACTGACACATAGAGAGAAATGTGAACGGCTCGTTTGTCCAGGCACTACTGGGCAGTACTGGGCAAAATACTGGCACTACTGGGCAGTCATGACGCCAACGAAAGAGGAAATTACTGGACCTGGAGTCGGACTCGCCGGTAAGCCGTTATGTTGCGGCGTGGAGCTCACGGGATTTGCGCGGAGCGCATGGACACTCACCCTTGGCTTCTTTGTCTCCAAATCTTCAGTCCATAAATTAGTCTCTACTCCGCTGTGTAGGTATGTTACCGCCAGACACCTGTGCCTGCTGTAGCGGAGTTGTCCTTTCCTTACGTCATAGATTAATTGGCGCGGTCGCGATCGGACAGCCTTATTGGCTACAAAGATGCAGATGAAGGTTGAATATTAATTCAAATTGTGGCCGTACTCAGTAGCTACTTATGATTTAAAAGTAGCGAAGTAGTGGTGTAAATTGTACTCAAATAGGAGTAAAATTACACACTTGAAAAAAATACTCATAAAAGTACAAGTACCCAAAAAATCTACTTAATTACAGTAACGTGAGTATTTGTAATTCGTTACTTCCACCCCTGAACTTCACTGTGACGGCGTAATTTTTTCTGGCCATTATGTAATGTCATATCGTAGGAAAAGAAGGGAAGACATTTGGTCAGATACTGAATTGGTGACACTAATCTTGGATGTCCGAGAGATTTGGTCTTCCAGTCCTGGCAACTGATATGGTGGCTGCTTGTCAGCGGCGACCTACCCAAACCCAATTCCACCTTCCTCCCAAAATGTATCGATTCAAGGGTGGCATGAGATTGATCAAGCCGGATAACTTCTCATAGTGCTACATTAATTGACAATATATTTACAAATGACATTGATAATGATACAGTAAGCGGGCTATTAATAAATGACATCAGCGACCACCTTCCAGTTTTTACAGTATACAAGAGCAACTACACAAAAAAACAGCAGGACAATAAACCACATTACAGACGGGTTAGGACGGACGAGGCCATGATTGCTTTAAAAAATGATCTATTAGCTCAGAACTGGGAATCAGTGCATAATGAAGTGGATACTGACAAAGCTTATGATGAATTTTTAAGAATATTCAAACAGTTATATGATAAAAATTGTCCAATTAAAAGTTTCAACAGAAAACAAAAGTATAGAGATAAGCAGTGGATCACCAAGGGTTTACAGAATGCCTGCAATAAAAAAAATACACTATACAGAGAATTTGTTAAACATAGAACCAAAGAAGCAGAAGATAAGTATATGATATACAAAAACAAGTTAACCAACATCATGAGAATCTGTAAGAGGGAATATTATAATACACTACTAGACAAGAATAAGAAGGATATCAAGGGAATATGGAATATATTAAATGGCATAATTAGAAATGGCTCAAAACAATCTAAATATCCAAGCTACTTTATTGATAATGATAGGGAGATCAATAACATGGATGAGAACACTTTGTGATACTCTTAGTAGTAGTGATACTCTTATAGTGATACTCTTATAGCAATAAACCCAAGTTCAATGTATCTCAAACCGGTAGAAGAAAAAGAGATTATAGACATTGTCAAGAAATGCAAAAATAAAGTATCCACTGATTATAATGACATTGATACCAAACTAGTCAGAATGGTAATAGACGGGATATCCAAACCGCTAAACCACATTTTCAATTTGTCTTTCCAAACTGGTCAATTTCCTGACAGCATGAAAATAGCCAAAGTCATCCCATTGTACAAAACTGGAGATAGCACATCTTCACAAACTACAGGCCTGTTTCTCTTCTCCCACAATTTTCAAAAATTCTAGAAAAACTCTTCAACAACAGATAGACAGACAGACAGTTTCATAGATACACACAAATTACTCTCGGACAGTCAGTATGGATTCAGGTCAAACCAGTCAACTTCTCTAGCTCTAACAGAACTCATTGAAGAAATCACAAACACCACTGACAATAAGAAATATGTAGTTGGAGTGTTCATTGATTTAAAAAAAAGCATTTGACACCATAAATCATGAAATACTTATCAATAAATTGGAACGTTATGGGATTAGGGGTGTGGTGTCAGAGTGGGTCAGAAACTATTTAAAAAACAGAAAACAGTTTGTGAAGATGGGGGAATCTCAGTCATTGTGTTTGGACATTGTGTGTGGTGTACCTCACGGATCAGTGCTAGGACCAAAACTATTCATCATATACATAAATGACATATGCAGGACATCACAGCTATTGAAATTTATATTGTTTGCTGATGACACAAATATACTGGGGTGTGGTGAGAATTTGCAGCAACTTTTGGACTTAATCACATCAGAACTAAGCAAAATAAAAATATGGTTTGACATAAACAAGCTTTCACTAAACTTGAGTAAAACAAAAATAATGGTATTTGGAAACAGAAGAATCAACAATCAAGCACGGGTGCATATAGAGGGTGTTAGTATAGAAAGGGTACACAAAATCAAATTCCTTGGGGTGATTATAGATGATAAAATTTGCTGGAAACCTCACATCAAACATATCCACACTAAACTGTCTAGAAGCATCTCAGTCCTAGGCAAGGCAAAGCACTTTCTGAACCACAGGTCACTCCACATTCTGTACTGCTCACTAGTATTACCGTATTTGAATTATTGCACAGAGGTTTGGGGAAACTCATACATAAGTTCTTTACAGCCACTACTCAGTCTACAAAAACGAGCTATTAGAATAATTCACAATGTCGGATTTCGGGAACACACCAATTCATTATTCATAAAGTCTAAAATAGTTAAACTTTATGACATGGTGCAATATCAAACAGCAGTATTCATGTATAAAGCAAGAAATAATCTTCTACCACATAACATACAGGAAATATTTCAGGAAAGAGAGGGTGGGTATAATTTAAGGGGGGGATTAAACTTCAAAACTCCAAAAATTCACACATCAAAGAAAAGAATGTCTTTATCATCTGCTGGGGTGAGACTATGGAACAGTCTGAATGTGGAGTTACAACAGTGTCCAAACATGAATCACTTTAAAAACAGGTATAAACACATGGTTTTCACTAAATACAGGGAGGAGGGATTACAACAGTCATAATTAATATGTTATATGTAAGTGAGTGTATCTATATGTTATTTTCCTTGTTACTGTTGTTGTCGTATGTCGTTGTCATTATTGTAGTCGTTGTTGTTGTTGTTGTTGTTTGTTGTTGTTTCTTGTTCTTGTTATTATTAGCATTACTATTGTTGTTATTACAGTATTATTATTACTGATATGAATATTGAGTGAACAAGGGGTAGGACCAGATAAGTTTATACTTCTTCCTACTCCTTTTGAACATGTAAACGAGATGTGAATATATTGTTTTCTTCTCTTTCTAATTGTTTTAATCAATTGCTTATTTTTATTTAATTTTTTTTTTTTTTTTTTTTTTTTACATGTTCAAATAAATAAATAAATAAATAAATAAATAAATAAATAAATAAATAAATAAATAAATAAATAAAAAAAATAAAATCTTTAATTCCAGAATAACTCACCACAGCAGAAATCTGGAAGAAAAAATGAAGTCCTCTGATGGGAAAAACAAAGACAAAAAGTCTTCTTCCAAAAGTGCAAACTCGGAGAGGCTAATGCTAGCGCTAATGTTAGCTCAGAGTCTCGACTGAAAGCAACTGTCAGAGCTCACAATGTTCAGACAGGAGAAAAACGAGAAATTGACCGCAATGTCATCAGATATGATCTCCTTGGAGCAATCTCTAGAGAAAATGGGGGAACATGTGACCCACGCGGAGAGTCAGATAAGGCACTTGGAGGACAGATCCACTTTCCTGCTAAGCTACTTGCTACGGCATGAGAGGCGACTTGAATAAAGATGTGAAGAGTTAGAGAACTACACAAGGAGGAACAACTTGTGAATTTATGGTGTTACTGAAGGCTCAGAATTGGGGGACGTGGTGCAGTAGACTGAGACTTGTTGGAGCTATTGGGTACACCGTCGGTAACCATCAGCTGGAATGAGCCCACATGTCCCTCCAGCCAACTAATGACAAATGCCCAGCTGAGGTCACTCATGAGATTTGTGAACCACCATCACAAGCAACAGGTGTTGGTCAAAGCCTGGGGTATAAAAAAAAACTTACAGAACAAGGGGAAAAGGATTTACATGGACCTCGACTACTCACCGGCCCTTCAAAGGAAAAGAGATGAGTACGCCAAGATCAAGAAACAGCTGAGAGAGAAAAATATCAGCTTCCAAAGTCTCTATCCAGCAAAACTGAGGGTTCCATTTCCAGGAGGGCATCAAGACATACAACTCCACATGAACGACCTACTGACATTGGGGATTAAAACATCCATCTCTGAAGATGAAAAGTTGGATAAAGAACTAAATCAAATAGGCTGGAAGAGAGCCAACACAAGTGGCCTGAGAGATGATGACCCGCAGTCTCATCCAAGATGCGGAGGCTCTACAGCTGTCATAGTGGGCACTTTTTATCCTCCATATATGCCATCTCCTGAGCTCATTCAGTAATTTTCCATTCACCCAGCCTCATCGCCACACCTACCTGCCAGCCTATCACCTATCCACACATTTTCCACTCCTGCTGGTCTACCATCAGGCTAACGCTGCTCACCTGTGAATCATTATCCCCTGTCACTATAAGGATGCCCACTTCACAGACACTCCTTGCCAGATTGTTCTTCGCCTACATGCAACACTTTCTAGCATTTGTTTCTGGACTGCTTCCCTGGTATCGACCCTGCCCATCCCTAACGCTACTGCTTTGTCTGCTCCCTAGTAAACCACTCTGCTCTGTTTCCAACCACAAGTTCTGCTTCTGCCTTCCTAGTTCCTGTTCACCTGTTTTCTGGGGCTGTCTGAAAGGACCATCACCCAGCTTTCCAATGTCAGTTTACCAGTTCAGTTACCTGTGATCGTCTGTGGTTTCTTGAACCACAGCCTTTCTGACATAGCTCTCTGCCTGCCTCCTATTGTTACTATTACACATAATTGAACTGTCTGCTGTGTGTGTATGCCTGGTGGATGCCGGCACCTCATCTGTGTGCAGCTTCAGCATTCCATGCGGACAGATTCTATTCCCCTGGGGGCCCTGAAACTGAACATTGACTCTCTCTGTAGCTTCCCCAGTCTGCACTCCCTGTATTTGTGTAAGTGGTGTATTATATATCAGTATAAACTGTTCTGCCTGTCCCTGGTGTTGCTTTTGGGTCCAAACTCCCCCTGTTACAATTCTCAACAACAGTTCAATCAGGAGACACTCGTTTTTTATATAAAAAAAAAAATATGTGCACATAAGAATGAAAAATGTGGAAAGTCTTTGGCAATTAGACCCCAGTGAGATGGTATGATTTAAAGAGGGTAATGAATCCACAGTCAAATACGGACCCCCTCAGGGTCTAGACGCTGGTGGTGGTAGAGGTGGTGAAGATGAGATGAGAGGAAGATGGAGAAGTGTCGATGATCTGGATGAGTAGAGGAATGAGCTTTTGTTGAGCTTGTCCTGGACTCTGGATACGATAGCTCGAGGTGAACAGGGTGGAGGAGGGCTTGACAGTTCTGCCTCAAATAATGGCTGACAGCAGCAGAAGAGACTGCAGATTTAAAATTTTGCAGTGGCATCCTGATTGGCTGATAGAGATCATGGCAAAGACCAAACATAAATTAAGTCAGCAACAGAAATTAAAGGTCTGATGACCAAACTGTCATGACTGTTGTGAAGCTGTAGTGACCTTGGAGCCTATATGTAGAACATAATAAAAGGTCCACGAGGACAGAACATAAATAAAAGGTCATAGACCAGGTAAAAACTAAGGTCATAAGACCAACTTAAATAAAATGGTGAAAGGAAAATAAGGTCCAATGACAAATACCATACCAATAACCATAAATGACAGCAAGCCAAACGGAATTGAGGCAGACAGAATAGGAATCACATAAACATGTGCAAAGAAAATAGGTCTGAACAACAAGCAAATATCAAGTCCAACATGTAATGTTTTGTGATGTCTGTGACATGTCGTTTTTTTTCCCCGTTAAAGGTTTTTTTTTGGGGAGTTTTTCCTTATCCGCTGCAAGGGTCATAAGGACAGAGGGATGTCGTATGCTGTAAAGCCCTGTGAGGCAAATTGTGATTTGTGATATTGGGCTTTATAAATAAAATTGATTGATTGATTGATTGATTGATTGATTGATTGATGGATGTCTGTGCCTGTGATATCTGTGATCGATCTCAGGAAATCAGTTAGTGGAAACGAATTTTCCTCTGGGATGAATAAAGTAAGTCTAAGTCTAAGGGCCCTATTTAGATGGTCTAAAACACAAAGCACCAGGCGTGCGGCCTATGGGCGTGTCCCAGTCACTTGCTAGTTAGACAGCGTGTTTTCAGACTGTGCGCCATGGCGGACAGGGTTGGACTTACTCTGTGAATCAGTCATGGGTGTGTTTTGGGCGTATCATTCAATAAGCCAATCACAGTGTCACCTCTCATTCCCTTTTAAAAGAAGCGCGGTTGGAGCACACAGCGGAGAGTTAGTTAGATGGCGGACCTACCAACTGGAAAGAGTGAGCGTTTTACAGCTGAGGAGACGATAAATATATCTCTATATCAACTGTCCTGTCACATCTGATGACAGATCAAAGGGGATTGGCACAGTTTGGCACATGTAATGGAAACCTAACCTGATTTGATTAACACAGCTGCAAACTAATAAGTTCACATCCCTCTCAGCCAACCACAAACAGCCACAGCATCAGATAGGGAGTATATATTCAGCATCTGTCATCTTAGAAAAGCCAAAAGAAAAGAAACAGAGTGAGACTACGAGAGAGAAAGAGAGAGCGCATGCACAAGAGAAACGCTGTCAACAAGTTGTAAGTTATTCAATTTTATTTTAACCCGGGAGGTTAGAGAGCCCAGCTCCCTCTCCAGCATCCTGAACCCCCCCACCTGAAGGACCAAGAAGGGCTGGTCCCTTGGCTGCACCCAGGCTGTCTGGTCTGGCTGTGCGCGGGCTGCGGAGCTGCCCCCGGGTGCCCCCGGCTGTGCGGCTGCTGTGCATCCTCCTCCTCCTCTTCCCCCTGACAAGATGATCTTCAGTTTTACGTTCTAAAAGCTTTTTTTTTTAAATGTACATTTGTACTTGTAGGGCTATAAGTTTACGTTTTTAGTTCACAGAAGTTGGTTATTGTTGTGTTTATGTCAAAATAAAGTTTATTAAACGTTTTCACATCTTTGATTTTGTGATTTACATGCCAAAATGATGACAATTCAATTGGGAAAGACAAGTTCATTTTACAAGCTATGCATCATCAGCCCGTGGAGGTCTGCTCGCAGTTCCGTATATTCGGACACTGCGAGCTTGGACCTCCCGGATTATGATGATCATTATTACTGCGATTAGATCGTTCTGATTAATGACTGACCATTAAGACATGTTTCTGATAAATATTTTAATGTGCACAATAATAACCTTTCACATTGTAATCACATTTTTATTTGTTATCTTTTGCATATGTGTGGCTGCTCCGTGTGTGTCTGAGCAGAGTGCACACGCGTTGTGCACCCGCCTAGAGACACATATTACTAACTTGTTTAACAGTGAAATACTGCGCCGTTGACTTTAGACCAGGTTTTTGTTGGTCACTGGTGCATTTGCTTTTTATGTCATCTAACTAGCAACGCGCCATGACTGCGCCTGACCACTCCTCATTTTTAGACCAACACACCCAGAGAAGTGCAAGTTCAATTGCTAGTTAGATGACGGGGGCGCAGGGCGTGAAAATGACAACTGCGCCTGCATCTAAATAGCAATGACACTTGTGACATGGATTATGCACCCTCCGCCATTTAGACCATCTAAATAGGGCCCTAAGTCAGCTATGACAAAAAAGCAATATGACAACCAAACGGAAATAGCAAATGGCTGATGCATGACAGAGCCTTTGTGCTCCACTGTCTCGCAGGTTAACTTATATCGCAGCGGTGCCTGGAAAGTGTGACGTGTGTGGTTGTGCTGCTTCCGTGGTCCTGCCAGATGCCTCCTACTGCTGTTATCATTAGTCGTACTTCTACTGTTATTATACACATATGATTATTGTCACATATGTATACTATCAGATATTAATATATACTTAAAACATATTGTACCACAATAGCCAGAATTATAATTATAATATTATTATAATATTATCACATTCATTAATGTTGTTGTAAGCTACTGTCATTACCGTCTGTCCTGCATTTCTCTCTCTGTCTCTGTTAATTTATTATGTTCTGTTCTGTACGACATCTCTTGCACGTCTGTCCTTCCTGGAAGAGGGATCCCTCCTCAGTTGCTCTTCCTGAGGTTTCTACCGTTTTTTCTACTGTTAAAGGTTTTTTTTGGGGGGGGGGGGGTTCCTTATCCGCTGCGAGGCAAATTGTGATTTGTGATATTGGGCTTTATAAATATAATTGATTGATTGATGACTGTGACTCCATCAAATATGAAGATGAGCAATAGCAGGGACTTGTTTTAGAGGTAGCGGATGAGAAAACCATGACCACCACCAGCTGCATGAATAGCAAGAAATTAGGGCACAGAAACTTGATTTATGAAACACTGCTAATATTGGGTCATACCTGACCCCCCAAAAAACCCACGGATGAAGTTATCCATGAGTACTTTGCTAATCTGGTGATAGTAGAGAAATTCTGCCCTGGCAATTATTGCGACAGTTGAGATTTATGATGATTGAGATAGGGTCGCCAATGGCCAAATACAGCTTGAAAAAGGTCAAATGGCCATGCTACTGGCTTTATTTGGTAGGAATGACTTTGTTAAATGTTGCTGTTGTCCCTGGCTTCATATGAGTAGAGGAGAGTCTGCTAGCCTTTTAGAACATCCCTGCCTTGCTCTTTACTACTTAGTGACTCCTGACCCCCTCCTCTCCCACTGCAAAAGGCAGGCAACCTTGAAAGTGCGTCGGCATTAGCATGTAACTTGCCTGGTCGATGCACAATCTTATACTGAAAATTAGCAAGCTGCTCAACCCAACGAGCCAACTGTCCCTCTAGCCCCTGGAAATTATGTAGCCAACGCAAAGAGTTGTGATCTGTACGGAGCACAAATTCCTTACCCAGAAGGTAGTGTTTGAAATGCTTTGTAAAGGTGACCATACTCAGAAGCTCTTTTTTTGTGGTAGCATATTTATGCTCTTGTTTAGTTAGGGCCCGGCTAGCATACGCAACAACTCGCTCCTGTCCCTCCTCCCCCTGGGATAAAACTGCCCCAATACCCACATCACTAGCATCAGTGTCCAAAATAAAAGTTTTACTTGGGTCTGGATAGGCTAACACAGGAGCAGTAATAAGGCTGGCTTTCAGACGATCGAAGGCCTGCTGACAAGCATCAGTCCATTGGAAGCGCTTCCCCTTCTCAACAAGCTGGTGGAGGGGTCGAGCAATGTCTGCAAAGGCTTTAACAAAACGCCTATAATAGGAGGCCAGCCCTACAAAGCTCTGGACCTCGGTCTGATTTTTTGGGACAGGCCACTCTCTAACAGCAGCCACCTTAGCAGGGTCTGCCATAACCCCCTCAGCAGAGATAACATGACCCAAGTAGTGGACTTGGGTCGCAAACAGATTACATTTAGAAGGTTTTATTTTTAGATTAGCTTGCTGAAGTTTCCCAAGAACGTCATCAAGACGAGCCAGGTGTTCCTGAAAAGTGCGTCCGAACACAATGATATCATCTAAATACACGAAACATGTTGTCCATTGCAAATCGGCAAGGATCAAATCCATCAATCTCTGAAAAGTGCTAGGTGCATTGCAAAGACCAAAGCTCAAAACGTTGAATTCAAACAACCCCTGACGTGTTGTGAAAGCAGTTTTGCAACGATCTTTTGAGTCCAACTCCACCTGCCAGTAACCACTAGCAAGATCAAGAGTGGAAAACCAGCAGGCGTGGCTCAGGCTGTCGAGTGCATCATCTATCCTAGGGAGAAGATATGCATCCTTAATGGTAACGTCATTCAGTTTTCTATAGTCAACACAAAATCTGAGCCCACCCCCCTTTTTCCGCACCAAAACCACAGGAGCTGCCCAGGGACTACAGGAAGGACGAATGATACCGCTATCTAACATTTGCTTCAGATTATCTGCCACCTCGTGCTGCAAATGAAGGGGAATCCTTCGTGGAGCTAACTTAATGGGCTTAGCATCACCTGTATTGATTTCATGCATGGTCAAGTGAGTCCTACCTAGGTCAGTCTCACCCTGACTAAAAACAGAGAGGTTCCGATACAGTAGCTATTTCACTTCCTCAATTTGCTGAGCAGAAAGACCTTTGTCACCCACCCCAAACTGGCTCACAAGGCTATCAACTGTCCAGGGTTGCTGACTGCCCTCTGTCTCCTCCATACACTCTCCCCCCTCATCAACCTCTGTGTCGGTAAAAATGGTAACCAACTTTCATGCCCTTTTTTTAATGTTAAGGCATCATTAGTTACATTAATGACCCGCACTGGTAAAGCCCCCTGCTCCACTCTGCAAACCACACGAGCTACCAGTAAATCACAATGCTTAGACAGGGACGGGGAGGGTTCCAACATCCCCTCTGCATAGTCCCCCCATGCACTTTGGACCCTGCCGGAAATGATAACTTCACTGCGTGGTGGTACTACAGTATCAGACTGAACAACAACAGGTTGGGACTGTAATGTTGGGTTGAGATCTAAAAGAGGAAAAGTCTTTCCCATTATCCGGCAAGTCTTCTCACCAAGGTCAATAACGGCACCATATTTAGACAGAAAGTCAAAACCAAGCAGGATTTCTTCAGATGGTATATCAGACACCAAAAAATTAGCAACCAAAGCAAGGGAATCAAGCTGACACACTGTGTGCCAGCCCCCAAGAATCTGCATCCCCCCACCATTAGCTGCCCTTGCATCCCCAACATATTCCTCCAAGTCTGATCCTCCCTTTGTGATAGAAAGCCAGACACTCTTAGGTATAACGGACTGTGTGGCTCCAGTGTCAACCAACACATAACAGCTAAACCCACCTATCTTGGTGGCCAGATAGCCAGAACCTCCAGTAGACTTCTCAGGGGCCGTCATTAATGACTCTGGCAGGGGGGGCGGGCATTGGGCCCTCTGTGCTCGCCCCCTCTAGTTTCCCTGCAAGTAAGGACAGTTGCGGCATATGTGTCGATTACAGCCGCACTCCCAGCAGCCCCCTGCTCGCTCTCCAAGCTCACGTCTAACTGTGGCAACTGCTGGCTAAGAGGATTAATGCAGCAGCGGGTGTCGGGGCAGGGGGTCCAGGGTTTGCTTTTAAAGCCTGGAAATCACTCTGCAAAGTTTTAATCTCTTGTCTCAACCTTTCTACCACCCCCAATAAGGTTTCCATCTGCTCCTCCCCCTTAGATTTCTGTTCGGAGACCCCCCTAACCTTGGCATCCTGGGCTAGGTGGCTATTTTCTAGGCCCCTGATGAGTTCAAGTTCTGCAGCCAGATTTATTGCGGCCTCTAAAGTTGCAGGTTTTGCACTGCGAAGACTCACACGCAAATCCCCACTGCCCACATGAGTGATAAAATGGTCTCTGGCCAACAAATCTTGTGTGTTGGGATCTGCAGAGGGGTAAGCTCTAGCTACTAGCCTGCGCAAAGCAATACCAAATTCATGGACTGTTTCATTGCGTAGCCTCTTCCGTGAATAGAAGCTAGCTCTGCTCCAATCGTCACTATCGCTGGGGTCTAAACACCTCCCCATGGCCTTTTAACATGATATAATTAGTTTTAGCACTTGCTGACAACCCACTATAAACTTATCTCGCTCGACCAAACAACAACCCCATAAATTTTAGTTTCAAAGATTCATCCCAATTATTCACATCAGCCGCCATCTCAAACTGCTCAGCCCAATCAGACCACTCTCGTCCAACACCAGTAAAAGTTTCTGGCATAAAGACTGGGCGAGGTGCTGCACCACCAACGCCTGACAAAGGGGGAGCATCTTGCCCTATGGCTGACACCACAGGCTGAGATGCACTACTCTCGGGCTCTGACATCTCCAAAAGATCCCACCGCTGCCACCAGTGTAATAAATGTAGGTATTGATGGAGAAAACTTGTCAGATGCCCAAGAACGACACTCAACCAGGAGGTACCAGATACAATAACAATCTTTATTTCAATAATGCAATCAAAGAAAGCTTTAAGTTAAAAGTGTGGGGGCCTGAAGCTGACACAGAGGGCATGGACCATTATACTGGCGGGGGAAACTAGAGCTGGACTACATCCCAAGAAAAAGGGTGCACATCACTACTAAAGAAAAGTAATGCACATCATCCCACAAGATGTATAACACACTTCAACTTCCGCACACAAATAAGAGATGCGAGACACACATCACTGAGAGCAATCACTACAAACTGGGAATGCACTGCAACCAACACGACACACAGTGAGTTACCCTCTGACGCAGGTGCAACCAACTAAAGTGCCCCCGCCTGGCACATGTCTAGATCCCTCCCGTTCTCTCCCCTGTACCCTCACACAAACAATATATATATATATATATATATATATATATATATATATATATATATAGGCCTACCACAACATAACAAATACAATAATAATTCATAACAATTAATAAAAACAACCGACGTAACTTGCGTGACCGTCGAGGACTAGTATTACCTTGGGACTTCTAATAATTCGTAGTAATTGCAGAGATCAGTCTGACCCATGCCTCTCTTTCGCAGTTGAAAATTATGGCTGTGTTGGCGATTATAAATGAAAGTTTTGAAATCACATTAGATCCCCTGGTAATACTAGTACTGTGCAAAAGTCCATCAAATATTATGACTGTAGGACCATGTATTAAGTTGATATAAGTGCTTTCTCAGTGGTGTCACTTTGAGCTGATCAGCCACCTGTCTCTTAGGTTGGAGTTCACAGTCGGCAGCAAGGCACTGAACCGCTTCCGTCTGATTGAGAGGCATTTTTTCAGAAACCTCCTGCTCAAAACCTTTGACTTCGAGATTGACTTCTGCATCCCACACAGCAGAAACACCTGTGAGCACATCTACAGCTTACCTGAGCTGGAACCAGAGATAGGTACAACTCCTACACAAACACACACATGCAAGTACACACGTAGACTATTTCCACAATCATGCAGGTAAATATGAAAATGTTTTGAGATGTCAAGCAAGGCTCTGTCCATAATAGGAACTGTATAAATATTCCTGGGGTATTAATAACCAATGTTAATTTTTTTTTTTTTTTTTGCAAAAAATGTTATTTCCCTCACTCTAAAATCTTAAAATGATGTGACAATATAACAGTGCAAGTATTGATTACTTTTACGAGTTAAAGATACCCTTCTCTTTAAACCTTAATACGTTGACAGAACAATAATCACACAGATAAATCACACATTAGAGGTAGAATTAATAATATTCAAAAAATATGGTGTTATGATGTTTTATTGCTCGAGGATAACAAAAAAGGTGTTTCTGTTTCTGTCCATCTGCATTAAAGTGAAATAGTCTTACACCTTGCATCTTACAATGTCTAACTCCTGCTCATCTTGTTTCTCTTTCGCTCTGGTCAGTTGAGGAAATGATTTCCAGCCCGTTTGAGACATGCTCAGACAGTTTTTACTTTGTCAGTAACAAGCTGATCATGCATCACAAAGCGGAGTACTCCAAGCCTGCAAAGAGAGAGCGACAGTTTTAGGGAACAGGGAAACTGTCAGTGAACAGGCCCAGTAATGACTCTGATGTTGTTCTATAAATTATGCTTCAGGTTCTTCGACTGTTTTTTTTTTCTATGTGGTTTTGTTTGGTGAGACAAAATCTCAACTATTGCCTGAAACTTGGGCCTGCCCATGGGCCCTTGTAAGGTTTTATTTGATGATTTTGATATATAAACAACTGCTGTGTTTGCTGTGTTTAAGTGGTTTACTCATATGACCTCTCAAAAGCTACACTCCTAACAGCTTGATTGATATGGACCTTTTCAAGATACAACCACCACAGCTGGTCCAATAAACACTTCTGTCAGACAAACATTTCTCACCTATGAAGCTTTGTTATTTTTATTGTTTTTTATTTTTTATTTTTTTTTTGGGGGGGGGGGGGGGGGGGGGGCATTTTTAGCCTTTATTTGATAGGACAGATAAGGGTGAAGGGGGGAGAGAGAGAGAGAGGGAGTGACATGCAGCAAAGGGCCACAGGCTGGAGTCAAACCCGGGCCGCTGCAGCAACAGCCTTGTACATGGGGCGCCTGCTCTACCACTAAGCCACTGACGCCCCATGAAACATTATTATAATCCTCAGAATATGATCCATTCTTCTATCTCAGGGGTAGGCAACCTCTTTAGCCCCTATCCAGTGGCTCCCTGTGGCTTTGACAAAAAATTATATGGTAATGACTAACGGCTATTTTTATTTTTTTTTTAACATTTTCATTTCCATGTGTTGTAGGCATAAAGAAATTCTTACATTTCTCAATTGTAAAAATGTGAAGCCTATTAAAAAAAAAAAGTTTTAACACTTCAAAAACTAAAATGTGTGTAATTCATTTACTGCCTGGCACCTTTACCTCAACATTTTGCTGAACCTGGATAGCAGTGGCCACTCTTGAGTCTCCTTAGCTGTTAGCTATGGATGCCAAATCCAAAAAAGTAGAGTCTTGGAATAAAATAAAGAATTTAGTAGAATTTATTATTTATTTATTTTATTTATAAGGACAACACACATGAATCAACATTTCTGTGAATGTGTCAATGTTAGCCAGCTGGCAAATTTTCAGCTGCAGTCCTTTGGCAAGATGTTTTGAAACCAATAAAAGGATAAAAAATTTTTAAAAAAATCACAGGGGAATTCACAGGGCAAAGACAGAGTAAAGACATAAAAACAGCATTAATTACAGTAATTAGAAATTGTCAAGACCGAACAGAAGCCATGCAAAGCAACAAGCTACAGCAGAGCACCAGTACAAATCAGTAACACAACAACAAACAGCATGTTATCACAAACAGACATGCAAGCAACGTGAAGTACCACACAGATTAGCATTACATTTAGACATGCAGAGCAATAGCATGTGGACAGATCTGTTAGATTTCACCGCCAGCTCTGCAAAGTTAAAGTACCAAATGATCATAAATGGCGCCCTGCACATTAGCCACCTCGTGGTAAAACATACTGATAAATGCTCATTTACACTATTAGTATAGGTTAATTTAGACTCAATAGGCTGTGTTACTGTCATTATAAGGCTCAAATATGTTTTGCAGCTCCATACAGATTATTTTTTATTATTTTTGGTCAAAAATGTATTGATAGTAAAGGCTGCTGACCCTTGTTCTATCTTTTCTCATACATTCTATCTATAGATCTATATTATTAGCTGAGGTTTTCAAGAAGTGTTTATATACACATTAATGGTATGATCCCATTGTGTTTTCCAGCTGACACCTCCCAGTTCTAGTCATCTGCAGCATCTTTTTTTTTTCAAGAAAATATTCAGGAAGAAGATAAAGATAAAAAAAAAAAAAAATCAGTGTGTTGAAACTTATATAACTCAATGACAGATGTAGTCCAGAGGGATTTCAGAAAAATGTGAAAGTGAGGAGCATTTGGAGGTAAAAGTGAAGAACCAGTCTATTGTACATAATTCAAGGGTGCTGAATCAAAAAAAAAAAAAAAAAAAGGTTACCAAGCAAAATTTTGAGTTTTTGACCTTCTAATTTGCATATCAAGATGGCCGCCAAATTGCCAATCTCTGACATTTCTTGTACCATGTTTTCCCAATATTTTTGTATGCAGGCTAGCAAAGATGAGAAAATTAAGTTTCTAGATCTATATTTTAGGTTCAGAGCAGAGATATACGGAGGCTAAATGCCATAAATACAGTTTATACTTGTTAAAATGTGTTTACACACCTATTTTTAAGGGAAAAAATAATAATATATCCTCACCTCCATTTATGTGCCTTTTTTATTTTGACAGTTTGTTTCCCTATTACTGTTACTACAGTAACCCATCAACATTTATAGTAGCCTACGAATAATCCCCTCAGAAATGCAGCACCTGCAGTTCAGACAGTAGCAGCACTGTAAACATGCAGCAGACACAACAGACAATCCTCCTGCCGACGAAAGATCTAACCTCAAAGTAAGTGCAAAATTACCAGACTTATCACTGTGATTAGTTACACATGTAATTAATGTAGCTAGCTACATAATATTTTGATAATTAGATGGCTAACTATGCCAAACCACCCATAGATAGCTAGCAATCTATAGCTAGCTAGCTAAGTGAATTGATAGCCTATATGGCTACCTAATTGTCAAGTGAACTGAACAGAAACCACTTTCAATCTAACTTTTATGGGTTAGTTATGATATTTAGCTGTGATTAGTTAAAATGCAGATTATTTTTAAACTGTATGCAGTGAGCTAGCTACATTACTTTGATGGCTGTAGCTATATTATTTTGATGACTGTAGCCTACCACTCATTGCTAGCTAGCTGTGAGAACACATTGATAATAGTCAACCTCCATTGTAAAGAGGCAGTTTAGGCCTACTCATCATAGTTAACCTTCTCTTATATTTTTCTTTGATTTGCAGACTACCATGGATCCAATAGTTGACTTGAGAGCTGTAGATTACACAGGGTTGCCAACTCTCACGCATCTGGCGTGTGACACATGCATTCACCTTCCATCTCACGGTCTCACTCTGCCTAACCAATTCTCACGCCAGTGACGAATGCTGGAAAAAAGGCTGGCAGCTGAGTATTTTAAATTAATTTCAAACAGCCGGCGCGCAGGGTGGGCGGACTTGAAGTTTGCAGCCAGACTTCAGAGAAGGGAGAGGAGACTTGGGGCGTAGGTGGCTTAGTGGTAGAGCAGACGCCCCATGTACAAGGCTGTTGCCGCAGCGGCCCGGGTTTGACTCCAACCTGTGGCCCTTTGCTGCATGTCCTTCCCTCTCTCTCTCCCCCCTTCACACTTAAGCTGTCCTATCAATTAAAGGCTAAAACGCCCAAAAAATATCTTTAAAAAAAAAAGAGAAGGGAGAGGAGAGGAGAGGGGCAGACTCCACCTGATCAGCATACCTGTTGAGTGAAATGGAGTGCAGCCAAATGTTTCTGTGAAAAACTACTCTCTGATTGGTGCGCAATCCATATTTGTGCTTTGATTGGGCAGCTCTAGTCTCACAGTCAGCCGATTACGGGCTGTTTCATATGCAGGGGAGGACGTGACTTTTCAAGTGAACTGAGAGAGGCTTGACTGAACTTGAAGAAAGGTAAGACACTGGCAGTTTGATGACGCCTTTGATACGGTGGATCACAACATTCTCCTGTCTCGCTTAAACACCTGTGTGGGCATTAAGGGTACTGTTCTTAAGTGGTTTCTGTCCTACCTCTCAGACAGGAGCTTCTCTGTCCAGCTGGGCCAGTATTGTTCGGCCACTTCCCCCCTGAGCTGTGGGGTGCCTCAGGGTTCTATTTTGGGCCTCCTCCTCTTTTCAATATATATGTTGCCATTGGGATCCATATTTAGAAAGCACAACGTCTCATTTCACTGCTTTGCAGATGACGTACAAATCTATCTGCCTTTAAAAACAAATGAGCAAGCCTCTGTTCAGGTCTTATTAGACTGCCTCAATGATATCCGATCTTGGATGGAAGTGAACTTTCTCTCCATGAACAAAAATAAAACTGAGATTATTTTATTCAGACAACAAAATCTGTTAGATGGGTATGACAGCGCCATTGGCACCCTTAAGTCTCACTGTCACCCTTTTGCAAGGAAGTTCTTAAATCAGATAAAGTTATTATTGTAGGCGATTTTAACATTCATGTCGACGTTGATAATGACTCCCTGGCTACCGCGTTTATCTCATTATTAGACTCCATTGGCTTCAGTCAGGGTGTACATGAACCCACTCATTGTTTTAACCATACCCTCGATCTAGTTCTGACGTATGGAATTGAAATTGATAACCTAAAAGTCTTTCCACAGAATCCCTCGCTATCGGATCATTATCTGATTACTTTTGATTTCTTTTTACCCGATTACACACCACTCAGCAACAGTTACTATACTAGATGTTTATCAGATAGTGCTGTTGCAAAATTTAAGGAAAAGATTACTCCGTTGTTAAATTCAATACCAAGTCCCTCAGTAACAGAGGTTTCCTGTACCGACTTTGATCATTTTGTCGATAGCGCCGTAGGCTCGCTGCGAACAACACTTGACTCTGTAGCTCCTCTTAAAAAGAAGTTAAAAAAGCAAAGAAAGTTCGCTCCTTGGTATAACTCTCAAACCCGTAAGTTAAAACAAATATCGCGAAAATTTGAAAGGAATTGGCGATTGACCAAACTGGAAGAATCTCGTTTAATCTGGACAGACAGTCTCAAAATTTATAAGAGGGGCCTCCGCAATGCCAGAGCAAACTATTACTCAGCATTAATAGAAGACAATAAGAACAACCCCAGGTTTCTTTTCAGCACTGTAGCCAGGCTGACTGAGAGTCAAAGCTCTATTGAGCCTTGTATTCCTTTAGCCCTTAGCAGTAATGATTTTATGAGCTTTTTTAATGACAAAATTCTAACTATTAAAGGCAAAATTCATGACCTCCTGTCCTCAGATAGTACCTATCTAACCTCAAACACAGCTGTAAGACCTAATATATATTTAGATTGCTTCTCCTCAATTTCTCTTCAAGAATTGACAGCAGTGATTTCTTCATCTAAATCATCAACGTGTCTCTTAGACCCCATCCCAACTAGGCTACTTGAGGTCTTTCCTTTAGTTAACACTCATATATTAGATATGATCAATATATCCTTATTAACAGGCTATGTACCACAGTCTTTTAAGGTAGCTGTAATTAAACCTCTACTAAAAAAGCCCACCCTGGATCCAGAGGTGTTAGCCAACTATAGACCAATATCTAATCTTCCCTTTATGTCAAAGATCCTTGAGAAAGTAGTCGCAGACCAGCTGTGTGATTTTCTCCATGATAATAATTTATTTGAGGAATTTCAGTCAGGATTTAGAGTGCATCATAGCACTGAGACAGCACTAGTTAAAATTACAAATGACCTTCTGATTGCTTCAGACAAAGGACTTGTCTCTGTACTTGTTTTATTAGATCTTAGTGCGGCGTTTGACACAATTGACCATCAAATTCTACTGCAGAGACTGGATCACTTAATTGGCCTAAAAGGTTCTGCACTAAGCTGGTTTAAATCTTATTTATCTGATCGTTTTCAGTTTGTTGACGTTCATAATGAATCATCCTTACGTACCAAAGTTTGTTTTGGAGTTCCGCAAGGTTCTGTGCTGGGACCAATCCTATTTACTCTATATATGCTTCCTTTAGGTAACATCATTAGAAATCACTCTATAAATTTCCATTGTTATGCGGATGATACTCAGTTGTATTTATCGATGAAGCCAGAAGAAAGTAATCAATTAACTAAACTCCATAACTGCCTTAAAGACATAAAAACTTGGATGAGCACCAATTTCCTGATGTTAAATTCAGACAAAACTGAAGTTATTGTTCTTGGCCCCAAACAACTCAGAGACTCTTTATCTGATGACATAGTTTCTCTAGATGGCATTGCTCTGGCCTCTAGCACTACCGTAAGAAACCTTGGAGTAATATTTGATCAAGATTTGTCTTTTAATTCTCATTTAAAACAAACCTCACGGACTGCATTTTTTCATCTGCGTAATATTGCGAAAATTAGGCCTATCCTGACCCGAAAAGATGCAGAAAAATTGGTCCACGCTTTTGTTACCTCTAGGCTGGATTACTGTAACTCTCTATTATCAGGTAGCTCTAGTAAGTCCTTAAAAACTCTCCAGCTAATTCAGAATGCAGCAGCACGTGTACTAACAGGAACTAAGAAACGAGATCATATTTCTCCTGTTTTAGCTTCTCTGCACTGGCTCCCTGTAAAATCCAGAATTGAATTTAAAATCCTACTGTTAACTTATAAAGCTCTAAATGGTCAAGCTTCATCATATCTTAGTGAGCTCATAGAGCCATATTATCCCACCAGAACACTGCGCTCTGAGAACGCAGGGTTACTCGTGGTCCCTAAAGTCTCCAAAAGTAGATCAGGAGCCAGAGCCTTCAGCTATCAGGCTCCTCTCCTGTGGAATCATCTTCCTGTTACGGTCCGGGAGGCAGACACCGTCTCCACATTTAAGACTAGACTTAAGACTTTCCTCTTTGATAAAGCTTATAGTTAGGGCTGGCTCAGGCTTGCCCTGTACCAGCCCCTAGTTAGGCTGACTTAGGCCTAGTCTGCCGGAGGACCCCCCTATAATACACCAGGCACCTTCTCTCCTTCTCTCTCTCTCTCTCCTATTCTATTACTGCATCTTGCTAACTCGGCCATTCTGGATGTCACTAACTCGGCTTTTTCTCCGGAGCCTTTGTGCTCCACTGTCTCTCAGATTAACTCATATCGCAGCGGTGCCTGGACAGCGTGACATGTGTGGTTGTGCTGCTGCCGTGGTCCTGCCAGATGCCTCCTGCTGCTGCTGCCATCATTAGTCATTAGTCATACTTCTACTGTTATTATACACATATGACTATTGTCACACATGTATACTGCCAGATATTAATACATACTTTCAACATATTGTACCACAGTAGCCAGAACTATAACTATAATATTATTACTTTCAATAATGTTGTTGTAAGCTACTGTCATTACCTGCATCTCTCTCTCTGTCTCTCTCTCTGTCTCATTGTGTCATGCGGATTACTGTTAATTTATTATGCTGATCTGTTCTGTACGACATCTATTGCACGTCTGTCCGTCCTGGAAGAGGGATCCCTCCTCAGTTGCTCTTCCTGAGGTTTCTACCGTTTTTTTCCCAGTTAAAGGGTTTTTTTTGGGGAGTTTTTCCTTATCCGCTGCGAGGGTCATAAGGACAGAGGGATGTCGTATGCTGTAAAGCCCTGTGAGGCAAATTGTGATTTGTGATATTGGGCTTTATAAATAAAATTGATTGAATTGATTGAATTGAACCTTGTTGTTATTTTGGACAGTGACTTTAGGTTTGATAAGCAGATAAGCTCTATTGTCAAAACAAGCTTCTTCCAGCTAAGACTGTTAGAAAAAGTAAAGGCTTATCTCCCCAGAAATCATTTTGAGAAAGTTATTCACACCTTTGTTACATCACGCCTTGACTACTGTAACTCTTTGTTTGTTGGTCTCAACCAGTCAGCACTGCGCCGTTTACAGGTAGTCCACAATGCAGCCGTCCGCCTGCTGACTGGAAAGAAACGGCGTGATCACATCAGTCCCATCCTTGCATCTTTGCACTGGTTGTCTGTTAATTTTAGGATCCAGTTCAAGGTTTTATTAATTGTTTTTAAGTGTTTAAATGGTCTGGCACCGTCTTATTTATCAGAGCTTGTACAGCCTCACAGTACTTCTAGAGCACTTAGGTCGTCAAACCAGCTGCTCCTGGCAGTACCTCGGTCCAGACTCTCTACTCGTGGGGACAGAGCCTTCTCAGTGGCGGCCCCAAAGCTGTGGAACAGCCTACCTTTCCAGGTTTTTTTACTCTTTTATTTCCTCTTTTATTCTAATTTTAGTTTTATAAATTGAGCTCTTACTATTTCCTTTATTGTTTTTATTTATTATGATATTTGTGTATGGTTATATTAAATTTCAATAACTGTACAGCACTTTGGTCAGCTGAGGTTGTTTTTAAATGTGCTTTATAAATAAAGTTTGACTTGACTTCACTTGACTTGACTTGACTTCACTTGACTTCACCAAGGCTAGAAAATCAATGTGCTCATTCACTTCTCATATACATCCTGGTGGTAGTAGATGGCCACGGAGTATACAATGCCTATGGTGAAAGCACTTGCCAAAGAAACTTAGAACTTAGAAAGATTTATCATTTCAATTTTTAATGAAATGTGTGCAAGTACAAATAAGATACATAAATGTTGGCATTTTTTGTCCCAGTCCAACCCTGTACACAGGTCATTGAAAGTCCTTGAATTTATCTATTTCTGTATGAAATTGCATGAAAATAGGATTTCGCCATGTGAATTTCAAAATGACTATACTACCGACCTTGATCTGCGTCGTAAAACAAATATACATCTATGGAAGTATGTGGGGCTTAGGCCTATAGATATGAATATGTAAACGTACACTCATTTCTTCTGTTTGCCACGCACACAAAAGCAGATATTACATCACAAGCTAAAATCTCACTCCAGCCCTCTGACCAAAGTTGGCAACCCTGGATTACAGCAGTGTGTGCATATTCTGTGAAAGACATACAGCCATTCATATCAGTAAAGCAAGTGACCATGGACTCCAACAGTCAGGCATGCTGCAAGTACCAAAAGAGAGCTTAAGGACAAGAATAGTGTTTTGATCGATTGTCTTGAGAATGTCTTGGATTCTGCTGAATCCCAAACTTTTGTGTGGCATAGAATGTGCTATCCCCGCTTCACAGACAAAGTTAAGCTTGAACGTTTGCAGAAGACACAGTCAGAGGATTCTAAAGAAGAAGCAAGTTCCAGCAGATCCTCTGAACAAGAAGCATGTGGCATTGCTGATTCTAGACAAGAAGCAAGCTGCAGCAGCAGTGGCAATAGATGTTCATTGCGAAGGCATATGGAACCAGTAAACTGGAATTTATGCATATTCTGTCAAACTGATATTTTGAAGACATGGTTGAGCTCAGTAATGACTAAACAAATGAATGATCAGATAATTCAAGCTTCCTCTGTTGACTACAAAATTGGTCTTAAATTGGCTGGAGTGATTGACTTACATTTTAACAAGTATAAACTGTATTTATGGGCATTTACCCTCCATATATCTCTGCTCTGAACCTAAAATATAGATCTAGAAACTTAATTTTCTCATCTTTGCTAGCCTGCATACAAAAATATTGGGAAAACATGGTACAAGAAATGTCTGAGATTGGCAATTTGGCTATTTTGATATGCAAATTAGAAGGTCAAAAACTCAAAATGTTGCTTGGTAACTGCTTTTTTTTATTCAGCACCCTTGAATTATGTAAAATAGACTGGTTACTGACTTTTACCCCCAAATGCTCCTCACTTCTTTCAGAAGGCCTTTTTTCTGAAATCCTTCTGGACTAATGCACTTACAGTGATTCTGACTTTGGGAAAAAAAAAACTTAAGTGTCTCCTGTCATATGAGACCATGCGAGTACGTGTACTTAAGATGGAACAAGAACAGCTTTCAGTTTTACTTTGGGTATGCCTTGGATAGGCACTTTAAGTAAATTTAGGTGAATTTTACAGGATTAGTATGAGGTTTTAAACTATAAAAACATTAGTAGTGTTACAGCTTTTTGACCTGCTATTTACAAAGCAGCACATTTATTCTTCTGGTACTTGTTCCTCTATGTACTGTGCTGCACTGATACAGGTGGGTGACAATAAAGTCTTATCTGACATTTACCTACCGAAATGCTGGGTTGAGCCTGTCGGGTCATTTTTGTGGATTATTTCCAGGGACTTGAGTAGTTTTTGTGTAACCCAGCTACTGGGTTATACTGGTGGGTAAGTTCTAATGACTTTTACATTGCTGCTCCCACCCTCTGGAACTCACTACCTAAAGACATCAGAGACTCCTCCTCACTCTCCACTTCTAAGAAAATTCCCAAAACACACCTCTTCAAAACAGCCTTCAACCTCGAAATTCACTGTACTTTGCCTTTTCTGCATTATTTCCCTACCTGCCTATGGATTTTTTTAGGGACCTTGGCCGAATCCACCTAGGCACACTAAAATGGCCGCTGCGGCCCGTAGAAATGTGGTAGAAAGATGAAACCAAAACTGGCTTGTTTGACTCATCAAGACCTACAAATCATGCACTGACACCCCTGACCTAAATCCAGGAAGTGAGCTATTTGCCATTTCAAAGTAAGATTTCGCCTCAAAAATCCTCTTTTTCAAAAAATATCTCCTCCTAGAACGTTTATCGTATCGGCTTTAAACTCGCACACATGACAGCTCAACCCCTGCTGAACAAAATTTCTGAATAACTTTGTCATTACTTGAACGGTTTGGATTTTATGGGCTCTTAAAGTTGTCGTGACACAAAACCTGCTGATCTTTGAAAGCTGTCCCATAGGAAATGAATGGAGAAAGGGAGCAATCATTTTGGAGCTTAGACAGTTTCTCCATACTTTGTAATACAGACTCCATTCCAGCTCTCAAATGTTGCTACAGGAGATCTATTCACTCATGTTTTCATCTTTTTCATATCTTTTACCGTTTTTAATCTGTGCCTCTGAAAGTACCATGAGCAAATGTGGAGAAATTGTCAGCTGTGAGCTAGAGTGGAGAGGGCTCTAAAATTGTCTAAAACTTTTGTCTTTAACTGGCTGCCAAGGCCACAATTTTCACTGTACATACACAATTTCTACCAAAAAGCGCAGTAAAATTTGTCCTGGTCGCACTGGTGTCACCATCGATCATTCACACTTAGACATTTGGGTCAGTGAGCTCCCAAGCGAAGGGAGCGCTGATTTTTTTTTCTCATTCCCTCCCATATAAACTCAGAGGAGAAATTTTTGGAAAGCAGCTGAGGGGAAACACATCTTTAACTTGCGACCAAGATCGCATTTTTGACTCTACAAACATAAAAACTATATGTCTGCGTTTGGGACGAGGGTATCTCTCTGCTGGTATGCTCAGATTGACGATTGGACCCACCGTTTTGGAATTCAAGGGAGGAGTTCAAGACATTTTAAAGCCATGTTAATCTGCCTGCTCTCACAGCTGTCTCTCCCTTTCTGTGCTGTTGTCTGCTGCATATATCTCATTAATCGTCATAACAATGCCTTCACTCTGACACACACAGGCCTCTGTGTGTTTGCATGTCTCACAATCTTTAAAGGCGAACTATTATGCTTTTCCTCTTTTCTGACCTATAAATGTTGCTACAATGTTGCATACTCGTGTTAAACGATGCCAACATGTCAAATAATGAGGTTCGTGCATTTGGAAGTGAGCCCTGCAAGTTGTTTTGGATGGCTCTGCACGCTGTGTTTTACAGTCTTTTTTTAAACAGCGTAGTCCGTGTGACGTTAATGCGTGCCGGACTTACTTATATGGGCATGCCGGCAGCGCTCGGCAGCCCTTCGGAAGTCCTCAGGAGTGTGACCAATCACAGTGGAGTGGGCTCAGCGGGAGGCAAGGGCCGGGGGGTGGAGTAAATTACACAGACCATTTTCGCGGGATGCAGGAAATACAAGGAAGCAGTGCAGCGAGAGGCACAGTGTGGGGCCTCTCTGGGGGGGGATACAAGATTTCTAGGTCAAACTCTTTTGCCTCTCAAATCTGTAACTACAACTATGCTGCAGCAGTACACGTTCAAATACATGTAGGGCTGCTCAGTTTTTCCACTGAAATTAACTAGTATTTGTGTCTGCCTGCTGTTACCTATATCCTCACAGCAGCCAGTGCACGTCAATCAAGCTTTCACTAGATCACATGATTTCAAATGAATATGGATGTGTCGTTTGATCATCACACATGTCAAAGTTTCATTAGGTCACATGGCTTATGTCTACAACTTTCAAAATATAAGCTTACACCACCTTCAAAAGAACCCTTTACTTTTTTTTTTAAATGAACTTGAAAATGGCCGCATTCATTTGTTGTACACCCAAACTCTTCAACAGGTCAAGGGGTTTTAAGATACTTTAAAAATGACCTTAAAAGTATTTCCATTTATTTTCATCAATATTATTTCTCTGAACCCAACTGAATGACCTGGAGCAGGGGTGGCCAACCTGCGGCTCATGAGCCACATGCGGCTCTTTGCCTATCAGTGTGCGGCTCTTCGATCCATTAATTAAAACCATCGGCGTGCGGCTCTTCCATCCTTCATAAATAATCAATTCATTGTTATGAGTGCATATAGCCCTTGAAGAAATGTAACAGGTGTAAGTGGAGCGAGTGAGAGAGAGGAGTGCGCATGGGTAGGTGAGAGGGCATGGAGTTCGGGAGGAATGCAGGACGACAGCACGGTGGCAATATCGCACAACAAAAAATGGCAGGGAAGAAATGCATGGCTAAGCAAAAGTATGAAGACGAACAAAGGACATTTTTAGCAGAGTGGGAGAGTGATTTTGTGTGAGGAGAGAGTATGAGAGAGGGAGAGACTGTGGGTGTGGAGGGGGGTGGAGAAAGACAGTATGAGAGGGAGAGACTGTTTGTGTGTATCTCTATTCATGGTTATTAATTTGTGTGTGAGATAAATAAATCTGGCTTTGAAAATTGGAAATGTATGGATTTTGATTTTATGTCATTTCGTGTTTGTGTGAGAGGGAGTGTGTTTGTAAGCACACATGTGTATGATGTGGCTCTTTGTAGTACCACAGTAATTTTTGTGGCTCTTGGTCTCTGACTGGTTGGCCACCCCTGACCTGGAAGGTTACAGCAAATTACCTAATTTCAGGTACAAGTCCATAACAGAGTGTTACAAGCATCAATAAACATCTTTGAGGAAATGTTACACTCCAAAATTACAAGCTCCTTTGTTTAATCACCACTTTAGTCTTTGTAAAAAATTGTTTTCTTTTATGATTTACTCTCCTTTATAATTTCATGTTTTATCCATGTTAATGTTTTGCTATCCTGTTAAAATTTATATTATGTATTTATACATTCATGTACTTACATCATAATGTGTTACACAACAAACCAGGAGTACTGTCACCACAGACCTTTGTTTTTTACAGTACATGGGGAACACTTCAATTCTTAAAGGGACATTGTGTAACATTTTCAGTTGTTTATTGGCAAAAATTGATGTCTGCATCACTGGTGTACTATTACCTCCACCAATAATCTGACTTATTCTCGTAAAAGGAGAATTTTGGATTTGTTTGTACATTGTGCGGGTAAGTCGTCTGTGGGGTTCCATTACGTTTCGCCATCTTGAGAATACACCCGCCAGCAAGGGACATACAGCACCGCCTTCGGCGTTTTCGTTGAGAGCCAGGCCAGCGCTGCGTGACTGAGGAGCCGAAGGAGAGGAGCAAGAGGCGCTTCGCTACTACCCTGGCAAATTTGAAACAAAGTCCCACTCTTTGAGCATAATGCAGGATCATGCATATGCAGCATCATGGGAGACGGAATCCTTGTCGCCAAGAAAGCGCAAAAGGGAATAGAAAAGGCAGCGTGAAAGGCGAATTAAAAAAACGAAGGCCCACATCGGGGTAGCCTTTCGCAGGTAGAGAGAGCTGCTGAGGGAGAATGGTAATGCAATCACAGGCCAGTGCCGCTGTTGGCTGTTAGCCGCTGTTAGCGGCCAGTCGCTAACAGCCTCATCCCTCTCCTCTGTGCCGCTGTTAGCTGTTAGCCGCTGTTAGCGCTGGCCTGTGATTGTATTACCTTTCTCCTTCGGCAGCTCTCTCCACCTGGGAAAGGCAACCCCAATGCTGACCCTTGTTTTTTTAATTCGCCGGTCACGCTGCCTTTTTGATTCCCTTTTGCACTTTCTTGGCGACGAGGATTCTGTCTCCCGTGATGCTGCATAATACATGATCCTGCATTATGCTCAAAGAGTGGGACTTTGTTATGCGGCAGTAGTGCCGCTGGCCACTAACAGCTGTTAGCGGCGCAGTAATGCGAGGAGAGGGATGAGGTGTGTGAGGTTGAGCCACTTGTCAGTTGTCAAAGGACAAGACGTGATTGGTTTGTTTCAATTTACATCCGCCCCAACAGTCCTACGTTGTGAACACAGCCAGCATGGTGAGGAGGGGGTTTGTCAACTCGCGTCGCGTGTGTCTGTGTAGGAGCCTGAATGAATACTCCATGTAGTATCGGATGACATGGTTTCATCAGTGTTATCATAGCTTTTTGGTACACAGCGGCTACAGTTGTTGCAATATGTGTTTGAAACAGTGAGGCGCTAGAGTGCGCCATCTGTTTGAATACAATATATGATTTCAACGTTAGATGGGAGAAATTCCTACACACTGTGGCTTTAACAGTATGACAGACAACATATTGTTAACATTATATAATTTATTTATCATTACAGTGCTTTTCATTTCTATGTGGATGTTCTGGAGAAGACATTTTGTTTCCATAGCTGACATATCACAGTTATCATGTTATATAAACAGTGTCTGTGCCCCGACCACCTATATTATTTAAATCTAAAATTAAACAAAGAGGAGTTGTGCGTAAAAACCTAATAAAAAATTAAACATCTTCTGTGACAGAAAGACAAAACAGGAGAATTAAATCAATCAATTTCAATCAATTTTATTTATAAAGCCCAATATCACAAATCACAATTTGCCTCACAGGGCTTTACAGCATACGACATCCCTCTGTCCTTATGACCCTCGCAGCGGATAAGGAAAAACTCCCCAAAAAAACCCCTTTAACTGGGAAAAAAAACGGTAGAAACCTCAGGAAGAGCAACTGAGGAGGGATCCCTCTTCCAGGACGGACAGACGTGCAATAGATGTCGTACAGAACAGATCAGCATAATAAATTAACAGTAATCCGCATGACACAATGAGACGGAGAGAGAGACAGAGAGAGAGACAGAGAGAGAGATGCAGGTAATGACAGTAGCTTACAACAACATTATTGAAAGTAATAATATTATAGTTATAGTTCTGGCTACTGTGGTACAATATGTTGAAAGTATGTATTAATATCTGGTAGTATACATGTGTGACAATAGTCATATGTGTATAATAACAGTAGAAGTATGACTAATGACTAATGATGGCAGCAGCAGCAGGAGGCATCTGGCAGGACCACGGCAGCAGCACAACCACACACGTCACGCTGTCCAGGCACTGCTGCGATATGAGTTAATCTGAGAGACAGTGGAGCACAAAGGCTCCGGAGAAGAAGCCGAGTTAGTGACATCCAGAATGGCCGAGTTAGCAAGATGCAGTAATAGAATAGGAGAGAGAGAGAGAGAGAGAAGGAGAGAAGGTGCCCGGTGTATTATAGGGGGGTCCTCCGGCAAACTAGGCCTAAGTCAGCCTAACTAGGGGCTGGTACAGGGCAAGCCTGAGCCAGCCCTAACTATAAGCTTTATCAAAGAGGAAAGTCTTAAGTCTAGTCTTAAATGTGGAGACGGTGTCTGCCTCCCGGACTGTAACAGGAAGATGATTCCACAGGAGAGGAGCCTGATAGCTGAAGGCTCTGGCTCCTGATCTACTTTTGGAGACTTTAGGGACCACGAGTAATCCTGCGTTCTCAGAGCGCAGTGTTCTGGTGGGATAATATGGCACTATGAGCTCACTAAGATATGATGGAGATGGACCATTTAGAGCTTTATAAGTTAACAGTAGGATTTTAAATTCAATTCTGGATTTTACAGGGAGCCAGTGCAGAGAAGCTAAAACAGGAGAAATATGATCTCGTTTCTTAGTTCCTGTTAGTACACGTGCTGCTGCATTCTGAATTAGCTGGAGAGTTTTTAAGGACTTACTAGAGCTACCTGATAATAGAGAGTTACAGTAATCCAGCCTAGAGGTAACAAAAGCGTGGACCAATTTTTCTGCATCTTTTCGGGTCAGGATAGGCCTAATTTTCGCAATATTACGCAGATGAAAAAATGCAGTCCGTGAGGTTTGTTTTAAATGAGAATTAAAAGACAAATCTTGATCAAATGTTACTCCGAGGTTTCTTATGGTAGTGCTAGAGGCCAGAGCAATGCCATCTAGAGAAACTATGTCATCAGATAAAGAGTCTCTGAGTTGTTTGGGGCCAAGAACAATAACTTCAGTTTTGTCTGAATTTAACATCAGGAAATTGGTGCTCATCCAAGTTTTTACGTCTTTAAGGCAGTTATGGAGTTTAGTTAATTGATTACTTTCTTCTGGCTTCATCGATAAATACAACTGAGTATCATCTGCATAACAATGGAAATTTATAGAGTGATTTCTAATGATGTTACCTAAAGGAAGCATATATAGAGTAAATAGGATTGGTCCGAGCACAGAACCTTGCGGAACTCCAAAACAGACTTTGGTACGTAAGGATGATTCATTATGAACGTCAACAAACTGAAAACGATCAGATAAATAAGATTTAAACCAGCTTAGTGCAGAACCTTTTAGGCCAATTAAGTGATCCAGTCTCTGCAGTAGAATTTGATGGTCAATTGTGTCAAACGCCGCACTAAGATCTAATAAAACAAGTACAGAGACAAGTCCTTTGTCTGAAGCAATCAGAAGGTCATTTGTAATTTTAACTAGTGCTGTCTCAGTGCTATGATGCACTCTAAATCCTGACTGAAATTCCTCAAATAAATTATTATCATGGAGAAAATCACACAGCTGGTCTGCGACTACTTTCTCAAGGATCTTTGACATAAAAGGAAGATTAGATATTGGTCTATAGTTGGCTAACACCTCTGGATCCAGGGTGGGCTTTTTTAGTAGAGGTTTAATTACAGCTACCTTAAAAGACTGTGGTACATAGCCTGTTAATAAGGATATATTGATCATATCTAATATATGAGTGTTAACTAAAGGAAAGACCTCCTTAAGTAGCCTAGTTGGGATGGGGTCTAAGAGACACGTTGATGATTTAGATGAAGAAATCACTGCTGTCAATTCTTGAAGAGAAATTGGGGAGAAGCAATCTAAATATATATTAGGTCTTACAGCTGTGTTTGAGGTTAGATAGGTACTATCTGAGGACAGGAGGTCATGAATTTTGCCTCTAATAGTTAGAATTTTGTCATTAAAAAAGCTCATAAAATCATTACTGCTAAGGGCTAAAGGAATACAAGGCTCAATAGAGCTTTGACTCTCAGTCAGCCTGGCTACAGTGCTGAAAAGAAACCTGGGGTTGTTCTTGTTTTCTTCTATTAATGCTGAGTAATAGTTTGCTCTGGCATTGCGGAGGCCCCTCTTATAAGTTTTGAGACTGTCTGTCCAGATTAAACGAGATTCTTCCAGTTTGGTCAATCGCCAATTCCTTTCAAATTTTCGCGATATTTGTTTTAACTTACGGGTTTGAGAGTTATACCAAGGAGCGAACTGTCTTTGCTTTTTTAACTTCTTTTTAAGAGGAGCTACAGAGTCAAGTGTTGTTCGCAGCGAGCCTACGGCGCTATCGACAAAATGATCAAAGTCGGTACAGGAAACCTCTGTTACTGAGGGACTTGGTATTGAATTTAACGACGGAGTAATCTTTTCCTTAAATTTTGCGACAGCACTATCTGATAAACATCTAGTATAGTAACTGTTGCTGAGTGGCGTGTAATCGGGTAAAAAGAAATCAAAAGTAATCAGATAATGATCCGATAGCGAATGTGGACTGTTAAATTTTAGGTCTCTATCATCTAAAGCAGTGTTAGTGAACAAATTAATATCAGATTATCATATTGACTTACTCAGCCTCACTGAAACCTGGCTGTGTCACGATGAATATGTCAGTCTAAATGAAACCGCTTCTCCCAGTCATAGTAATACCCACATTCCTCGAGGCAGCAGCTGAGGAGCGGGAGTTGCAGCCATTTTTAACTCTAGTCTATTAATCATCCCTAAACCTAAACTAGATTATAATTCCTTTGAAAGCCTTGTCCTTAGTCTTTTACATCCGACCTGGAAAACCTCACAGCCACTGCTATTTGTTATAGTGTATCATGCTCCTGGCCCGTATTCTGAATTTTTATCTGAATTCTCACAGTTTTTATCCAGTTTAGTTCTTAAATCAGATAAAGTTATTATTGTAGGTGATTTTAATATTCATGTTGATATTGATAATGACTGCCTCGCTACTGCATTTATCTCATTATTAGACTCCATTGGCTTCAGTCAGGGTGTACATAAACCAACTCATTGTTTTAACCACACCCTCGATTAAATTAAATTAATTATTTAATTAATTAAAATTGAAAACTTAGTCTTTCAACAGAATCAGACCATTACTTGATAACTTTTGATTTCTTACAACTTGATTACATCTGATAGTGCCGTAGCAAAATTTGAGGAAATGTTTACAATGCCATTCAGTTTAATACCATGTCCTTCTGTAACAGAGGTTTTCCATACTGACTTTAAACTCTCCCAAATTGATTATCTTGTTGATAGCTCTGCAGGCTCACTGCGACCAACACTCGACCCTGTAGCACCTCTTAAAAAGAAGTTAACTAAACAAAGAAAGTTAGCTCTATAGTACAACTCCCAAACCCGAAAATTAAAACAAATATCGCAAAAAACTGAAAGGAATTGGCATTTAACCAAGCTGGAGGAATCTCGTTTAGTCTGGGAAGACAGTCTTAAAACGTATAGGAGGGCCTTCCGCAATGCCAGAGCAAACCATTACTCATCATTACTAGAAGAAAATAACTCCAGGTTTCTTTTCAGTACTGTAGCCAGGCTGACAGAGAGTCACAGCTCTATTGAGCCTTGTATTCCTTTAGCCCTCAGCAGTAATGATTTTACAAACTTTTTTAATGACAACATTCTAACTATTAGAGGCAAAATTCATCACCTCTTGTTCTCACACAGTAGCAAATTGCCTTCAAACACAGCTGTAAGACCTGATATATATTTAGATTGTTTCTCCCTAATTACCCTTCAACAACTGACCTCAATGATTTCTTCATTCATCCCAACTGGGCTACTTAAAGAAGTCTTACCTTTAGTTAACACTTCTACATTAGACGTGATCAATATGTCTTTATTAACAGGTCATGTACCACAGTCCTTTAATGTAGCTATAATTAAACCTCTTCTAAATGTAGCAGCATAGAGGTGTTTATCCTTTGCGATTTGCCACTGTTTATAATGAGCGCCGCTGGTGGCCGCTGATGAGGTGGGCCAGTATAAAAGCGGCAGTCCACCCACCAGTTCTTCCTTTGCGCCTCCGTCACGTCTGCGTCAGGGGTCATTTGATCCGACAGGTATGGCTGTACGCTGCTTCACCTCGCTGGTTGTTTGTGTCTCTCAATGGGCTTAAGGCATTGGTGTTGTGTTGTAGGGCGACTGCCTGTGTGCTGCTCCGGCCCCCCCCTGTATGCGCTGCTGCGTGTGTCTGTGGTAGGTGTCCTCTCTCTGCGGTATGGTTGATGCTGTCCGGTGGCTAATGCTAGTGTGGTCACAGGTAGCTAAATGCTGGTGGCTGCCAGGGGTCCTCTCTCCCTCCTTCCTCTCGTGAGTGTGTGTGTGTGTCCACCGCTGCTAAAAAGGTATGTATGTGTAGCATAACGTGCACCGCGTCATCATCAGTGTACTTAATATTGCTAATAGTATTTTTCTTGATTAGGAATTACTGTAACCAGCTTATTGGGGCGCTGCTGTCTTGTCTCCCCTGCGGCTGCTGCTGTCTCCCCTGCTTCTGCTGTTTTGTCTACTGTTTTGTCTCCGCTGTGGCTGCTGCTTTGCCTCCACCGCGTCTGCAGCGTGTCTCTGATGCGGCTTCGCTTTTATGGCACGGCGCCACGCGGCGGGTTTATAAACCGCTTTGTAGCTCTGCTTCAACAAAATAGACCCTTGGTGACTGTTTCAATGTCCGGTGCGGGCAGTTGCTCGGCCGCACGCCGGGGCACGGTTCTCTATTTATATGGAATGCATGTGTGACAGTGTGGGTTTACACCATTATTTTTGGTTATTTGTATAAGTTTAGCCTATTTGTATGTTTTGTTTGGGTTGAACTTGATTCGGTCTGTTCGTGTAACTCATTTGCTAATTAACTGAATTAATTTGAAAGGTCCTTGATGCAATTAGGAAATTGTTTTGTTTTTCTGTTCTTTAGCCTTATTTTCTTTTTTGTTTGGGCTATATTTGTTTGAATCCGAATTGGGTAGTTATTGGTTGATATACAGTACAGGCCAAAAGTTTGGACACACCTTCTCATTCAATGTGTTTTCTTTATTTTCATGACTATTTACATTGTAGATTCTCACTGAAGGCATCAAAACTATGAATGAACATGTGTGGAGTTATGTACTTAACAAAAAAGGTGAAATAACTGAAAACATGTTTTATATTCTTGTTTCTTCAAAATAGCCACCCTTTGCTCTGATTACTGCTTTGCACACTCCTGGCATTCTCTCGATGAGCTTCAAGAGGTAGTCACCTGAAATGGTTTTCCAACAGTCTTGAAGGAGTTCCCAGAGGTGTTTAGCACTTGTTGGCCCCTTTGCCTTCACTCTGCGGTCCAGCTCACCCCAAACCATCTCGATTGGGTTCAGGTCCGGTGACTGTGGAGGCCAGGTCATCTGCCGCAGCACTCCATCACTCTCCTTCTTGGTCAAATAGCCCTTACACAGCCTGGAGGTGTGTTTGGGGTCATTGTCCTGTTGAAAAATAAATGATCGTCCAACTAAACGCAAACCGGATGGGATGGCATGTCGCTGCAGGATGCTGTGGTAGCCATGCTGGTTCAGTGTACCTTCAATTTTGAATAAATCCCCAACAGTGTCACCAGCAAAACACCCCCACACCATCACACCTCCTCCTCCATGCTTCACAGTGGGAACCAGGCATGTGGAATCATCCGTTCACCTTTTCTGCGTCTCACAAAGACACGGCGGTTGGAACCAAAGATCTCAAATTTGGACTCATCAGACCAAAGCACAGATTTCCACTGGTCTAATGTCCATTCCTTGTGTTTCTTGGCCCAAACAAATCTCTTCTGCTTGTTGCCTCTCCTTAGCAGTGGTTTCCTAGCAGCTATTTGACCATGAAGGCCTGATTCGCGCAGTCTCCTCTTAACAGTTGTTCTAGAGATGGGTCTGCTGCTAGAACTCTGTGTGGCATTCATCTGGTCTCTGATCTGAGCTGCTGTTAACTTGCCATTTCTGAGGCTGGTGACTCGGATGAACTTATCCTCAGAAGCAGAGGTGACTCTTGGTCTTCCTTTCCTGGGTCGGTCCTCATGTGTGCCAGTTTCGTTGTAGTGCTTGATGGTTTTTGCGACTCCACTTGGGGACACATTTAAAGTTTTTGCAATTTTCCGGACTGACTGACCTTCATTTCTTAAAGTAATGATGGCCACTCGTTTTTCTTTAGTTAGCTGATTGGTTCTTGCCATAATATGAATTTTAACAGTTGTCCAATAGGGCTGTCGGCTGTGTATTAACCTGACTTCTGCACAACACAACTGATGGTCCCAACCCCATTGATAAAGCAAGAAATTCCACTAATTAACCCTGATAAGGCACACCTGTGAAGTGGAAACCATTTCAGGTGACTACCTCTTGAAGCTCATGGAGAGAATGCCAAGAGTGTGCAAAGCAGTAATCAGAGCAAAGGGTGGCTATTTTGAAGAAACTAGAATATAAAACATGTTTTCAGTTATTTCACCTTTTTTTGTTAAGTACATAACTCCACATGTGTTCATTCATAGTTTTGATGCCTTCAGTGAGAATCTACAATGTAAATAGTCATGAAAATAAAGAAAACGCATTGAATGAGAAGGTGTGTCCAAACTTTTGGCCTGTACTGTATTTTGTTAAGTTTAAGTTTGTGCCCTGCCCCTTTAATTATAATTTTGTTAGATTTTGCTTTGTGTTTTTGTTGCAACCCCACTAATTTGTTTTATCTTCCCCTCTTTTCAGTGGCCGGAGGCCGGTGGTGGCGGTGTTGGTGATCTGGTGTTGGCACCCTTCTGTCTTGTCTGCTGTGTTCCTGGGAGTGGGTTACTTCACTTAGTGTGTCTGCCACGTGTGTCCAGTGATATAAGTTGATTTCTGTTTTTTTTTTTGGTGGATCCTTCCCCTGCACTAGGCCCCGTCCATCAACTAGGCCTCAGCCCTGATCAGTTTCCTTTTCCCCTCCCTGCGTGACATTTTTAAGTACGGTTTTTACCCAATTTGTTTAATAAAGTGTATTTTTATCAATTGGAACCACGTCTCACACCTCTTGAGTAAACGTACCTGAGTGCCTTGTATTGCAAAAATAATTCTCTGGGTGAAATTCCCAGGGTGGCGTTGTTGACAACCTTAGCTTTACTATCCTTACTCCTCCTCCTTGCCACATAAAAAAGCCCACCCTGGATCCAGAGGTGTTAGCCAACTACAGACCCATTGTTAAAATGACCATTTAGCGGCTGTAACAGGATCTTTCAAAGATCCTTGAGAAAGTAGTCACAAACCAGCTGTGTGACTTTCTCCATGACAATAATTTATTTGAGGAATTTCAATCAGGATTTAGAGTGCATCATAGCACAGAGACAGCACTAGTAAAAATCACAAATGATCTTCTGATTGCATCTAACAAAGGACTCATCTTTGTACTGTTTTATTAGATGGAAGTGCAGCATTTGACACACTTTACCATCAAATTCTGCTACAGAGACTGGAACATGTAATTGGCCTAAAAGATTATGCACTAAGCTGGTTTAAATCCTATTCATCTAATCGATTTCAGTTCATTCATGTTCATGATGACTCACCTTTGCATACTAAAGTTTGTTTCGGCGTTCCACAAGGTTTCTGTACTCGGACCAATTCTATTCACTTTATATATGCTTCCCATAATATCATAAGAAATCACTCTGTAAACTTCCATAGTTATGCAGATGATACACAATTATATCTATTGATCAAGCCAGAAGAAATAGATCAATTAACTAAACTTCAAACATGCCTTAAAGGAGTCACCACCTGGTGTTTTAACATATCCTGTCTCTCTTTAATTGTCCAAAAAAAAAATTTAAAATTAATTTACCAAAAAAAATCAAACATTGAGCTTGTTTTGCCCCCCTGCCATACTGCAACTTTCTCTCGCGAGAGTAGATGCAAGATTTTGACTGGTCCGAATGCTCATTGGATTAATGATAATGATGTGCGCGCTGATTGGCTGCAGGAAGGACAGGGCCAGGGTGGGGGCTGGCCCAATACATCCACGAGTTGGCCGACTCCAAAACAACAATCCCTTCGTCATGGCGCACGCACCAAACGAACAACCTGACCGGGCAGCTGTTTATGGAATTCGCTCTTTTATGTTTGAACCGGAGTCGGAACCAGAGAGTGACGATGCTGAGGTGGTGGAAGAAACGCATGTACAACAAGATGTCTCTGAGTGGTAAAGTTATTTTCATTTTGAGTGAGAATGAGAAGTTAGATATGTACGTCAATCCGGTTTTTGCTAACGAGGCATGCAGCGTCCCAGTTAGACGTGTTGTGTCAAAACATAAAAAGTAATGCAAATGTACTTAGTTTTATATCCATGGTCATAGTGAAGTTATGAAAATGTGTAACTTGAACATATCTTGTTACATAACATGCAGTTTTCATAGCATGCAGTTTATAGCATCATGCCAGGTAATAATGCAGTAATAGTATAGCTTGAATATAAGTTGCTATGTCCCATACCATGTACTATTTTGGCCAAATGCCCGGTGTAGTCACCATGTTATTGCTAATAAGATAACAGGGGAAAAGTCAATACCTAATGTAAATATGGTGTCACTGTATCGCTTTGCACTCAAACATAGCGTCCTCCAGTCATCTTTTATACACCTGCACCAGCATTACCGACCTTCTTTTTCCTAAAGTAGGTAGTTCTAATTCTTTCTTTCCCCTGAAAAGGTGCACATGTGGGAATTGTGCCACAATGCCCACTGAAAGAGAAAACGTTTGTTGCAGGGAGACCCCAAAAGTAGGTATCATACACAATGAGTATTCCTCGTCCAGTGTGCTTATGAACTCTGCAAAAAACACACATTTGCCTCTTTTCATTGCACAAGTACTCAGAAGGATGAACCAGCTCCAAAATCCCCCCATGTGCATGACAGAACATCCTGGCTTGGAACCTGTCTGCTTAAATGTCTTCTCATTACAGAATGCAAGAAACATTTATATGCAGGATTATGCCCATTTACCAGTTCGAGGCAATGAGAAGTACGTTTCTGCCATCCAAACATTTAGAATTTTTTAAAAAATGAATTGCCAATGAGATAACTGTGCATGTCAATGTGATAATAAAAATTAAAATACATTTGTGTTCTAGTTATTGTGTAAAATTACTAGAAATAGCAAGTTCACCACATTCAGTTTGGACAAATGCATATGAAAAAAACTGAGGTGTAGCTAGAGAATACACTATAATCCCACATACTGTACCATTTAAATGTTTCTACATTGTTACTTATGTAAAATGTGAAGGAAACAACAAAGCTTCAATACAAAAGTGTCTTTATTAAGAATACAAAAAAGCACAACACTGCAAATCTACTATTTCTAAATCAAACACGATAAATAAATCTAATTGCATTTTTGTGCACTCTCTCCAGTGAATACAGGCACCTTGCATACAGGTCCTTTGTGAGCTGGTGCTGGGGTCATCTTGGCCATAGAATACGCGTAGTAATACTGGCATGTGTGGTGCTGCGGATCCGGCAAGAATTCCCTGATGTACATGGCCAATACGTAGGCTTCAGGTTGCCCCTCGATTAAAACGAAACACGTAGCGGGCAACGACGTCGTCCTTCTCTGGCCTGTCATACTGAGAGCAGAGCAGTTCAGGTACTGGAATCTGCTTCAGCTGACTGACATAAGGTGCCGGATCAACAAACACCACATCGAACACCAGATCCGTCAGCTCATCCACATAGTCTGTAGACAAACAAAGAAATGTCAGTACATCAATAACACAAATGTCTTGTAAAATTTAATCTGCTGTCACTCTTGCATTTTTTTCTTATATTTTAGTTTGTCTGGATTCATAAACATAAATTTTTTGATTGTCAATTTCCAGGTCTGGAAAAGTATAAAAATGAGGATTTTATTTAAAAAATAAATCCACCCCATTTTTTATTTATATTTAAAATTTTGTAATGTTTAAATTATTTGTGTGCAATAAAAATTTATGCAAGTCAACTTACTGAATGTTGGATCTTCCTTCAGTGGCTTCACTGTGCATGTTCCCTCTTTAGCCTTTGGCCAGTGAAGCTTGAAAACGGGTTTCCCATCAGCCTGCTTCTGTGGGCGCTCAGCGTTCTCGTTATAATGCATGGCTGACAAGTAAAGTCTTTGGGGAGAAAAAGAAAGTAAATCAGATTTAATTACTGCCACTTCTGTTAGTTTATTGAGCCTTGATTTGAAAAATTTTAACACTTGCATTTAAAATTTTTGCATCAAGATTGAGATACACTTTTATCTTATTTACCTGCACAGCATTCCCAAAAACGGAAACACCACACTTTTGGGAACAAAACGTATCACTACAGAGTGATAAGCCTCGAGCGATGATGTTTGGTGATGGGGGCTAAGCTTCACCACATCCTTCAGGACTCTCTTGCCAGTGAACAGCTTCTCCAATTTGTAGAGAGCGGGGGTTCCTGAAAGTAGAATTAGAAAAAGTCAGTAAATACATATGGAACTACCAGGCTACTAGTAACTTATTTACCATGTCATCGATAATTAAGTTGATAACACTCACAAAAATGTCTACTTAGGTTCACATGTACAAGTCAATAAGCAAATATATTGCACAGATTGAGTACACACCTGCTTTCAACCATTTCTCCTTATCCTTTGACACGTGGGGCAAGTCCACTTGGCAATTTGCTCTGGCCCAGAGGTAGATGAAGCTGCGATCCAGTAGATCTGATTTTTGATCATGGGCAACCATTTTTTGACCTTTTCACACTCCTTGGTTTTGGCGATTGCCTTCAGTTTCTTGCCCATTCCTATGAATACATAAACAATAATTAGGGCATTACCCCCCCCCCCCCCCAAATACACTATCCTTTGTTTCACCATCAAATTCTAAACAAAATAAATTCATAAAATATGGCCAGACTGAGTAAATCTCAAAAATGTTTGTTTATAGATGTCATAATGATTTAAATAATTATGAATTAATGAATGATAACTAGAAAATATTACCTTTCTCAAAGTTCCATACATCATAGAACTGGATGATTTTGGCATCAGTAAGGAATTTCTGGATCTGGGGGTGCCTATCAGACACAATACAGTCCAAGTTGATACCACTTTCCTCCATGAGTTTAAGGCTCCTTTTAAGACCTTCCTTCTCCATGTTGGTACTCCCGCCAACCTCGTTGCTCTGATATAGAAGACAAGTAAGAGGGGAAAATGTGAGCCAATGTGTGATGTGGAAAGCAGAAAGAAGCAAGGAAAGAAAGTCAATAAAATAAAATTGGGATCTTAACTACAGTTTGAAACTTTTTGTTTAGCCTTTGACATTTTTATACAACATAATATAATACATTTCCATGGTGTAACAGTGCTGTGATGTAGTCACTAACCTGCACTAGCTGAATGTCGATGACGTTGTTGGTGTTCAAGTTCATCATGGTGTAACTGCCATACTTTGCACAGTGTCCTGAAAACATAAATCACATTGAAATTCACAATCAAATTTTGTTGTTATTGCTATTGTTTGAGACCTAACAATATATTGTGTTTTATTGTTTGTTATGTGCAGCATTTTGGTCAACTTGCATTGTTTTAAATGCACTTTCTAAATAATTGTGACTGGACTCAGAGGTTACATTCTCAAAAAGATAATTTCTATTATTTTGGACTAAGTGGGCATTTATGTGGTAACATTTAAATGTAACATGAAAATCTGTGATTTGAAAATTACCTGGTGAGTCAGCCCTCATATCACCACCGAGAATGGCACTCCCCTCTTGGCTGAGCCGCTGCAAAATGGCTGCCTGATCCGTCTTCCATTTATGCAGCACAGCGGGCTCAATGAAGTTGCAGCAGTGTATTCTGAACTGTTTGTAAGTGTGTAGCTGCAACTGCATGGCCTTGAAAACCTGATAGCAAAGACAAATAAAATTGTATGAGTTATCTTGATTCACAATATATATTGTCGGAAAATGGCATTTGTAGATCAATTTCCTGTCCTTAGTCTAAATTGTATGCAGGCTTCTTCATCCTATCTAATTCAACTGGACTGCTGTGCTGGGCTTGGCAAATAACCCACTCCACCTTAGGTAGCGAATCAATCATTTGTTTTATACCATGTCATACTTCTGGATTGGAGCAGCAATAACATATTTAACCATAAACAAATATTTGAAAGTACCTTTTGCACAGTGAAAAACGAAGCACCACTTAAGTAGATTGCAGCAGAAAGTTGCAAATTCCCGGCTGGGGTGGAGTGTCCAATCACAGGCTGACTCTTCCATTGTCTCCAGTACTGACAATGTGGACATCGCTGGACAATGGCAAAGAATGTTCCCCTGATGTTCTTCTTGACATCACAAACTCTGCTGCACACTGGACACTTCTGAAAGAGCTCCATGAGGCAAGATTCAAATACAAGCAGCTTGCGCATTTTGTGAATGGATAAGGGCTCTTGATGGATGGGGCTGGAGCCTTCCCTATGTTGAGAGAGAGTAAATAAAGTCACAAGCATGTACAATGAATAAGACCAGAGGGGCACTTGGAGAGCCCATACCTCTGCCATGGCCAATTGTCTACTATGTTATGATGAACACCATATTATAGAGAGAGCTGAGTGTGTAAATAGAGATGCAACCAATTTACTTTAATGTTAAATTACGCTGAATCATTACTTATTTTTCAACCATAATTAACTGTCAAACAAATGCTTATATCTCCAATTAAATATGATGTAGTAGAAAATAAAACATCAGCAGTCACATAAGGCTCTGAAAGTAAAATTGTGTGAATGTTGTGTGCCTAGTTCAAAAATGCAGAGAATGGCTGAGCAAAATTTCAACTATTAAAAAATACAATTTAAGTTTACCTAAAACAGAATAACTTACGACTTATCCAATGACTCTGTTAACACAGTAACTGAGTCTTCCGGGTTATATGTGGAGTCTTGTGGTTCTGGAGCCACAAAAGATGAGCTGGCTTCCACAGAGCTGTCCTCATCTTCCTCCTCTACCAGATGGAGACGAGGCCTCTTCAGTGATGTCTTGGTTGGTGTGGAGGACCAAGGAAGGTCAGGGAACACAGGAACAGTGGACGTGCCGACTCCAACATCTGTGGTTGTCTTGACTGTTGTTGTCTGTGTACCTTTTACGCACAGAAACAGATATTGAAATCACAGTGTGCAATAAAAGTGAACTGAATATTTGCTTCTTATATGAATATTAAAATATGTGTTAGATTAGATTTTTTATTTTCTATAAGCAAAATCATATCCCAGACCACAAACCTGTACTTCGGAAGTGAGGCTGCAAAGTTTTAAATGACAGCTGTGTGCCAGTCTATGCCTGCATTGGAGAGTCTGTCTGGCAGCCAACATCACCCTTTTGTGGTATTTGGACAGTGCTGGTGCTGGGCACTGCATGAGATGTGCTAGCCTAATAACAGGAAATAGAAATGTTAAAAGCAAAGAAATATACCATAAAAAATCTGAAATGATTCATTAGAAGTAACATATTGCGTTTGAGGACGAAAAGGGTACCAAAACACCTTATAATATACAGCAATTAAATAAGAAATCTTAAGTGTGAATAGCTGCAGCTGGAATCTAAAACATTAAAACCCATGACATTGGATGTGACATCGGTCAGTGTGTTAACACATTGTAATCACAATAAACTCTGAAAATATGTACACTATAGCCTCCAAAATGCTGGTAGTTCCCCTGTTTCTGCCTCTTTCAGGAGGCTCATCTCTGCCCAGTTAAAACAGTTAACGTTACAGTGAGCTGCAGAGCTTGATTTCACACTCAGCAGACAGCCTGCATGAGTCTCATGTTTTACATGTAAGAGTTTTAATATTGATGTTCATGGTTTATGATGTGAAAACGTCAGATAACTGAGTAGCAGCAGCTCGGTGTCTGCATACTGCCGGAGAACCTGGGTCTCCGCAGGGGTCCCCCGTCATGGTCTCCATTTACAAACATCCATATCACAGTACAACGCACCCTGGAGATATAAAACGAAAGACGTGGGGGTCATTTCTAAATCACATGAGGTCCACAGGTTATACTAGTCCCTTGTGAATAACGTTAGCATCTAGCGTTAGCCCAATTAGCAGTTAGCTGCTGTCTACCGTCATATCAGGGTCAAGTACACAGTAAAACATACCGTTAACTGTTACACAAAGCGGCGAGACTTACCGATTGCACTGCTGGTGAGTCTCGAATCGTAGGAATTGCCCCTTTCTCCAAATGCAGGGTTGAGGCCAGATTCGCCTGGTACTGTCCCAAATTCGAGAAACTGTCAGGCGAAAAATGATTTCGACAGACGTGAAGGGCGGCAGGAAGAGGCACGGGAACATTGTTATTGAAAATAAAATTTATCCACTGTTCCTTTGTTGCTTGGTCCGCCGATGCTGGGATGCTAAAAAATACTTTTGTCTTCATTCTGGCAACCAACAACGGAGCAATTAACATGGGAGCGTTGTTTAGCCATTTTTTGTCGGTAATGGCGGCAGGTGCAGGCTGATTCAGGTGGTGGGTGGGGTGGGGTGGTACAGAGGTCGGGCTTATGCAAATAGCCTCCTATGGTTATGTAACCATAGGAGCACACCCAAAATCTCACTTTTTTTGAGTGCGCACCCTTGTGGTTTGAACAAAGAGGCCAAACGAAAAAACGGAGCCATTTCCATCCTCCAAAATTTCAGGCAAGTTTCAACTGAGGTCCACCTCCAATATACACGTATTAACAGGGAAAATTGTGATTTCCGGGTCATGACTCCTTTTAAAGACATAAAAACCTGGATGAGCTCCAATTTCCTGATGTTAAATTCAGACAAAACTGATGTTATTGCTCTTGGCCCCAAACACCTCAGAAACACTCTATCTGAAGATAGTTTCTCTGGATGGCACTGATCTGGCCTCTAGCATTACCGTAATAGTAGTAATATAAGTAATATTTGATCAAGACTTGTCTTTAACTCCCATATAAAACTAACTTCCAAGACTGTGTTCTTTCATCTGCGTAAAATTTCAACAATTAGGAGTATCCTGTCCCAGTAAGATGCAGAAAAATTGGTCCATGCTGGATTCTCATTAATACCTACTGAGAAACACAAGTCAGTTATTGTACACCATGCCAGTGTAAAGCCCAGCATACACTGTACTAGTTTTGACCGGATTTGACCCGATTTTTGAGACACACGACCTGCCGATGCTCGGGCCGGATTTCCGCTTCGTCGTTCGTCTTTTGCCGTGCAGTGTACGGCTTCATTGGCAACATCGGCACTTCCGGAACATATCGGAGCTTTCAAATGTATCTTTGTTGACAGCTGTCAACGGGCAGGACAGTCAGCAGGGGCCGACGAGCCGTTTTCACCCGTACAGTGTGAGCTCTCTGATCGTGCTTGATGATCGGAACGTAGTGTGAGCACATAATCATGAGCTTTGGCCGCACATCGCAGACGATTCACTCGTACAGTGTGAGCTGGTATTAACAACAAGAACTCCCAAATCTGACCAGTGATGACATGTTTAGCCGCATGTCATCATTTAATCGCTGGCTGTCCAGGTGGTGTCCAGCAAACGATGTGAGTTTCATTAATAATTGGCAAACTTTCTGGGGAAACCTGGTCTTATTAGGAGAGATGGCATTCATCCCACTTTGGATGGAGCTGTTCTCATTTCTAGGAACCTGGCAAGCTTTATTAGTAATTTAAATCCCTGACAACCCAGAGTTGAGACCAGAACTCGGAAATGCAGTCCTATACGCCTCTCTGAGCTTCTACTTCAGTTACCCAGCCATAGTTTTCATAGTTTTCCACAAACGGTGTTTGTCCCCCAACCACCTAAATTATTTAAATCTAAAATTAAACAAAGAGGAGTTGTGCATAACAACCTCATAAAAATTAAAACCTCTTCTGTGACAGAAAGACAAAACAGGAGAATTAAATGCGGACTGTTAAATATCAGGTCTCTATCGTCTAAAGTAGTGTTAGTAAATGAATTAATATCAGATAATCATATTGATTTACTCAGTCTCACTGAAACCTGGCTGTGTCAAGATGAATATGTTAGTCGATATGAGTCCACTCCTCCCAGTCATAATAATACCCACATTCCTCGAGGCAGCGGCCGAGGAGGGGGAGTTGCAGCCATTTTTAACTCTAGTCTGTTAATCAGCCCTAAACCTAAATTAGATTATAATTCATTTGAAAGCCTCATTCTTAGTCTTTTACATCCGACCTGGAAAACCTCGCAGCCACTTTTATTTGTTATAGTGTACCGTGCTCCTGGCCCGTATTCTGAATTTGTATCTGAATTCTCAGAGTTTTTATCCAGTTTAGTTCTTAAATCAGATAAAGTTATTATTGTAGGCGATTTTAACATTCATGTCGACATTGATAATGACTCCCTGGCTACCGCGTTTATCTCATTATTAGACTCCATTGGCTTCAGTCAGGGTGTACATGAACCCACTCATTGTTTTAACCATACCCTCGATCTAGTTCTGATGTATGCAATTGAAATTGATAACCTAAAAGTCTTTCCACAGAATCCCTCGCTATCGGATCATTATCTGATTACTTTTGATTTCTTTTTACTCGATTACACGCCACTCAGCAACAGTTACTATACTAGATGTTTATCAGATAGTGCTGTCGCAAAATTTAAGGAAAAGATTACTCCGTCGTTAAATTCAATACCAAGTCCTTCAGTAACAGAGGTTTCCTGTACCGACTTTGATCATTTTGTCGATAGCGCCGTAGGCTTGCTGCGAACAACACTTGACTCTGTAGCTCCTCTTAAAAAGAAGTTAAAAAAGCAAAGAAAGTTCGCTCCTTGGTATAACTCTCAAACCCGTAAGTTAAAACAAATATCGCGAAAATTTGAAAGGAATTGGCGATTGACCAAACTGGAAGAATCTCGTTTAATCTGGACAGACAGTCTCAAAACTTATAAGAGCAGCCTCCGCAATGCCAGAGCAAGCTATTACTCAGCATTAATAGAAGACAATAAGAACAACCCCAGGTTTCTTTTCAGCACTGTAGCCAGGCTGACTGAGAGTCAAAGCTCTATTGAGCCTTGTATTCCTTTAGCCCTTAGCAGTAATGATTTTATGAGCTTTTTTAATGACAAAATTCTAACTATTAGAGGCAAAATTCATTCCTGTCCTCAGATAGTACCTATCTAACCTCAAACACAGCTGTAAGACCTAATATATATTTAGATTGCTTCTCCCCAATTTCTCTTCAAGAATTGACAGCAGTGATTTCTTCATCTAAATCATCAACGTGTCTCTTAGACCCCATCCCAACTAGGCTACTTAAGGAGGTCTTTCCTTTAGTTAACACTCATATATTAGATATGATCAATATATCCTTATTAACAGGCTATGTACCACAGTCTTTTAAGGTAGCTGTAATTAAACCTCTACTAAAAAAGCCCACCCTGGATCCAGAGGTGTTAGCCAACTATAGACCAATATCTAATCTTCCCTTTATGTCAAAGATCCTTGAGAAAGTAGTTGCAGACCAGCTGTGTGATTTTCTCCATGATAATAATTTATTTGAGGAATTTCAGTCAGGATTTAGAGTGCATCATAGCACTGAGACAGCACTAGTTAAAATTACAAATGACCTTCTGATTGCTTCAGACAAAGGACTTGTCTCTGTACTTGTTTTATTAGATCTTAGTGCGGCGTTTGACACAATTGACCATCAAATTCTACTGCAGAGACTGGATCACTTAATTGGCCTAAAAGGTTCTGCACTAAGCTGGTTTAAATTTTATTTATCTGATCGTTTTCAGTTTGTTGACGTTCATAATGAATCATCCTTACGTACCAAAGTTTGTTTTGGAGTTCCGCAAGGTTCTGTGCTCGGACCAATCCTATTTACTCTATATATGCTTCCTTTAGGTAACATCATTAGAAATCACTCTATAAATTTCCATTGTTATGCAGATGATACTCAGTTGTGTTTATTGATGAAGCCAGAAGAAAGTAATCAATTAACTAAACTCCATAGCTGCCTTAAAGACATAAAAACTTGGATGAGCACCAATTTCCTGATGTTAAATTCAGACAAAACTGACGTTATTGTTCTTGGCCCCAAACAACTCAGAGACTCTTTATCTGATGACACAGTTTCTCTAGATGGCATTGCTCTGGCCTCTAGCACTACCGTAAGAAACCTCGGAGTAATATTTGATCAAGATTTGTCTTTTAATTCTCATTTAAAACAAACCTCACAGACTGCATTTTTTCATCTGCGTAGGCCTATCCTGACCCAAAAAGACGCAGAAAAACTGGACCACACTTATGTTACCTCTAGGCTGGATTACTGTAACTCTCTATTATCAGGTAGCTCTAGTAAGTCCTTAAAAACTCTCCAGCTAATTCAGAATGCAGCAGCACGTGTACTAACAGGAACTAAGAAACGAGATCATATTTCTCCTGTTTTAGCTTCTCTGCACTGGCTCCCTGTAAAATCCAGAATTGAATTTAAAATCCTACTGTTAACTTATAAAGCTCTAAATGGTCAAGCTCCGTCATATCTTAGAGAGCTCATAGTGCCATATTATCCCACCAGAACACTGCGTTCTGAGAACACAGGGTTACTCGTGGTCCCTAAAGTCTCCAAAAGTAGATCAGGAGCTAGAGCCTTCAGCTATCAGGCTCCTCTCCTGTGGAATCATCTTCCTGTTACGGTCCGGGAGGCAGACACCGTCTCCACATTTAAGACTAGACTTAAGACTTTCCTCTTTGATAAAGCTTATAGTTAGGGCTGGCTCAGGCTTGCCCTGTACCAGCCCCTAGTTAGGCTGACTTAGGCCTAGTCTGCCGGAGGACCCCCCTATAATACACCGGGCACCTTCTCTCCTTCTCTCTCTCTCTCTCTCCTATTCTATTACTGCATCTTGCTAACTCGGCCATTCTGGATGTCACTAACTCGGCTTCTTCTCCGGAGCCTTTGTGCTCCACTGTCTCTCAGATTAACTCATATCGCAGCGGTGCCTGGACAGCGTGACGTGTGTGGTTGTGCTGCTGCCGTGGTCCTGCCAGATGCCTCCTGCTGCTGCTGCCATCATTAGTCATTAGTCATACTTCTACTGTTATTATACACATATGACTATTGTCACACATGTATACTGCCAGATGTTAATACATACTTTCAACATATTGTACCACAGTAGCCAGAACTATAACTATAATATTATTACTTTCAATAATGTTGTTGTAAGCTACTGTCATTACCTGCATCTCTCTCTCTCTCTCTCTCTCTCTCTCATTGTGTCATACGGATCACTGTTAATTTATTATGCTGATCTGTTCTGTACGACATCTATTGCATGTCTGTCCGTCCTGGAAGAGGGATCCCTCCTCAGTTGCTCTTCCTGAGGTTTCTACCGTTTTTTTCCCCCATTAAAGGGTTTTTTTGGGGGGAGTTTTTCCTTAACTGCTGCGAAGGTCATAAGGACAGAGGGATGTCGTATGCTGTAAAGCCCTGTGAGGCAAATTGTGATTTGTGATATTGGGCTTTATAAATAAAATTGAATTGAATTGATTTTAAAAATCATACAGTGTATGCTGGGCTTAAGTGTTGTTTATCTGGATTTTGTATTTTAACCTGAAGGTTTTGTTCTTGAAGACAATTCTTGCTTAGCCAAGATAGATAGTACTAACAAGTGCCCACTTGGTTAACAAATTGCCCAGATTTTACAATGTGAATGAACTGACAAATGAACCTTTTCAACTGTGGACTGAGCATGTTGTGCTCTCAGGATCACGTATCAAGTGCAATCCTGAGTCCAAAGGGGGGATGTTGGGATTTTCACTGAATCACAGATGATTTGTCATTTGCGTAGATCTAAAGTGGACATGTAAAGGTTATTCCCCTGGGTCTTGCTATCTGGAATGGTGACTGAGACTGCATGTACTTTGTTCTTTAAACAAAGAACAGCCATCTCCACAGGATGCTTCACTGTCACACCAAAGTGAGAGACTGAGCTGCTGACTGGCTCAGACGCCCTTGTCCCTGAACCATTGCAAGGGGGTACTTGCTCTCAGACTATGGCTCTTTCTCTTGAGCCGCTGACTGGTTCTTGTTCCCAAGACTCTCTTGCTCTCTCTTTTTCCTGGACCACAACCTGCTCTTGCAACAACAGGAGCAGAACCTGGAGACCAGAGAAGTTAGTGTACCAAACACAAGGTGTGCAACTAACTTTTCAGCAACAAAGAGAACAATGTTATGTTAAGCACCCCAACGTCTAAATCTGCAAGGATGCCATGCGACCGGCCTCCTTGGATCTGCACCTTCGGAACAAGGACACAGCAATGACTGCTTCTGGAATCACAGCTCTTTCCAGCCTTCATCTGCCGGCTAACAAAAGCAGCACACCACAGAGTGACTCTTTCTTCCATTCATTCAAGGATTGGTTTTGTAACAACTGGGCATAGCATTATTACAGTTGTAAAGGCTAAGTACTTCAAGACTTTAACTTTGTCAGTTGTGATCTAATATTGTTACTGAGGTATTGTTGTGATTGTTTGCAGTTAGGTTATTGGTTAGTTGGCTTCACCAAAGCTAAGTGATGTTAGTTTGCTAAAGCTTTTCACAGACTGAGTCTTGCATGCAACTAAACATCCTCAGTAGTAACCCAGAACCTTTGCAACACATGTTACACATACATACTCGCTCACAAGTTGGCTTTCAACATAGCTACACCCAAAGAGACAACTCAAAGTTCCCGCTTCTTTTCCATTGTCTTTTTCCTGACTGACCACACAATCAGGCAAAACCTCCCCTGATCTGAAGCAATCTTTAGCCGTTTCTCAATATGCGTTCTTGTGGACACAGATGTGGCATGAGCGTTAAGCCGTTAAGCATCACGTTACACACTGAGTGAGCCGTCTGTTTAACTGTTTTATTTTAAGTTTTAAGCGACTTTTAAGTTAATTTATTGGACCTCAGTTGTTTTTAAGTATCTCCTTTACCGGATTTTATCTTTTAGTCACTTGGATGTCTGAGTATTAGCGTTTTTAACAGTTTAACACTACCTGGCCTCAGTTTGACAGCGTGGGAAAATCTCAGCGGCCTGTAATCCCAAACTGATCTTCGCTGTTTTCAAACTTTCCCTTAACTGGATTAACAACACCAACATCGACTGAGCATAAATTTTCATCTGGACCAGCATAAACCACACCACCACCAAACTTCACCATCGGCTGGAAGGAACTACTATCTGATCCACTTACCGAAGCTGAACCACCGCAGCAGGCCCAGAAATGGGCCTCTGCCAGTAAGTGTTGATCCCTCCTTTATCAAATATCAACTATCTGATCCACTTACCGAAACAAAATCAACGCAGCAGGCCCAGAAATGTGCCGCTGCCGGTAAGTGTTGATCCCTATCCACCGCTAGCCTACTGTAGAGTCTCTCTCTGTGCTGTCACTACACGCTATAGCCTACCAAAGACCTCCTTACTGGCCACAGCTGTGTGTTTTTCCCCCAGTACCCACCATCTCTGGACAAGTCATGCCTTCACTCACCTCATCTCCAGGATGCGAAGGCTGTCTCCACAAATTGCAGGTCATCACCGAGCTGGAGGGCAGAATCTCCGTTTTACACCAGATCCAAGATGAAGAAACACTTATGGACTCCATGTATGCTGGCGCCACTGCAACCATAGTGGAGACAGTTTCTTCAAATGACTCTGTTGTCATCCTGGGAAAAGCGCCTGCTGCTGTGTCAACTGAGGAACTTGATGAGACTGTCTCCATGGACCCCGCCGCTGCCCCCGATGTTTCCACTGACCACTGGGATCACCTGGGAGCCAGGCCGAAGGTCCTGCTGAGACCTGTTTCCACCCCGGGTGAAGGGATTGCTGCTGGCAGGGGCAGGCATGGTGGAAAGCTCCTTGACTGCCCCCATCCACCTGGAGCCCGCAAGCTGTCCACGTCCAACATGTTTTCCAGCCTTGAGGAGCAGGATTATTATCTGCCCCCATCCTCCCTGGACCTGGAGCCTGCCGGTCCCTCCGCGGAGCTGCCACTCCCCCTCCCGGTCCTGCCCGGTGTTCCCATTTCTCCCATTGTCCGGCCTCAACGACGCACCTCAGCAAAAATACACTTTACCCCCTGCCCCAAAAACAAAAACAACTCCCCGACTCAGCCCCCGTCGCAGTTGTTTCAGTCCTCTGACCATAAAAAGTCACAAAATCACCCCTCCACACCATCTTCATCTGGCCCTGGACAGTCTTCCCCCCACCCCACTACTCCCCCCCCAGCTCCGTCCTCCAATTTGGGCGCTAATTCTCGGGGACTCGCTCGTGTTTTTTCAATGCGGTCACCCACTATATGCCCGGGGCCACAACCGTGAATATCCTCGAAAAACTTCCCAGCCTCTTAACTTCCCTTCCATCGTCCATCACGAAAATAATTGTTCATGTTGGCACATGTGACGTAACTCGCCGGCAGTCTGAGTTTACAAAGGCCAATTTTATTGGTCTTTTTGATCTCCCCATCAACAGCGGAAAATCCATATTCATTTCCGGCCCCATCCCCACACTGGGCCATGGGTTAGAGCGTTTCAGTCGCCTTTTCTACCTTCACACCCGGCTGGAATCTATGTGCAGCTCCCACAAGATTAACTTTATCCACAACTTCAACTCCTTTTGGTCCCGCCCCTCTCTGTTTGCGCCAGACGGCCTCCATCTAAACAGGTCCGATAGCCGCCTGCTTGCAACTAACATACAGCAAGCTGTAGCGTCTCGCCTGTCCCCCGGTGTGTGACTAACATCATCATCATCATCACCTCCTGACCTCCCCGTGCCCCTACCGCCGTCCACTCAATACGAACAAGCATCATCAATTAGTGCTGGCTCCTGTTGGGAATAGAATGATTTTATGTGTTTTACTATAAGTTGTGTTTCACTATATAAGTTTTAGACGTGTAAACAATGAGAATACTGAGATGATTTCAGCTGATCTGAATGTGTTTGCTTTGCAGAAGTGGAGAAGTACAGGAGAGGAAGAGGCATGAAGTCTGAGGAGCACATACCGCAATGCTTAAATAATTAGTTTCATATATGGTAAAAAGAATAGAAAGTGATGTACAGATAGTAAGGTACAGCACGTGTAGGGAGTTGTGTTGTTCTTTTGTCTTTCAAAACAGGAACCACGCCCCCACCATCAGCGGGAAGGAGTCAGATTAACACGAGGCAGGGGCGTGGTGTGGCGAAGGAGGAAGTGGAACCGCCAATGAGAAGAGGACAACGCCTCGCATGCACAATGACTCACGTGACGCTTAAATACACTGGGTCAGGAAGAGATAGTTAGTCAGACTTTGTGAACTGGCACACTTTGTTGCTTGTCAGGGAAAGAAGTTGAGACCCAGAGCTCTGTAATTTTATTCCTTTACTGCTTAATAAACTACATTAACTGAGACCGAATATCTTCTCCTATTGCTTCATTAAAGAACACGCAGGACTGAGCTCACACATAGCATACCGGAGAGTAGGACGAGCCTCGAGTCTGACACTCCCTCTCGCAGAAGGATGTCCAAACCACTAGTTGCTCTTCCTCGCCTTCCTCTTTTTGTGAGCCAGCAGTTATTACCAGTCTCACTAGCTCCCCCTCCAGGAATTCACGTTGTATTACATTCCCCATCCGCACCATTTTATCCTCTTGCAGGCCTGCTTTGCATCCACTTAGACGAAATTCTATTAACCCAAATAATCTTATTAATATTAAATGCAACTCAGTGCAGCCTCTGCATCCCCCCTGTAATGTTAGCCCCTCACCTGCTAACCCCACAATCTCTGCCTCTGCTGAAACATTTAATCCCTCACAATCTAGTGAAGTCAGGTCACTGCAGGAGTTTCGGTCTTGTGACGGGCTGAAATTTTTACACTTGAATGTTAGAAGTCTATTGTCGAAACTTGATTACATTAATGTGTTAATAATTGAGACTGCCCCAGACATATTTGTCATCACTGGATCCTGGCTCTCTGGAAAAATCTCTGACTCTGACGTGGCCATTGATGGTTTAGAGTAGACAGGAAGTCAAAAGGGGGTGGGGTAATTATCTATGTTAGAGAACATTTGGCTGCATATATAGTCTTAACCTCTTCTATGCCCAAAAGCTTTGAATGATTGTCCTGGATGTCTGTGTTGGGGGTGACATTCATATCACAGTCAGTGGGATTTATCGTCCCCCCTCTGCTCCTAACTCAGCTCTAGATGAGTTAGGCAAACTACTGTCAGCATACATTTCTTCAGAGCTAACTGTGGGTGATTTGAACTTGGATTGGCTGTCAATAAAATCATCTAAATTAAAAGATTTATGCCTGGAATTAAATGTATGCCAATTGATCTCCTCCCCCACAAGACCTAATAACATAGATAACTCCAAATCTACTCTGATCGATCTTATTCTGACAAACAGACCCCTTAAATAGCCGCGCTGTGGAGTCTTTGCTCAAGATATTAGCGATCACTGCCCTACTGCTTGTGTTAGGATGGTCAAAGGTCAGACATCTAGAGGACGCATTATCAGGAAGCGAAATTTTAAAGATTTTAATGAGCAAGTATTTCTTTATGACTGATATCATGCTGATTTACAAAGGGTTGGCCTAATTCCAGATTCTGAGCTGGCTTTTAAGCATTTTTCACATATTTTTAATTCTCTTGCAGATAAACATGCCCCCTATAAGAATTTTAGAATAAAAAGTCGATCTAATCCATGGTTCACTACAGACATTACTGAAGCTCTTTGACTTAGAGACTTAGCCTGGTCGAAGGCCAGACTCTCTAACAACCCTTCAGACTGGCTTCATTTCAGGAGATTGCGCAATAATTGTACCAAAATGATAAGAAAGGCTAAATCTGACTACTATTTATCTTCTCTTAGAACCACTCAAGACAATACTGCCAGCTTTTGGAATACTATCAGACGGGGGTTGTCGCGCCGCTCCTGTTGCCGGTGGAGCCGCTGTAATTGATGAACAGCAGGGCTGAGCTGCTACGGGACTCGCGCTGCAGACGTGTCGCGCCGCTGACGTGCCCGGTGGAGCCCGGCCGTTAGCCGTATAAGCAATGCTGAAGTCTTGAATGCTCTTACACATCTAAATCACAAGAAATCAAAAGGTGAGGATGATCTTGACCCATATCGCCTGCGTCTGAGTGCCCGCATTATCACTTCACCGTTAGCTCATATTTTTAACTTAACTTTAACCTCTGGGAAAATCCCAGCAGTGTGGAAAGCCGCACAGGTTGTTCCATTACTTAAGGGTGGTAGCTCAAGTGACCTAAATAACTACCGTCCAATATCAAAGCTATGCTGCTTGGCCAAAGTTTTAGAATCCATAGTAAATGCTCAGCTGCGGGTTTTCCTGGACTCACACAATATACTTCAACCACAGCAATCAGGATTCAGGCCAGGTCACAGCACTGCCACAGCTACAACACTTGTTGTTAATAATATTATAAACGGCCTTGATATTCACCAGCACTGTGCAGCTCTTTTCGTCGATCTGTCTAAGGCATTCAATACGGTGGACCATAATATTTTATTAGGCAAACTATCATCCATTGGCCTAGACAGTCTCTCTATCAGCTGGTTCTCTGACTATCTTTCAGGTAGAACACAAGCGGTAGTTGCAGATGGTGCTAGATCCAGCTCTCTTTCTTTGGGCAAAGGTGTTCCACAAGGATCCATCCTGGGCCCACTTTTATTTACTTTTTATATTAATAACATTTTACTCCCCTCACCACTTTGTGATGCTCATTTTTATGTGGATGACACAATTTTATACAGTTTTGGCCCCACTCTTAAATCAGCCGTTGCAAGCCTGCAATCTGCTTTTAACTGTTTTCAATTGTCTCTTATTTCCCACAAACTTGTCCTGAATCCCAGTAAAACTAAAGCTATGTGGTTCACAAGGTCGCAACTAAATGACTCCTGTCTCAATATTCAAACCCTGTATGGTGAGTCAATTGAAACTGTTGAGTCTTAAAAAAAAGTCATGTTTCACCTCACCCAGCAGGAAGACCATCGTACAATCCACAATAATGTCTGTTTTTGATTTTGGTGATGCCATATACATGCCTCAGCTTCCACATTGAAACCTCTTAATGCAGTTTTTGACAGTGCCTTACGTTTTATCACTGGAGATCGGTATTTTACCCATCACTGCATTTTATAAAAAAAAGTGGGCTGGCCCTCTCTCGAATTTCGCAGAGAACAGCACTGTCTTTTATTCATTTATAAAGCCTTGTGTGGAAAGCTTCCCTTATATTTAACCTATTTAACCTTATAATACACGTTCACAGACACAGCTTAGACTTCACATCCCACGTATAAAAAGTGAACTAGGAAAGACCGCCTTCAGTTTTTATGCCCCTGACAGATGGAATAGACTCCAGGAGTCACTTAAATTAGATAATCTGGTTTCCATCGAGTCCTTCAATGTGCTACTTGACGAGGCTTTACTTAGAGATCAGTCTTGCTCCTGTTATTTTTAGTCTTGTCTGTATCTACTATGTTTAGTTTTTTCACTTTTACGTTGTAAAGACTGTATTTTTTGTATTCTGTACTCTCATGTTTATGTACCTTGTAATTTTGTAATTGTGTGTGTTATGTATTGCATGCAGGGCGTCCTTGAAAAAGAGAGCTCACTCTCAATGGACCTCCCTGTTGAAATAAAGGTTAAATGAAATGAAAAAAAAAACTTGACACATCATCAGTCACAGCCCAAGTACTGTTCCAATTCAAAGCTCACATTTAGCCAAGTTCAGTCCAAATGCCCGGATGTGTTCTCGCCACGCCCCTTTTACCGGGGATGCATTGGAGCAGACTTGTGTGGACTTCAGACAGCCAGGTATCCCAGCATGCATTTCGCAACAATCTTCAGAAATGGCAAGTGAGGGAAAGGCGCACAATTGTATGCCATAATTACCGATATGTTACTGTTGTGTTGTCACGGAACGTAGTGTTTTCATGCATAGTTTAAACTTCAAACCCGTGGTCGATGTATTAATACAGAGCCCACTTGAATGTGAGGTCCGCTAGGTGACAGCGGTGTCAGCGCTCATAGATAATAAACATATGTGTATGAGCACTCAGGCTGCCCCACCGAGAGCAGCCTCTCTCAGGTAGTCCTTTTAAATTCGTCACTGATATCTCTGTAGTGGTTATATATGAAATGTAATTCGTTTGGGGAATGTCTAATGGGCAATATTCAGTCTCAGTATATAAGATATATTATTATATTATTAAATGTTGTAACATTGTTAATGTAATTATTCTCTATGTATTATTTTGCTTATTTGTGTGTTTTTACCATTCAATAATGATTTTAAGAATTTACTGTATTTAATTTATTGGATTTAAAGATTAATTGTATTTATTGTAGTATTTATTCAACAGCATTTTAAATATTGATTATCTGATATGAATTGTATACCTGATGTCTTAAGTGTGGCTGAATAAAATTTTCCTCTTAAAATCTGACCTGTTTGATCCCATTTATATTGGTGAGGACAGACTAAATGAGAAACTGCTGTCAGTATAATCCAGTACAGTTCAACAGCACCACAATCTACAACTCAACACTTCAATAAAATGTTAGACTTAATAAAATATTAAACTGCTTTTGTTTTTTCTAGGTGTACCAAGTAAACTGTCAAGTCTCCATAAAAATGTAGACAGAAAGCATAATGATGAGACAAATGCAGTGAAGGACAGTAACTATTTACTCAAGTAGCTACTGTACTTAAGTACAAATCTGATGTACTTGTACTTTGGGTATTTCCATTTTGCGCTACTTTATACTGACAGGGAAATACTGTACATTCTACTCAAGCTACATTTATCTGATAGCTATAGTTACTTTTAAGATAGTTTGTTTTATATGTTGTAAGTTTCATATTTACAAGTTGATGTGCGTTGTTATACATTAGACTAGTACACCAGTGAAAGGTGTTAAAATTTAGTTCTACCATGACAACATTTAAATGCTGCTTACATGTACGTTGATCAATTAATACTCAATACATATTCATGTATATGATGATAACAACACTTGAAAGTGGGTCACTCTGCATAATGAGTACTTTTAACTTTTTATTCATTCATTTCATTCATCTCATCACGTCTCATCCTCATCCTCCGCCTCATTCTCCGCTGTCTTTCTCGGATCTGCCTCCTCAGCTGGGCAGCCTCCTCCTCAGCCTGCAGGTACAGAAATCCTGCTGCAATAACTGCACCAAGATGCCTTCTCCGATCCATGTCCGTTATTGATTTTTGATTTCAATCTCGCCAATGCTTATGATCACAATAACCACCAACTCTCCACAAATTTTCCTCCCGCACCTGACTTTTGATTATTATCAGAGGCCAGGTGTGGGAATTGGATAGGCTATACATTAAATATGATCAAGCTGTGGGGAAAAGGTTTTATAAGACATTTTATGAAACTATTTTGGCTATTTATATGTTTTTGTGTGTAAGTTATATATGTTGAAACGTTAAAAACATATACACATTAATTTCTTACAATGTCTATGAAAAGATGCAGGGCTGGACTGTGATTATATTGTTTTATTCTAAATGCATGGATACAACACAGTACAACAGCAAAGGCGAGAGGAGGTGGTGACATCATCAAGTTCGCTGCTGTTCCAAAAGCAGAAATGAGTGTACTCCCGTCCTCCCGTTCTTGGGAAGTCCGGACTCTCGCGCGGACTTACCAAGTCCGAACTGCTGAACTTGTGTATTGAGAAACGGCTACTGATTCGGCCATCTTGTAGTCCTCTGTTGTCAGCCATTTTGTTTTGAAGGCCAGACAGCCCTTTGTATCACACACCCATCCTTCTGTCTCTCTCTGTGTCTCGCGTGCGTGTGCGCATGCACACATGCACACACACACACACACACACACACACAGCCTAAACACATTTATACACCAGTTAGTTAGTTAGTTATAATTTGTGTTTTGTTGCTTTGCTGTCTTTGTAAATAAATATATTTGCAATTGTACCTGCTGTCTGTTTAATATTGCACAAGAGTGAATGAATAGTCAACCTCTGCTGTGTCAAGAACTCTAAAATCCTTCAGCCTTTACTATTAATATGGTAATTTTGGTCATAGTTATAAATTTAGCTTTTAATCAAAATTCCAAATTGATAGTTTAGTAAATTTTTGAGACTGATATCATTGACTGGCTATAATTTTTCCCTTTTCGGGAACGGTGCCCCATGAGGTGATTTAATGTAAATTAAGTCATATTATTTAACATAATTGTGATTAATAATTATTAAGTGTTTCCGATAGCCATTTTGATACTCTAATTGGACATCTATAATGGAGATCTATTACGAGGCTTAGATTCCAACAAGGGTAATAATCTGCAGATTTTTAAAAATCATTCTGTACTTGTGCATTGCTATGGAATGGTAACATAACTTTAAAAACAATAAAGCAGATGGTGTGTTCACTATGAAGATTTTAATCTCTGCAAACTGATGTTCATGTTGGAGGAAAAGGAACAGAAAGCAGTGGCTAGCTTGAAACATGTTAAACACTAAAAAACACCAGTATGTTCAGGAAATGGTCAGAAATAATGTCAGTCTATAATTTGGTCAGAGAAGAAAGTGTGCATGCTTATGTGTGTGCAGCGGTGTGAGTATGTGCATGTGCAGCAATGTAAGAGAATATCACTGAGACAGAGGAAACAGGAGAGTGACCCCAGACTTCTGGAACAAAGAGGCAGGCTGAGGTTTAGAGGCTGACTGCAGCAGCAGGAAAAAAATGGGAAGGGGAGGAGCACAGAAGGGGACAGGCAACAACACACACATCTGGAAACAATTGAGGAGGGAGAGGAAGAGAGACCGTCGAAGAAAGAGAGAGGTGAATATTTGTTAACGAAAGAAAACACAGATAGGGGGAATCTTTCCATTTGGAAAATTACATGCATTCAATACAGAGTTCAGAATCGGGGAAGAGAACAAGCTAACTGGAGAAAGCGGGCAGGCACAATCTACCAGTGAAGAACAATATAGAGGAAGAGAAGACAGGAAAGCTGATTGAAAAGCCTGGCTGGTTCAGGGATCAGTCCGAAGGAGATCTAAAAGGAAAACTGAGTAAAGATCAAAACCAAGAAGTGAAGGAGCGGGGAGTTACCAAGAGAAGGGTGACAAAGACAGACAGAAAGGGCTGAAACTCATCTTCAGGTAAGGTCTTCAATCACAGTTCCAAATACAAAGATAATAAATCTGGACACCAGAAACTCCACTTTAATTAAGTGCCATGTTCAAAACCATGTCTTAAATGAATACGCTGCATATTTCATCCTGATTATCACTGGAAATGTTGGTGTTTAGTCTACATGCATCAAAATGGAACTATATTTCCATTGTGCAAAGCATCTGTGTATCTCATTAGACACTAGGCTGTCAAAAGCAAGACCCGAAAATAAGTCAAGATTTATGCTGGTGAGATTTACAAAAAGTCAGGGAGGGGAAGTATGTTTCTAACATAGGCACTGGAAACAGGAAGTTTTCCTGGATGCTGTCCCCATGAATCCTCAAACCCTGCTTACATGTTGCAGAAGAGGACATCCATACTTATTATGTCTACAACTACCCAAACATTTACCATGGCAATGGCTGATGAAAAACTGTAATGTGTTGGGGTTGCTGTTGTAAATTACTGTAGGTAATCTTCTCACTCCATCTCTGGGAGCGCCCTTGACTGGTTTTGCTCCTACCTTTCAGAAAGGGGTTTCTCAAAGTCTCTTTCCCATGATGTACCTCAGGGCACTGTCTTAGGTCCAGGGGTCACGTTAACCGGATATTCTCGGTCATTGACCGTTTTTTTACAACAATGACCGGAAAATCTGAAGGCCGTCGGTCATTTTGACCGGTTGCAATTACCACCCCTGCCCACTTGGCGGCGGAGTGCACAGTCAGTGGTTTAAGTAGCTGCCGTTTTCACACTGCAAAGAAAAAGTCATTCCTCTGCTTCATGTAGCGTTGTTGACACAACGCCCTGGACACACCGGACGCGGAACCGAAGCACGGCGCCCAGCGGAGGCAGTTTTCAGTCAGCGCCCATGTTAACCTATTTGACTGTCCATAGAGGCCGCTGAGCAGAGCGGAGCGCCCGCGGAGGCAGCGCTTCAGTTCGGCGTCTGGTCTATTTTTCACGGGAGCCGCGAGCACTTCTGTCAAGCTGGATCGAGCGGATTGTACCAAACAGGAAGTCGGACACAGAAAAGACGAGAGAATCCGGCCAATTTTCAAAATACAATAACAACAGCACGCACTGAGGAACGTGAGGAGAAAATAGTGTTTATAATTTAAAATAACACAACAGTGCATAACCGAACACATTTTTCAATACCATAATCACTTCATTACAATTTTAATTTTGTGTCACCGAGCCTACAGGCATAACTACATAACGCCCTGGACACACCGGACGCGTTAGTGCCGTCCGGTGTGTCCAGGGCGAAGCCTAATGGCACGGGTGTGTGGATGTCTGTTCATCTTTTCGTTCATGTCCTTATTAATGCACACTTTATAACTTGCTTGTTGGATTTATTAAAAACGAACGAATGGAAACTAAATGTCTTTGAATATCTTTATTATCATTTAAAAACGAAAATTAAAATGACTGGTAAAAATAGATTATGACCGGATTATTATGACCCTGTCGGTCAAAATGTCCGGCGACTAAAAAGTCTAGCGCAACGTCTGCTTATGTCGTATATTATTTGCATTATACATGCTTTCACTGGGTCACATTAATAGCCACTTCACAGGTATATCATATCACTGTTGACACTGCTGACAACATTCAACTCAATTTCTTGTTTAAGCCTGTTAGCACTGACAAACTTGCTGTTCTGCACAACTGTTTGATAGCCATCAAGGATTGGATGTCAAACAACTACTTATAGTTAAACACAAATAAGACAGAGGTTCTGATAACTGCTTCAGATAGTATAAGCTTCAAAGGTTGCCCAGAGTATTGGGTCCCTTTCTTCAGCTACATGGTCAAATTTTAGGAATTTTGGTGTTTATTTTGATCAGGCCATGCATTTAGATCCCCAGATTTAAATCACTGACCCATACCTGTTTTCTACAACTAAGAAATATTGCAAAGCTCAGGTCTGTGGTTTCTCAACTTGAGCTAGAGATGATTATTCAGGCTTTTGTGTCCTCCCAAATGGACTACTGTAATTTTCTTTTAACTCGACAAATCATGAGCCATCTACAAATAATCCAGGATGCTGCTGCTAACTAGGTCCAGCAGGACAACACACATCACACCCATTTTAGTTTCTTTAGACTGGCTTCCCATCAAGTTTAGGATTAATTTCAAAGTACAAGTTCTCATGTATAGAGCCCTCCAAGGTCAGGCACCTGAATACATCTGTGACCCTCTCCATCCATATATTGGCAGTAAGTCTCTTAGGTCTTCTGACCAGGACCTACTGGCTGTCCCCTGCTCCAGGCTCACAACAAAAGGTGATGGTGCCTTGAAGTAGTGGCTTCAACACTATGGAACTCCCTTTTTGTGTAGGTATATGGCCTGCAGTCTCCTTAGAAACTTTTAAAGAACAACAGAAGATGCTCCGCAGTAGCCTGTTTATGCTCTATGTTTTATGGTATTTTACTTTATTTTCATTTTGTTGCTTTGTTTTTAGTTTTGTATTGCCTTTGTTTTTATTGATTGCATGTTTTCTTGTTTGATTGTATTTTGTGAGGAATTTTGTGAACTTTATTTCTGTGAAAGGTGTTATATCAAATACATTTATTATTTATGTATAATTATTATGTTGACTGACTATCCACAAGTAGCTAGTAGAAACATGCATAGGCATGACAAGAGCAAAAAACAAAGTTTCCCCCTTCTTTAATTTTTATACAGTCATTAAAACCACACAGTTATTTGTATCATACTTAACCAGAGCAGCTACTCCTCAGTGTTTTGAAACATGCTTTGTAAGATCTGTGCTCGGAGCTCTGAGTCACAGGTTTGCTGTGGTCATGGGAAATGCCTTCAGCAGTATAATTAAGTCTACTGAGAAGAGGAGGGAGCTTCCTTCCTGTCAACTTCCTGTGTCAAACTGTGTGGTCAGTATGAGGACCACTTAGAGGCAAATCCCACTTCCACTGTGAACCTGCTCACACACACGGACATCATAGTTTTTTTTAGAACAATGACTGTAAAGTGCTGTTTCACAGCTAAGTATTAATGGCCACTGAAAACATCAGAAAGCAGCTACATCAACACACACACACACACACTTTAGTCGCTATAATTATTCCTCCTTTTATAAGGGCTCTGAAGTGACCACTTCCAAACATGATTCCAGCGGAAGGACTGGGTATAAAATCCAGTCTTCATCCTGTGCAAAGAGAACAGGAAGTTAAAGCAGTCAGTCAAATTAAGAATGTTGTATCATGGCAACAAAGTACAACATGTGACTACCAGAACGTATCACTCCGTCACGGTACAGCATGGAAACATGGTCAGTGGAAATACAAACAGTGGTGTGACCAGACTGTCTTAACTGGGGTCACCCACATGGGATACTGAGTAATACAGGGATGGCATGAAGTATGCACACACACACACACTCACACACACACACACACACACACACACATTGGCATGGCATTAATTTGCCCTTTTTGTCTCTCAAACAAACAACAAAATTGAAATAAATGTATGGACAATATATATTGTAATGGAAAAAAAACGTCCAAAACTTTAAATCTACAGTACAATGCTCAGTACAAATAAAATAGTAAAATACCACAAAAGCTTCTAGCACAAGATACATTTCTTAATTACAACCATCCTAAACAAAATCAAAAAATACATTTACAGTGTAAAGTGTTCACTAAGATAATGTCAAACTTTGGTTCAAACTAAGGTCCAGCAGTGGCGCTCCCAGAATTCTTTATAAGGGAGGCCAAATAGGGCTGTAGGTTGACCTGTGCATCACTACTGGGGCAGCATTATGCCTGCACTGCTTGGCTCTGTGTGAAAAAGCAATGGTGGAGTGATGAAGGGTCCCTATAGCAGCTATTGCACAATCTCTGTGTAAACAGGGGGGCCATGCCCTCCCTTGGGGGTCCGGAGAGCCAATCATAGTTTAGGATAAAAGGGTGGCCAGTCAGATTTCAGGGGCGGCCACTCCCTGGACACACCCCTGAACACAGAGAACAGAAAGTTTATTTGTTTAAACTGTAAAGCTGTAAAGAGACAAATATGAAATTTGTTTTTTTAAAGATTATTTGTTTGGGACTTTTTGCCTTTAATGGACAGGATAGTGTGAAATGGGGAGAGAGAGAGAGAGTAGGGGGGACAACATGCAGCAAAGGGTTGCAGGCTGGAGTCGAACTTGCGACTGCTGCAGTGAGGCATCACCTCTATACATGGGGTGCCAGCACTAACAACTTAAGCGACCAACCCCTCACAAATCTTTATCATTCTTCTTCACAACAAACGTTTTCCATCTTTCCCCTCACACACCAGCCCTCTCACCAAGAAGACCCAAAACAGACCACAACAAAGCCATCAAAGAGACTGTACATTCATTCCTTAGCTAGTTATTTAACCATAGTACATGAAAGCACAAACACGCATAGTAGCCAGTCTAAAAGGGGATTATGGTTGTGCGGAGACCCTACGCACGTCGCCCATTGCGAGAAGTATACTTGCTGCAGACAACGCGTGTGCGTACGCATCATGGCTGCCATGCGTATTTTGCGGTTGTTTGATGCATAGGCCGCTCATTTTGACGTGAGGTAACGTGACGCGTGCGCGAGATGCAATATTGATATGAACACTAGAGGCGCTCGTGCGAAGTAGACCTCTAGAGACCGTGAACGTGAGGTCGGGCCGCACTTACCAAGTCACAAGTCAGGTTTGAGGGGCCAGATAGGAGGACCTCTGATCAATCAATTCAATCAATCAGTTTTATTTATAAAGCCCAATATCACAAATCACAATTTGCCTCACAGGGCTTTACAGCATACAACATCCCTCTGTCCTTTGGACCCTCACAGCGGATAAGGAAAAACTCCCCAAAAAAACCCCTTTAACGGGGAAAAAAAAAATGGTAGAAACCTCAGGAAGAGCAACTGAGGAGGGATCCCTCTTCCAGAACGGACAGACGTGCAATAGATGTCGTACAGAACAGATCAGCATAATAAATTAACAGTAAAACAGTAATCCGTATGACACAATGAGACGGAAAGAGAGACAGAGAGAGAGAGAGAGAGAGAGAGAGAGAGAGAGAAAGAGAGAGAGAGATGCAGGACAGACGGTAATGACAGTAGCTTACAACAACATTAATGAAAGTAATAATATTATCGTTATAGTTCTGGCTACTGTGGTACAATATGTTGAAAGTATATATTAGTATCTGGCAGTATACATGTGTGATAATAATCATATGTGTATAATAACAGTAGAAGTGATTTAGACTCATTGAGCCGGAGGAAATTTTGTGACATCCAGCATTTAATATCTGAGAGACAAGCCATAATAGGAGAGAGGTTAACATTGTTGCTGCCATTTAGCAGAAGGTAGAGTTGCGTATCTTCTGCGTAACAATGGAAATTAATGTTGTGCCTACAGATTATCTGACCCAAAGGCAACATATAGTTAGAAAAAAGTAGTAGTAAACCACATTGCTCCTCCTCAATCTGAGGTTCAACTATCGACCGGACCCTCTTCTCCAGCACCCTGGAGTAGACCTTACCGGGTAGGCTGAGGAGTGTGATCCCCTGTAATTGGAACATACCTTCTGGTCCCCTTTCTTGAAGATGGGGACCACCACCCCGGTCTGCCACTCCAGAGGCACTGCCCCCGATGTCCACGCAATGTTGCAGAGGCGTGTCAGCCAAGACAGCCCTACAACATCCAGAGCCTTGAGATATCCAGGGCAAATCTCATCCACCCCCGGGGCTCCGCCGCCCCGGAGTTGTTTCACTACCTCGGCGACTTTTGCCCCAGAAATTGAACGACCCGCCCCCGAGACCCCCGGTTCTGTTTCCTCACTGGAATACGTGTTGGTGGGATTGAGGAGCTCCTCAAAGTATTCCTACCACCGCCCGACAATGTCCGCAGTTGACGTCAGCAGCTCCCCGCCCCCACCGTAAACAGTGTGAGCAAGTTGCCGCCTTCCCCCCCTGAGGTGCCGGACGGTTTGCCAGAACTTCTTTGGAGCCAATCGATAGTCTTTCTCCATGGCCTCACCGAACTCCTCCCACGCCCAAGTTTTTGCCTCCGCAACTGCCGCTACTGCGCTCCGCTTGGCCCGCCGGTATCTGCCAGCTGCTTCCAGAGACCCACAGACCAACCATGCCCTGTAGGCCTCCTTCTTCAGCCTGACGGCTCCCCTTACCTCTGGTGTCCACCAGCGGGTTCGGGGATTACCACCACGACTGGCCCCAGCAGCCTTGCGGCCACAGCTCGCAACCACCGCCTCGACAATAGCAGAGCGGAACAAAGCCCATTCAGACTCAATGTCCCCCTCTGCCCTCGGGACGCAGTCGAAGCTCTCCCGTAGGTGGGAGTTGAAGATCATCTTGACCGGTTCTTCCGCCAGGCGTTCCAAGCAGACCCTCACTGCTCGTTTGGGCCTGCCAGGTCTGCGCGGCGTCCTCCCCTGCCATCTGATCCAACTCACCACCAGGTGGTGATCAGTTGACAGCTCTGCTCCTCTCTTCACCCAAGTGTCCAGAACATATGGCCGCAGGTCAAATGATACAACTACAAAGTCAATCATTGACCTGCAACCTAGGCTGTCCTGGTGCCACGTGCACCAATAGACATCCTTAAGTCCAATAACTGAACACCACTCGGGTTCAGATCGGGCAGGCCGTTCCTCCCATCACGCCCCTCCAGGTCCTGCTGTCATTGCCCACGTAAGCGTTGAAGTCCCCCAGCAGAACAATGGAGTCCCCGGTCGGGGCACTATCCAGCACTCCAAAAAGGGCGGGTACTCTGAACTGCTGTTCAGCACGTAAGCGCAGACAACAGTCAGGACCCATTCCCCGACCCGAAGGCACAGGGAATCAACCCTTTCGTCTACCAGGGAGAACCCCAACATACAGGCAGAAAGTCTGGGGGCTATCAGAAAGCCCACGCCCTCCGCCTCTCACCCGGAGCAACTCCAGCAAAGGAGAGAGTCCAACCCCTCTCAAGGACTTGGGTTCCAGAGCCGGAACTATGTGTCGAGGTGAGGCCAACTATATCTAGCTGGTAACGCTCAACCTCTTCCACAAGCTCCGGCTCCTTCCCCGCCAGAGAGGTGACATTCCACATCCCAAGAACCAACTTCCGTAGCCGAGGATCGGACCGCCAAAGCCCCCGCCTTGGTCTGCTGCCCGATCCACAATGCACCACTCCCTTCAGGATCCCTCTGTGGGTGGTGGGCCTGCAGGGGGACAAGCCCATGTAGCCGGTTCGGGCTGGGTCCAGCCAGACCCCATGGGCGAAGGCCCGGCCACCAGGTGTTCGCCCACGGGCCCCAACCCCAGGCCTGGCTCCAGGGCAGGGCCCCGGTAACCCTCCGGGCCGGGTACACGCTCTCCTGTTATTGAATATTGTGGTCGACTGTGTCAAATGCAGAACTCAGATCAAGCAGAATTAAAATCAAACAGGCCCCAGAATCAGCGGCAAGCAGTAGATCGTTAGTGACCTTAAGTAGAGCTGTTTCTGTGCTGTGCTGGGTACGGAGACCTGATTGAAATTGCTCAAAAATAGTATTGTGATTCATGTGGGATATTAGTTGAGATGCAACAGACTTTTCTAAAATTTTAGATAAAAATGGATGGTAAGTTTGAAATTGGTCTAAAATTATCTAAAAAAAGAGGGTCGAAAGTGGGTTTTTTAAGGAGAGGTTGAACTATTGCATGTTTAAAATAAGATGGAACAGAGCCAGTGGACAAAGAGCAGTTTATAATGGAGAGAATATATGGGCCGACAGTCTGAAATACTTGATTCAGAAATCTAGTTGGGATAATGTCTAGTTGGGAGGTGGATGAGTTTAAAAAGGAGATTAATTCTTCTAATTCAGACAATGAGATTTCCTTAAAGTATGACATAATGGCAGAGGGTTCAGAAAAAAAATGGAGAGAGAGCCAGTCACAGGTGTAATATGTAAGTCTGATGGCATCTATTTTATTAATGAAGTGATGAAGAAATTGTTCACAGATCTCTGTGGAAGCTTCCAAATGCTGGCTGGGGGGAGGGCCAACCACTGAGTTTATCGCTTGAAATAAAACTCTTGGGTTGTGACTGATGCTGGCAATCAGATTTGAGAAATAGGAAAACCTAGCCTGTTTTACTGCCTGCTGGTAGGCCAGCATCAGACTTTTGAGGAGATCATAAGATGCTGTACATTTGTCTTTTTTTCCATTTACGTTCGGCTCTTCTACACTGCCTCTTTAAATCCCTTGTGTGGTCATTAAGCCAGGGGAGGGCATTTTGTTTAGTTTGTTTTGTCTTGACAGGGGCCATGACATCAAGGATATTCAGACAAGTTCTATTAAAATCAGCAAGTAAAACATCAACAGAGGCGCCTGTCTGTGTAAGGTTATGGGCAGAGGCAGCTAAAAACATATTGCAGAAACTACTAGCTGAATTACCATTAAAAGACTGTGAGCGGATGCAAGTAGATGGCCTGTGAGCAAGAAGCGGGAGCAACGTATGGAAAATCACAGTTTTGTGATCAGAGACATTAAAATCCAGCAGTTCCATATTGTTTGGTGAAACTCCAAAGGAGAGCACAAGGTCGAGAGTATGTCCCTTTCCATGAGTTGGATTATTAACAGACTGTACCAGATTAAAAGATTCAAAGAGATTAATAAAATCGGCAGTAAAACCAGACATAGAAGGGCAACAGACATGTATGTTAAAATCTCCAAGGATAAGAACTCTATCATAACTGGCCATGATAAATGAAAGCAACTCAGAAAATTCTTATATAAAACCAGTGTTAGCCTTGGGTGGCCTATAAATTAAAACAAAGAGTATAGGATACTAACCATTTAAAAGAAAACACAGAGACTCAAAAGAAGAAGAACTTTTGAGAGAGACAGGGGAACATTTATAGTTGCTATTAAAAATGATAGCTACACCACCACCACGGCCAGATAGCCTAGGCTGATTAAAACATGAGTAGTTTGGGGGACAGGCTTCTGTTAATGGGACAGAATACCCAGGGCTTAACCAGGACTCAGTGATAAAGAGGAAATCAATACTGTTTTTCAAAATAAAATCCTGACATAGAAATGACTTGCTTGCAAGGGACCTCACATTAATAAGACCAAACACAGCAGAGTTGCTGGAAGTTGATTCAGCAGTAGACTCAATTGAAGGGACTAATTTATGATGCGCTGACATAGGCCTAATTTCAGACACATTGTTGAAAAGTCATTCTCTTGCTCTTTTCTCTTCTTTGCAGGATGTCAGTGTCTCGGAGGTGTCTGTGCTGTGTCAAATATTTGATGTTTGTCTTTAACCTCATCTTCTGGGTTAGTATTTGCTCAGTCCAAGTTGCTGTCATGTTTCTTTATTCATTTACAATTTCCCTAAGAAAGTAGCCTATGTGAGATTTCTCTGTAGCCCTTTGCAGTTCACTGCATGCTTTTAAAATTATTTAACACAACACAATTTGGAAATTTCCAATCTTTACTAGAGACAATTTTAGTTGCTTTGGTACTAATGCCGCATTTTGACTCTGACTTGACATTACATTTCCTGTAAAGCTAGGAGGATGTGGCTTGTTCGGTGTTGGAGTCTGGTTGTCCTTCACGCAGGCAGAGTTTTCCTCTCTTCCCCTGTCCTTTCCGTCCCTCTCAGCTGCCAATCTGCTGCTGGTTGCCGGTGGCATTACCATGGTGACCGGCTTCCTGGGTTGTCTTGGAGCCCTGAAAGAGCAGCGCTGCCTGTTGTTCATGGTGAGAACATTCTCCTAATTATTTATCAAAAAAATATATTAATAAACAGTTACACATTTTGCTTACTTACATATTTATTTTAATACCCATACAGTAATATAGACAATACATGTTATTTTTGTTTTAACATTTGGGTTGATGCATATTAATTGAAGGGTCTGGAGATCCACCTCCAGGAAATTTTAAGCCTCAAACACTTAATTTCCTGCATTCTGGTGAATTTTTCTGCATCAGTTTATGGTGTTAATGTATTTATTTATGTAAAGGAAAACAAAATTCAGGTGGCAGGTGACAAATAAAAATATAAATAGAATGTAATGCTGTAACACTCTCAGGCATTCTGTAGCCTACTGCTTTCAGATGTTATTCTCCTGTAGATCAGCTTGTCTTCTCTCATGTTGCCTGTTGAGTCAACACACAAGTGTTTTTACTGTGTTTAAATGAGTTGTCATGTTCTGCAGTGAGGTTTAAGTGGTTCTGGATGTATAGAGTAGAAGCTGCTCTGACACATGGACACACTGAGGATGATTTCTGCCTCAGAGTTCTTCAGTTAGATATGAGTGCTGAAGAAAAACAGTCTTTTGGGGAAGTTTGGTTCATTTACATCAAATTCAGTTTTCCTACAAACATGGGCCTTTTCTTCAGGTCTTAAATGCAAGGCTTATTTTATATTTTCTTTTGTTGTTACTTTCCTATTAGAACCCTTTCATTTAACCTGTGATCCAGCTAAATGCTTTATTTCCTTTTCGTTCAGAAATTAAATTAAATTCATGTTTTTTAAAATTAAATCCACCGCCCAAGAATTTGTAGACAATAAAGTTTGTGTATACGAGAAAACTGTTGTGATTTCACTAAATAGTCACGTATTCATACTTAAAATTATCCTCTAAATAAGTTTTAAACATTCCCAGAGAACAGACGCCTGCAGCAGCTGAAGCTTTGCACGTTTGCAGTTTTGGTTGATAAAGACATGTTGAAGTGGGAAAGTAATTCAGCATCTGTGTCCGCTCACACTGGACAGCTGGCGAACCGGAATCAGCCAGAGATTTGAGGGAGACAGTGCGATTTTACACCAGATGAGCTTACTTGTTGTTAATGGTGGGTTATCGCCTAAATTAGGCTGTGTGTACTGAGATGTTTTAATAGTATTAATAATAGTCACAACAGCTACAAACGATACTGAGACTTAGGACAAACACTGTCGTTACCTCGCTGTCCAGAAGGCAGGTCACAGGGAGATGTGATGCTACTCTACAGGGCGCTCAGTTTAAGTGCATTAACTGTGGTGTCTGTGACAAATGATGTTGATGAGGGAGGGGCAGCCAGGCGCTCTTGCGGTCTGGCAGAATTAAAACTCAAATGCGGTTGTCAGGTGTTGCAACATGCTTTTTTTATGGAGAATTGATGCCATGGGCAAAAATTAAAAAACTAAAATATCAAATTAGAAAAAGAAATAGAAAAGAAATGTCTTGCAAAAAGGGCTCTTATCTACTCAGAGGGCAAAAGGGCAGGTACTTGAGCACCACCTGGGGTCTTTGTGCACTTGCCTGAAAAGGTCCACATGACAGAGAGGGTGCAGATATTCACTTTATTTGATAGCCAATCGTAGAGAGAGGGCAGGGACTGAGGGGAGAGAGAGATGGGGGATGACGGGTATCAAAGATGCTCCTGCTCATACATGAATTGGTTCATGTTGAAGTATTCTGATCTGGATACAATAACATCTCACTAGAGATCATCTATGTAGCTTGCACTTGTATACATAATGTCAGTCTCTAACTGCTCTCCTCTGTTCTGCAGTTCTTTGTGATCCTCTTACTCCTGGTCATGACAGAGGTGACTCTAATGCTGGTTATACACATCTTCCATGACAAGGTAAGCTCACCATCTACTATTGCAATGTACACAGCAAAGAGACACGCTCCCATTTGTAACAGTCAAATAAAAAAAAACACAATGAAGATTATAAGATTAGAATGAGAATAAAATGAGCAATAAAATATCATTTTACAACCTCACTACTGTATGATAAATGATTAAGACAAAGGTTAATCTGAAAATTAGAAAAATATAAAGGACTTAAAAATGAAGAGAGGAAGAAACAGCTGTTCTCATTCACAGGTTGTTAAATACTGATCCTTTGTCACAGCCCCTCAGCATGTAATAACAACGCTGGCCCCCTTTGGCAATTTCTGAAGTTCGGTGTTCTCTTAAATTTTAAGGGTTGATTTGATTTTAAAATGGACCTTTATTCCAAGGTTACATCAGCCATTTTAAAGAAACTACAAAATAGAATCTAAAAAACTACAGCAGCAAAAAAAAACCCAGAAAAACCAGCAAAACCACATCAGAACTGTATCAGACGGAGCGAATAAAAAGTAAAAGTATAAAAAAATACAGAGGCAATAATAACTGACTGTTTATAATGTAGTCTGTTTCAAATGAAGCTGGTACCCTCTGCAGTTGTGGCGAGTAAAAGCCCCACCCGTTTTTTAATTTTCTTACCTTATGTCCGTCTCCATTATAAAGAAGTAACAGTTGTTTGCTAGCTTGATGCTAATGGCAGTACTCACTGGATTGCTAAAGTGGCTCTGCTGTTTCACCCCATCATTTTCCCTTTTCACCCTGTATAGTCACATCCCTAGAGGAAATTTAAAAAAGGCTGGCGTGTTGTTGCCATACAGCTGTCCACACCAGCAGATAGCTCTGTGTTTCCATTGGTAGTGACGGCTGTGACGGAAGCAGTCGTGAACGACAAAAAGAGAATCCAACATGCTAGCCATTGGGCCTGTCCCAATACCCACACTTCCCCTAGAAATACCCACTTGCACTTGGTTGTGCGCGTTCATGTACACAGCGTCAAAATATTTTAAATAAATCGACTTACCCGAATAAAATCAATCAGAACTAGAAGACGTCGTAGGCGCCTCCTGTTTTCAGCATTTCTTCTCCGTTGATTCATCAGACGGAGAAGAATAAACATAACACATGCCACAACACAAGCGCTGGAGCCAGCATTTTCATTGCGTTGTTACTATGCGTGACATATGCCTGCACATCGGCTGCGCCAATTTGCATCAAGTGGTGTCCCATTTCTCAGGGAAAGATCTCTACCCTAATATTTCTCACTTCCCTCATCAAGGGTTATCTCACAAACGAGGGCACTCAATACCAAGTAGAAGATTTAAGGGGTAGAAATGGGACAGGCCCTTTCTGTTGGAACGTCGTGACGTGTCCCAGACGTGACGTCTGTTGTCATTAACTATGACACACTACACAAGATGAAACTATGGATTATTGTGTGTCAGCCCTGTGAAAAGGCAGGTGACCTGTTCAGGTGTACCCTGCCTCGGGATAGGCATAAGCCCCAGTGACCCTGCAAAAAATAAGCTGGTACAGCTAATGGATGGATGGATCATTTGAATCACTAACCATGTGTCTTGCTATCTTTCTCTTTTTTTTTTAGCTGGATTCCAAAGCACAAGGTGAATTAAAGGAAGGTATGAAGATTTATAATTCAGAACCTGGACTGAAAAAATCCTGGGACAATGTCCAGAAAATGGTAAGCGCTCCTAGCAAACAATGCTTGACTTCTTAGGGCCCTGATCACATAGAAAACATTTTAGCAGCTGGACGCGGCTTTTTCTGTGTTTTTAATGGGAATTAAGCTTTTTGCTCACTGTTTTTGCTCTGCTACATGCCTCATGTGGCATTCAATTTAAAAAGAAGGCAGTGCAATGTGCCTCGCATTTTGCAACTTGCAAACCACTTTCTGTGTCATCAGGGCCTAGTGTTGCATGACAACCCAATAGCAAGAAATAATGTTTTACAACACTGTGGTTAATGCATAGTCAGGTTTATGCTACATTTATATGGAATCAGGGGGACAGTAAAAGACAAGAGCAGATGGTAAAATTAGGTGAGACTGGCACAGAATAAAGGCAGCAGTGACAGTAGATGGCATTGCCCTTTAGAGTTAAAATATTTTAACTTTTTAATGTCCCCTGCCATGGATTTTACAACCAGATTTTATGCAGCATCCTCACACCTGCGACATTACCAGACAAAATACATAGAATAACCAATATAAAATAATTTACTTTGATATATTTTATTCCATTCTTTGTAAACAATATGGTAGGCTGACCAAACGTCCTCTTTTGCCCGGACATGTCCACTTTTCACGTCCCGTCCGAGGCGTCTGGTTTTCCGTGTGTTTGTGTGTGTGTGTTAGAGTGCGGCACAGGCCGCATATTTCTGTCCGAACCTGAACCGAGCCCGACATTATTTAATGACCAAAACACTGACTTTGTGTCACACAGTTGCTACGGTTACAGGCTATTTTACAGGCCAGACGTGCGCCGTGGGTGTTCAGCAAAGAGGGAGACCTGAGGGGAGCGGGAGGCGGAGGTCCGACGCTTCCAGCGAGAGGAGAGGGAGAAATATAACAAAATAAGATAAAATAGGAAAAACCTGTCTCCCTCTTTTATTTTATTTTCAGCGTTTAATCAAGGCGGAGGCGAGCGGCTGGAGGTCCGAGACTTCCAGCGAGGAGAGAGGTAGAAACAAACAGCCAGTGTGTGTCTGTGTGTGTTATGTTCAGGTGTTGTCACGTAAATAACAGTGCCCAAGCAATAAACAGGACAGACAATAGGATTTTATTTATTTTTACACTACATTTTCACTGAAAGCTGACCGAATCCAACCCGAGCCCGAATACAATTTATAGCTACATTTTGACCAAACCCGGTACCGTCGGGCTCGGATTGCCACGCTCTAGTGTGTGTATGTGTCCCTATTGGGTCCTATCTGAATTTCTGTCTTTGAGAGATATTATTTTGTAATATAAGTGAATTTCCTATCCATACATATAAATTTTAAATATATTAAAATGATAAGGCATCTTTGAGTAAACTGCGAGTATCATTTAAGTAGGCTATGTCGTGGCCGGCCGAGTGTCCTCTTTTTTGGAAATCAAAATATGGTCACTGTTACACCCGCAAACGTAATAACAGCCCACAAGCGTAATAAACCACAAACGTAATACAAATCTGCAGCTTTGAATGTAATAATCCCGCAAATGTAATAAATTTCCTACAAACGTAATAGCAGCTGCCTACTACAAACGTAACACACAATTTTCCGCAAATGTAATAACTATTACATTTGCAGGAGATTATTACATATGTGGGAAGGTGAAAATCTAAACTGTAATAACTTCCCACAAATGTAATATGAGACTGAATAATGATCTTTGTGGTTGTTGTTGTTTGTTTGTTTACTTAAACACCTGCCAATAGTGATGCGTGTGTTGACAAGCAACCCGCAGGTCGGGTGGGGCGGGTCAGAAAGTGACAGAGCAGCGTTCTGAGTAAGTTAGAAATAACTTACAGAAACACACACATACAAACACACACACACACACACACACACACACACACACACACACACTGGTCATTCCTTGTCAGTTCACAGAATTACTCCGTGGCAGCAAATATGTTGTTTAATTTTTTTTTTTTTCTTTTCTTTTCTTCTGCCTCTTGTTAATACAGATTTCTCTGCAGCATCTGGCCTACAGTACCTGTTCAGCACCTCGTTAGTTAGCAACTTGTATAAGCTGCAGATTTTTAGTATTTGTGGTTTATTCATTCAATTAGATTCAAATTTGCTTTATTGGTGTAAATATCATAACAACAATATTGCCAAAGCATCAAGAATCAATTCAACAAAAATTAATGAATTTCATGAATTAAAACAAGAGTAGCATAGTACTGTTAAAACTTGTTCTGTTTGTGGGCGTACATGTGTGTTCGAGTTATATTATTGTATGTGTGATGTTGTATATGTGTGTGTATATGGGGAACAAATAATTTAAAGAAAAATAATAATAATAATAGTAATAATAATGATGATTAAAATAATTGTGATTATTATCACAATTAAGTTATCTTTTTTTATGAAAATAAATGATAATTTAATCATTAAAGATTCTTTCAAGACATGTTTTAACGTATATAAATGTTTCCCTTTGAATAATAATGTATGATATAGTTTTTCCACAAAAAATTCAATTATCTTGTTAAAATCCCTAAAATGACATCTACACCTTCTCCTTCATTAAAAATGCTAGAATCTATCAATATGCCAATTTTATTCTTCATCCCAAAGGTTTCACTGTTAAGTCCATTCTCAGTGTATGTGCACTGGAGGCTTCAAGTTTCCACATCACACTTCTGTAAGTTGAACATTGGACCATGACTGGCTTCTAAAATATTTGTGATGTCATAAATCATGCTTGTAGCCCTTCCAAAGAATGAACGACATATTCAAGTTTTTGGCTTTTGATATGCAGACATATTTTAATTAAATGGTTCAAACATAGGCTACATAAGCCACCAACATAGGCTCGTAGACCTAGCCCTTAAAATCATATGAGCATTTTCAGCAGATAAATGTGAAAACAGCCTTCGAGTGTCAAGCTCTGCACATACATCATTCTGCACAGTGAGGCTCAAACATTCATCTGTAGGAACAAGAAGAAAACACATTTTTGAGTGGAGGAGGATTAAGTTATTGTAAACCATGGTTTTTAAAACCTTACAACCTGCACCTGACCTCCTATAAGAGCCAACCCATCCCGCAGCGCCGCTGTCCGAGGTGCTGAACAGGTACTATAGGCCAGATGCTGCAGAGAAATCCGTATTAACAAGAGGCAGAAGAAAATAAAAGAAATCCAATTAAACAACATATTTGCTGCCACAGAGTAATTCTGTGAACTGACAAGGAATGACAGTCTCATATTACATTTGTGGGAAGTTATTACAGTTTAGATTTTCACCTTCCCACATATGTAATAATTTCCTGCAAATGTAATAGTTATTACATTTGCGGAAAATTGTGTGTTACGTTTGTAGTAGGCAGCTGCTATTACGTTTGTAGGAAATTTATTACATTTGCAGGATTATTACATTCAAAGCTGCAGATTTGTATTACGTTTGTGGTTTATTACGTTTGTGGGCTGTTATTACGTTTGCAGGTGTAACAGGTCACCCTACAATATGGCATCACCATCACAAAGTATTGTCATGTATGTTTTGTTTTACCACAATTCCTTTGGACTGTTTGTTTGTTTCCCTGTGCCATTCAGAAGCTGTTTTCTGTCTACCTTCTACCATCTGCCTGATTCCATGTCAACATCATTAGGCACAAAAACCACCTGGCTATGGTCAGATCATGTTTTGGCTTAAAATGCCTGACGTTGGGTGCATCCCACTAGCTAGTCTGACTCCTTCGCAGAGGTCGGGCTTCAAGTCCACAGCCCTTTGCTGCATGTCGACCCCTCTCTCCCCCCTTTCATATTTATCTTTCCTATTTAATAAAGGCAAAAGCCAAGAAAAATCTTAAAAAAAAACAAAATGCCTAGTTTTGAGGGCACATCCCTGCAAAAAAAAAAAAAAGAAGCTTTTCTTGGCCCTATCCCTGGTGGAAATACAGCAACGGGTCACCAAAAAACACCCACATCTGGCACCTAAAAAGTCACTGGAAACACACACACACACACACAAGGCGCTTAAACACAGCCAGTTTTGTTTTGGTCTGCAGCTTGGCAGGCGTCCTGCTGAGGATGACAAAGTCAGCTCATATACGGCATCACTTTAGAAATGTCCAATGCTAGCATTTTCTTGTGGCTATTGGGTATGCATGAACATAGGACAGAATATATGCAATATAGGACATGATGTCATTCCTCAATTACTCCATAAGTTATTCATATTACTTTAGACATACATAAGGGTCCTCAGATCAGAGGAATCAAAGGGGTTTTTCATAAAAATTTAGTTAGTTAAGTTATGAATATTGTTTTAACAGGATAGTTAAAGTGGTGTTGTGACAGTATGCCAGGCGCCATCATCCTTGGGTACCGTGAAACAAGTGTCATAACATAACACATAATTGATGTGATATTCAAAGCCTAATTTTTATCCAAATGATATTCATACCAGTTCAAATAAACAATTTTGATCATATTTGCCATCTTTGCTGGGCAACAGGTTTATGTAAAACAAATAAAAGGCATGTCCCATATAGACGCCTGTCCCAAACCTGAGCCTGTTGAGTTCAGCAAATAATTGCCGGGGCTACTGATTGAAGTTTTACAGTAAGCGGTACACACACCAAATTATAATGAGGTGCTGATCCCTGGCAGTAGACTTAATTATAGAAAACAAGTGTGCAGAGTATGTGACACTTATTTTCTATAAACTGAAGATGGAAGTCGTCACACTCACTCTACTCCTAAGGATGATACCTTCAAGGTAACTTTTATCAAAAGTAACTTTTTTCATATTTGCTGAAACTGTCACTATATTATCACAGAACTAATTGGCAGAGATAATCTGTGGAAAAATCATACTCCTCTGCTTACTTTGTTGCCTTGTAGCACTTCTAATGGCCTTATGGCCCATGAATGAAAACAACCAATCAGCGCTGAGGAGTCTCTCTTTCTCATGTTACAGCTAAACAGTACACTAAAATAAAAAACCGAGGTGAGACATAGACAATGCAGTAACAGAATCTTGATACATTTTTGATCAGCACTGCCACCTTCACAGGCACTGCTCCTAGCCACTGGTACAGATATGTGGATGACACCTGGGTCAAACTCAAAACTAAGGAAGTGGAAACCTTCACAGAACACATTAACCCTATGGGCCCGAACGACGCAAAGTGTGACCAAATTCACACCTGTTCTTCTCTATGGATTTTCTCAGCAACCGTGCGTCATAGCGAGAAGCCACTTATATCACGTGAAACAGCGGAACCAAGGCCAAGACCAAGCACTTGACAGTAGTCCAATGTTTTCACAAGGAAAAAATGTATAAAGTTACACTAAAATTATGTATAACAAAGCTTTCATACAGCTTTGCACACACATTGCTCTTGGACGGATTACTCGCAAATGCAGGGTCGCACAGAAATTCCACCCATATCACATGAAAGCGCAGGACCAGAGCTTTCCGATGATACCAAACACATCATTGTGCCATCCCATCACGCTATAAATACAGATGAATTGTCCACAAAATAAAAACCTGACGAATTTCTTTACAATCCATTATACAGATCTTGTTATCAGTCACTTCATATAGTGAGGAATATCGTATCTTACCACGTCTTAGGCTTGTGTTTGTTTCTCCCTGCCTATCCACATTTGTAGTCCGGCTTTCAAGATGCAGATATCTCCATATTGTCCAATATTGTTGACACTCCATCAAACTTTGTAAGACAAAGTATTTCTGCAATTTGCTTTTTGTTCCAATGATTGAAGCATTCATAAGAAGACCAGCGCACTTCACCTTTGCGCAACCAGACAACTGTAGCCTAATTATGCATGCGTGACCAAGGATCAGTGTAACATTTTTGACATTTCTGTTTGTATCTTGAAGCTGTTTTATGCCAGGGTGTACAAAATGTGGTACAAACTAGAAAGCATGTCATATTTAGATGTGAAAAGTTCATTGACAAAGTGGCGATATTTGACTATTGGGATGAGAAGGCACTGAACTAAGCATGTGCAGTGTGAGTCAAGTGATTTGTAGCTTGTTCCTGGTTGGAGAAATTTAAAGTGTTACAATCATCCCATGTTACAACCATCCCCAGTCTCCCCTATTTGCGTGACGTATGTGTCAGAAAACTCACTTTTTGGCTACGTTTTAACATCTACTGGCTTTAGATAGCTTTTATCACAACTCTGACTGTTTGTAGAATAGCTACTGGATTGTTTGACCTCCCAGTGATAGTTACAGTATTGGAACTGTGAAAAAGTGATGTCAGTATGTCTGTGAGCTCGGTTTTTAACACTGACCAGTCCACAATGTATATATGCAGTATCATTCTAATCTTTTTGTCTCCTTTCCCAGTTCAAATGCTGTGGAGTAACAAACAAAACAGACTGGTATGATGTGCTGAATGGAACACTGCCCTCATCCTGTTGCTCTGTGGGGACAGACCAGTGTGTTGAAGGATGGAGTGAGGTTGGTTTGCTGCTCAGCCAGAAGCTGGGCTTTTGGGCTTTTGGGCTTTTGGGCTTTTGTTGCACAAAGAATCCAGGGGCGTGAAATTTCATCCAACATGTTTTTATTTTGCCTGATTCTCTCAGATGAAATCTATATGTGTTCCAGATGCACAAGAGACTCTGAATGCTTTGATGAGTTCAAGCAATTAAGTGAGTAAAATTAAGCCACAGATACTTGTAGCAGCAACTGAAACACATGCATTTATGGCTAAGTTGCTCCTCTGATTCCATTGAGGAGTATCTTTCAGTTACCAGTGGGTCTTCTTCAGAGCAAGGGTGATGTAATTATTCAAATACAGACCTCATGGCTGCTGATCTGGGACAGGAGGCTGTGTCTGCCCTGGACTCAGAGGACCTCAGGTATTCTGTCACACCAGCAACAGCAGGACAGTTTAACTCCTTATAGACACATCTGGAAGTTGCCTCAATTCTCAGTCAAGCTCCTATTTGTATCAATATGTGAACACGCATGGATCACAACATGAGCTTGTTTTCACTCAGTAAGTATGGAGCTGGTTTTTCTGTATTAACTCTTCAACCAGCAGCTACATGTTGGAGGTTCAGTAAAACACAGAATAAGCAGAAGGGCCATAAGACGGACACAACATGGATCTCATTGCACAGGTTTCTGAAAAGTCACAGATGAGCATGTGTGTGCATTGACCAGTAACACAGTGAAACCTGGTTGGTACAGAGCAACACACCTAAGGCTGATTTGTGCATTGGCTTGACACAGAGCCTACACTGTGGCTAACGCAAGTGGCCTATACTGTTGTGAGCATTTATACTTATGTGGTGGCGTGTCTATTGCACTGTAGTTACACCTCCAAACGTTGGCGGTGGGATTTCTATGGAGGAATTAATTCAAACACACCTGAAACACATAAAACACACATAAAACATGGCTTAATAGTTCTACTGGAGCAGAGGCTTGTCCAGGCAAAAGCAAAGTAATCTAGTGTATGCAGTTCAATGCAGCCAGGAGAGCATGGATTTGTATATTGGGGAAACAAAAAACACTCACAAGTGCATGGCACAGCACAGGACAGGAGAGCCAGCTCCTCAGGTCAAGACTCAGCTGTCCATTTACTTCTAAAGGAGATGAGACATTTCTTTTGAGGACAGCAAGGTACACATCTTGGCCAAAGAAGACAGATGATTTCAAAGAGGAGTGAAAGAAGCCATCTACATCAAACTGGAATGACCATCTTCAAACAGAGGAGGTGGCCTACGACACCACTTATCACCCACCTACAATGGAGTCCCGAGTTTCCTCCCCAGACAGTTTAACACCCATCCACACCTGGGCCCATCTAACCAATCCACATGATGGCTGGGTGGGTGAATGACTCACATATGACCTTAACAATTCTGACACTCAGAGCTCACGTGACCTCAACAGCCTGTACCTGTCATACATCTGACCGCTCTTCAAATACTCAGCATCAGACAACCAACTCAAACGCCTGCAAACAATCCAAAACAAAGCACTGAAACTGGCACACAGATTGTTCTCTCATCAGCAACAATAACATACACACCTTGACAGGCAGCAAGACTGTAAGACAAAGACACTAAACAATAGCACAGAGACATTTGAAGACTGCATCCAACAATCCTGCCCTCCAGAAAACCAAACAGGAAACAGATCCAACAGCTGTCACCCCCTTGTCATTCATTTTACAGCTGGCCAAAGCTCCCCAACCTCCCAATCCACCATAACCAAGCAATCAACCCTACACACACAGAACACTATTCCACCACTGCTGCCTAATGTCACCCACTGTACATGCACACATATACATCAATGAAACCAACACACACCGCACATACAAGCCTTCTCTCTCTCCCTCTCTCTCTCTCTCTCTCTCTCTCTCCCTAGCTCTCTTTCTCTCTTCCTTTATTTCACTCTCTTTACTTCTGTCTTCCTCGTTTCGTGCCATGGTCCACATGTGTCCAACCTCTAGAGTCATTTTGCCCCTTCCGCCTCTGCCATCAACCAAGACCACCAACGATGGATAGAAAAGGGCAGAAGCCCTGAGCTCACCAGGCTCATGATCCTCTAATTGCTAGTCAGTTAGAACTGAAGAAGCCTCTTGGATAAGAGGTGAAACGTCTTTAAGAAACTCAAACAAGTCCTGATGCCTTTGATAAAGCAATTGGAGTTAAAAAATCTAGACTACACTACACCATGCAGAAAAATGACAATTCAGTTTCAGTTCAATTTCGTATAGCCCAATATCACAAATCACAATTTACCTCAGGGGCCTTTATAATCGGTGCAGCATGTGACACCCTCTGTCCTTACATCCTCACAGCAGAAAGAAAAAAACTCCCTAATAAAATGGTAGAAACCTCAGGACAATCAGCTGAGGAGGGGTCCCTTTTCCAGGATGGACAGACTTCAATCAATCAATCAATCAACCAAACAATTTCATTTATAAAGCCCAATATCACAAATCACAATTTGCCTCACAGGGCTTTACAGCATACGACATCCAGACTTGCAATAGATGTCATGTGTACAGAACAGAGCAACATAATGAAATGACAGTACAGACAATCCATATGGCATACATGATACAGAGAGAGAGAGAGAGAGAGAGAGAGAGAGAGAGAGAGAGAGAGAGAAAGAGATGCATGGCAGCAATATTAGCAGGGACTGTAAACCATGGGATGTGTAGTAAATGTGCTTAAAAATACAGAAACATGGCCATTTCAGTCTACAATGTGTCTGGAAAGGGAAGATTTTGGAAATGAAATTGAAAAATCTTAGTACTGTACACACATAGTAGCTCTGTGGAAAACGAGTAGAATAAAACATTCATCACATTCTTCATGTGTGAAAGAATCTGATACCCATCTGGAATAAATTCAGATACAGTCTGAGAGAGTCAGGCAGTTTAAAAGATCTTGTGTGTAGCATTTAGGTCAGATTTCTTAGGGACTATTTAGGCCAACTGGCAGCAATGTGTGTGTGTTTTTAAACTATTTTCATTACTTTATATTCATACATTGCCACCACAGCTTTAAGGATGAATCACATTTATTATTATTATTATTATTATTATTATTATTATTATCATTATTATTTATTATGGCTCTTTTTTCATAGTTTCAGGGAATCATTTTACTGTTAAATGTTCTTTGTTTTCTCCTCCAAATGAGTTGGGCTGACCTGAGGGTTATTGTTGCTGTTTTGCCAGATCTCAGCTGTTAACTTGTGTACATTGTCAGTATTTCTGATAGAAATTATGCCCAGAACATAAATGACGAAAGTTGTAATACCAAACTGTAATTATCTTTTAAAGAGCTTCTGTTTTGGTGTTTTTATTTGTCTGTTAACTCATCATTCAGATATCTGTGCTCGGCAGTTAAAGGTTCAGTGTGTAATATTTAGGGGGCTTTAGTGGCATTTAACAGTAAACTGCAAATTACAACCAGCTGAAACTTCTCCTGGTCAAAATTCCTTAAGTGTTTACTGTTCAGGAGGTTTTTACTTTAAGTTGAATTATCTCCTCCTCTCCAAAACAAACAGACCAGGTAATTTAAACCTACATAAAAAAATCTGAATAAAGAAGTTTCACATCGAAAAACAAATAAAAAAAATATATATATATATATATATATATATATATATATATATATATATATATATTAAAAAAATAAAAATCAGTGTTTTTCCACATTCTCCTCACAGAGGGGCTGCAAACTACGGTGGCCGACACAAAAACACAAATGTCCCTATGTAGAGCCAGTGTTTGGTTTGTCTGTTCTAGGCTACTGTTGAAACATGGTGGTGCAACATGATGATCTCCATAAACAAGGATTCACTACCTATTTAGATATAAACAGCTTATTCTAAGGTAACAAAAACACATCTTTCTATATAATGACAAAAACTCTGTCTGTGTCTCTGTTCCATGTTTTTCTCCTGACTGACTTGGTCAATCCATGTGAAATTTGGCACAGTGGTAGAGGGTCATGGGAGGATGCGAATGAAGCAATATTACATCAATTGTCCAACCGATGAATGAAGCAATATTACATCAACTGGGCAACCGATTGAAATTGCAAACTTTGAATGGGCATATCTCATGCCCCGTATGTCGTACAGACATGAAACTTTGCACAGAGATGCCTCTCCTCATGAGGAACAAATTTGCCTCAAGAACCCATAACTTCCGGTTGTATAGATTTTCCGCCATTTTGAAGTTTGACCGATCTGCATGAAACTCAGTGAACATAATCTAGGGACCAATATCTAAAGTTACCTCTTGGCAAAAGTTGGAAAACTTACTAAAGCTGAGCTTCTATAAGGCAATGAATATTGCGGAGGGCATGGCTCATCACATTAAGGTGTATAACATCTAAAGGGTTTCACCGATTACCACACAACTTTGTAGGCATATGACCACACATACTCTGAGGGGATTCCTCCATTATCGACCTGATCAAACAAAATGGGGGCGCTAGAGAGCTAATTTGTTATCTAGACCTAACCACCATATTGATTTTTGCTAAACTTGGTAGATATGTAGGACAGGACGCCCCAAGGTGACTGGAGAAATGTAACTTGGTAAATGGAAATTGGTAACTGGGTGGTGCTATAACAACAGAAAAATGCTTAAAAATGGCTAGAATGCGACCAATCGCTGTGGCTCCCCCTGTGGCTGAATGCTGTTTTTTTTTATTATTATTATTTTTGGTATGACTAAGTCATGTTATGGTATGCTGTACATAATCACGGAAACTGTCAGTGTGTCATTCTGTCAGTCATGGTATGGTATGCTGTACATAATCATGGAAACTGTCAGTGTGTCATTCTGTCAGTCATTCATTCTGTCTGTCCCATGTTTTTTCTACTCACTGACGTGGTCAATCTATGTGAAACTGCACATAGGCATTGAGGATTGGCATAGGTAGAAGGTGACAAAGCTACTTTTTCCAAAAATTACACTATTAGTATATTCTTTTACAAAGTCGCTTTTAATTGAATTGTATGCATTCACCCCACAAGTTACACGTGCATTGATATATTTATCCACCTCAAATGGACATCTACTGTAGCCGAGCAATCGTACTATCAAATTCACAAAAACTCTGTCTGAATACATTGCTCTTCTTAATAATAATAATAATAATAATAATAATAATAACTTTATTTGTATAACACTTTTCAATATAAATAACAAAGTGTTTTACAGCATAAAATATCAGCACACAGTCAATATCAACACAAAATACATATAAATTAAACATTACATCAACTTAAACATTACATCATAAAAGCCTTCTTGTAAAAGTGTGTCTTGAGGAGCGAGGTAAAATGAGGAACAGACTCTGAAAACCTGATTTCCTCTGGCAAATCGTTCCACTTCCAGTTCTGAGTCTAGGGGCCCTGATTGCAAAGGCCCTGTTGCCTTTTGTTTTCAGCCTAGACCAGCTAGGCTGAAAACAGCTAGCAGGGCCTTACCAGCAGATCTCAGACTGCGAGCTGGTTTGTGTGAGGATAAAAGGTCTGAAATATAGGCAGGGGCTAGCCCAAGTCTGGCCTTAAAAACAAATAAAAGAATTTTAAAATCAATCCTAAAATGAACAGGCAGCCATTGCAGGGATGTTAAAACAGGGGTGATGTGGTCAGATTTTTTAGACCTAGTTAAAAGCCGAGCTGCAGCATTTTGTACTAACTGTAGATGGTGAAATGATTTCTGGCTGAGACAGGTATATAAGCTATTACAATAGTCGAGGCGTGAAGAAATAAAAGCATGGATGAGTTTCTCCAAATCTGTGGCTGAGATAAAAGACCTGACTTTGGCTATGTTTCTCAAATGATAAAAACATGTCTGGACCACTTTTTTTTTTACATGAAGTTCAAAGCTCAAGTCCTGGTCAAAAATGACACCGAGGTTTCTGGCTGAGGGTTTTACAAGAGGTGTTAAATCACCAAGGCTTTCCAAAATTAGTTTTCTTTTTGTGGATGGACCTATAACAGTGACGTTGGATTTTGACTGATTGAATTGGAGAAAATTGTCTGACATGTAAATGGAAAAGAGAATAGGGCCCAGGATCGACCCCTGGGGGACACCAGAGACGTTAGTGGGGGAAGAAACAGAGCCAGCTATAGATACGGAAGAGTATCTGTTAAAAAGGTAAGACCTGAACCAATTCAGGGCCACGTCAGTGATTCCTGCCCACTTCTCTAACCTGTCAATTAAAATATCATGGCCTAACATGTCGAATGCGGCGCTAAGGTCCAACAGAACTAAAATGGAACACTCGCCGGCATCTTCAGCCAACAGGAGATCATTGCAATCTTTAAGGAGAGCTGATTCTGTGCTATGAAGAATTTTTCGAATAAGTTATTGATTGATAGATGAGTTTTTAATTGTTTGAATACAGTTTTTTCTAGGATCTTTGATAAAAAGGGAGCTTTGAGACTGGTCTGTAGTTGTTCAGAATGGATGGGTCTAGATTGGGTTTTTTGAGAAGAGGTTCAATTAGAGTGGATTTAAAAAAAGCAGAAACAAACCTGAGGTCAGAGAGTGATTGACAATAGATAAAATGAAGGGACCAACAGTGGGCATAATCTCCTTCAGTAGTCTGGTAGGGACCACATCCAAAGGGCAAGAGGAGGATTTCATGCGCATCACCATTGTGTTGAGATCAGTTAGTGACACTGAACTAAACGAGCAGAGGACTGACATAGAGTAGGACTGGTGAGTTGGCGGTTCTGGGACAAGTGAATTGTGGGGTCTAGTGATGCGCGGGTCGGGGTTTTTTCCAACCCGCGGGTCCCGCATTTATGAAATAATTTGACCCGCTCCATCCTGACCGCACAACTGCATCTATTTTCACAACCCACCCCACCCCGCCCCCGCCGCTATTAACGCTATACAAGCATCTTGTGGCTCTCATGCTTGTATAGCTTATCACAGGAATTGCACTTCACGTAGCCAATGCTGCTGTCATCTAACACTAACTACCTCACAGAAATTGTCCCAAACATGAGGTTTAGCAGCTTGGCCTTCTTTTCTTTTAACTCTGTACTCTCCCAACCGTAATCTGTCCCTCACTTCTTCTTCCATCTTCACCGCTTCATTGATTCTGATTTGTTGTGGCCGCTGCTTGGCGCTTTTGTGATGTCAGGTCGCAGGTTACGTTACGTAACATGCATTGACCTAACCTACAACAGTGTTGTTAACAAGTAGGCTATATCTGACATATTTAATCTTTAATGACCCGCCCCACCCGCCCCGCCAACATTTTCATTCAACATTTCTTGACCCGACCCAACCCGACCCGCGGGTTACGGGTCGGCCCGCGCATCACTAGTGGGGTCGACTGCTGATGGTGTGAGATCTAATGTTTTCAATTTTTTCAGTGAAAAATTATGAAAATTGCTCACAGAGTTCAGGTGATGCATGTAAATTAATATTGGTGAAGGCGCCAACAATTCGGTCGAGTGTTTGAAACAGCACTTTAGAGTTTTGAGCATTCTGGGAGATCAAGTTGGAGAAATAAGTTGCTCGTGCGTCCTTAACTGCAGCATTGTAATTATTAATTAGGCTTTTCAAAAGCTCATAGTGAACTTGAAGCTTGCAGGACTTCATTTACGCTCTATTTTGCGTACCTCTCTTTTAAGGAGCGGGTATGGTCATTAAACCATGGAGAGACAGAGGAAGTGATTTTGGTTCTGGTTTTAACTGGGGCTACTGAGTCCATTGTATTCAGTGGAGGTCATTGAAAGAATTCACCAGGAGGTTGGTATCAAGGGAGAGAGGTAGTTCAGAAGAGAGGCATGAAAAAGCATGTGAAAATTTAGCTGCTGTTGTTGAGTTAATGATGCGGGAGCGGATGGGGGCAGGTGAGACTTTAGGCGAAGGAGAGGAGTACAAGTTTAAAACAATACTAAAATGATCGGATATACAGGTGTTAATAAGTTCCACATTATCAATCTTCAGACCATATGAAATAACGAGATCTAAGATATGGCCCTTCTCATTGGTGGGCCCTGTGGAATGTAAAACAAAATTAAACGATTCTAAAAGATTAAGAAATTCCTCCACAAGAGCATCACCAGGACAACAAACATGAATGTTGAAGTCACCGATTATGCAGACCCGGTCATAATTAGGTAAAAGCAGAGAGAGCAGGTCAGAGAATTCAGAGATAAAAGTGCCATTGGGCTTCGGAGGGTGGTAAATTAAAAGGAATAAAATCAGCTGGTGCTTATTAACACAAAATGTTACGTTTTCGAAGGAGGAGAATTCCCCACAGGGAACATGCTTATAAAAGAAATTGTCTCTGTAAATGACAGCGACCCCTCTGCCGCAGCCAGATAGCCGGGTCTTCTGCGCATATAAGAATGCTGGAGGTGTAGCTTCATTCAGGGTGCTGTATTCATCTGGTTTTGACCATGTTTCAGTCATACAAAAATATCAGTGTCATTGGAGGTAATAAAATCATTGCAAATAAAAGATTTATTATTTAAGGACCTTACATTTAAAAGGCTAATCTTTACAGGTATGCTTGATGGAACAGAAGGGCCTGATTGTGTCTGAATGGAAATCAAGTTATTCGGGTTTCGGCCAGCAGAGGGCAGGGTGTGTTTTTTTGGTCTGTTGTTGGTAATTCTGACAGTAGGGACAAGACCAGTTTGGACAGGACGGGAGAGGTCGTTGTCTATTGAGGTTAGTGACAGCTGGAGCCTGTAGGGGGAGTAGCTACGGGAGGCAATGTCCACGGAGGGCTCCGTAGAAGAAGAGGAAGGCACTGAGGAGGGGGTTTGGCGTGTAGACAGTCACGCATGTGTGTGTGTGGTATGGTGTGTACAGTGTGCTGTATATTGGCAAAAAATTTTAATGGGTTCAGTTGAGTATTTAATCTGTAATTTCCTATGACCTGTATCCCAAACACACACCATGTGAAACTGTGCGTGGGCAACTGTGCACTCAATTGGTATGGACTAGTTGTTTCTTATTTCCAGGTGTTTATACACTAAAGGAAACATACTTTTATATGACATTCAATTTCTGCCAATATATCCCTCTAAATCCTACACACTGGACTTTTAAGCTGGATGGGGACTGTACCATTCAGAGTCCCACAATCAGACTTTATAGAGGGAATCACCTTGTTGTTCACAAATACTTCCGGGTAGAAAACCAGCAGAGTTTAGCTATATACATATATATACATATATATATATATATATATATATATACAGTACAGGCCAAAAGTTTGGACACACCTTCTCATTCAAAGCGTTTTCTTTATTTTCATGACTATTTACATTGTAGATTCTCACTGAAGGCATCAAAACTATGAATGAACACATGTGGAGTTATGTACTTAACAAAAAAAGGTGAAATAACTGAAAACATGTTTTATATTCTAGTTTCTTCAAAATAGCCACCCTTGCTCTGATTACTGCTTTGCACACTCTTGGCATTCTCTCGATGAGCTTCAAGAGGTAGTCACCTGAAATGGTTTCCACTTCACAGGTGTGCCTTATCAGGGTTAATTAGTGGAATTTCTTGCTTTATCAATGGGGTTGGGACCATCAGTTGTGTTGTGCAGAAGTCAGGTTAATACACAGCCGACAGCCCTATTGGACAACTGTTAAAATTCATATTATGGCAAGAACCAATCAGCTAACTAAAGAAAAACGAGTGGCCATCATTACTTTAAGAAATGAAGGTCAGTCAGTCCGGAAAATTGCAAAAACTTTAAATGTGTCCCCAAGTGGAGTTGCAAAAACCATCAAGCGCTACAACGAAACTGGCACACATGAGGACCGACCCAGGAAAGGAAGACCAAGAGTCACCTCTGCTTCTGAGGATAAGTTCATCCGAGTCACCAGCCTCAGAAATCGCAAGTTAACAGCAGCTCAGATCAGAGACCAGATGAATGCCACACAGAGTTCTAGCAGCAGACCCATCTCTAGAACAACTGTTAAGAGGAGACTGCGCGAATCAGGCCTTCATGGTCAAATAGCTGCTAGGAAACCACTGCTAAGGAAAGGCAACAAGCAGAAGAGATTTGTTTGGGCCAAGAAACACAAGGAATGGACATTAGACCAGTGGAAATCTGTGCTTTGGTCTGATGAGTCCAAATTTGAGATCTTTGGTTCCAACCGCCGTGTCTTTGTGAGACGCAGAAAAGGTGAACGGATGGATTCCACATGCCTGGTTCCCACTGTGAAGCATGGAGGAGGAGGTGTGATGGTGTGGGGGTGTTTTGCTGGTGACACTGTTGGGGATTTATTCAAAATTGAAGGCACACTGAACCAGCATGGCTACCACAGCATCCTGCAGCGACATGCCATCCCATCCGGTTTGCGTTTAGTTGGACGATCATTTATTTTTCAACAGGACAATGACCCCAAACACACCTCCAGGCTGTGTAAGGGCTATCTGACCAAGAAGGAGAGTGATGGAGTGCTGCGGCAGATGACCTTGGCCTCCACAGTCACCGGACTTGAACCCAATCGAGATGGTTTGGGGTGAGCTGGACCGCAGAGTGAAGGCAAAGGGGCCAACAAGTGCTAAACACCTCTGGGAACTCCTTCAAGACTGTTGGAAAACCATTTCAGGTGACTACCTCTTGAAGCTCATCGAGAGAATGCCAAGAGTGTGCAAAGCAGTAATCAGAGCAAAGGGTGGCTATTTTGAAGAAACTAGAATATAAAACATGTTTTCAGTTATTTCACCTTTTTTTGTTAAGTACATAACTCCACATGTGTTCATTCATAGTTTTGATGCCTTCAGTGAGAATCTACAATGTAAATAGTCATGAAAATAAAGAAAACGCATTGAATGAGAAGGTGTGTCCAAACTTTTGGCCTGTACTGTATATATATATATATATATATATATATATACATATAGCCTAGCTATATATCTCACATTTTTCACATCACTATATCACTGTTTAGACTAATCTGATGTTTGTAAAGTCTATAAACACAATGATTGAACAAACATTACTATTTCTCTGCGCACGTTTTGTAATTAATAACATGGTTATTGTAGATTAGCTGGGCTAACCGTTAGCTGTTAGCCGTTAGCGGTGTCTGTAATAACTCAGTAACTCAATAAACGGTCCGCTGGAAAAATATTTTTTTACAAACATCAGATTCGTCTAAACGGTATAGTGACGTGAAAAATGTGAGATATATATATATATATATATATATATATATAGCTATACTCTGCTGGTTTTCTACCCGGAAGTATTTGTAAACAACAAGGCAATTCCCTCTATTGATGTCCAAGAAAAGTTGTATTCATTTCTCCATTCACTTGTCTCAACAGTTCATCTTCACTAAGTTATTCTCCTACTTGTGATGTATGTATTGTTTTCCATGTGAGCTTCCTGGCCCTGTGCCCCCCCTCCCTCACTCTGTCTCTGTTTGTCCTCTGCAGCCATGTTATCAGAAAGCCAGGCAGTGGCTGCTGGATAACATCCCCTCAGTCCTGGTGTTTGGAGTGTGTATCGGTGTTGTGCAGGTAGTTATCTCAAGTGCTTATCTGTCATTTATTTCATGCTGTCAATTGAAACCCTCTCTGAAGTTGGATTATTTCCCCATATCTTAAGCTCATACAGCCTCAAACGCAGCAGATCATGAGAAATAAACCAGTGTTATTAAGCTTAACATGCTGACTTACACTCTTACTTTCTTAAAAACTGACATGTTGTGTGTGGTGTGTGCAAAATATTTTATTTAGGAGTAACGCTCTTCACAGATTTTCACCTCGCATGTACACATGCAGTGTTAGCAGGAGGACAGCAGAGATGCACTTAAATTTCTGATTTCAAAAAATCATGTGCATTGACATGCAGTAATGTGGATGTGCTTTAGTCTCTTAAATACAATATAATGCTACCTTTGACATACCCTAAATGTAAATGCATGCCTTTAATGTTCATTTGTGCAAAAAAACATCAATTCAAAGGTGCAAATTTTTACTCTCAATCTATTTACATTATCTATATCAGTCTAGTTAAAGTAAAATGGAGAAAACTCCAGTAACACCAGTATTAGTATCTGTATCTGTATGACAGAGTGGTATTGAGCACACACATGCCCGCCCGCACGCGTGCACACACACACACACACAAACATATACATATATATATACATATATATATGTGTATATATATATATACACACACACACACACACACATATATATATATATATATATATATATATATATATATATAGGGTTAGGGTTAGGGTTATGTAGTATTTTTATAGCAGTTTCAGTAGGGGACATTTTTGTCCTCTAAGGTTAGAAGTGGGAGTTTTTTGTTAAAATCACTCAGCAAACCTGCACTTTTTCTTATCCTACTTAATAACCATGTTTATTTACAGATCATTCTCCTTAAAGACACTTTAAGTGATCATCATAGATAATGCAGTCAAGCAAAAGTCTGCACAATAAACCCTGCTTGATTGCTGCTGATAATACACTTTGTCTGTCAGCTATCTCAGACACTTTGATTGAAGCAATCATAATTCATTTAATTTGAGAATTTAAAGTCGGGTAAAATCAGTCTGTGGGGAAATGGCTGCTACAAACAGGATCAAAAGTTTTTATTCTTCAGCAGGTTCTAATTTGATTTGACCTCTTCTCTTGTCAGATCTTGGCCCTGGTGTTCTCCATGCTGATGTACTGTCAGATTCTGTGCGCTGAGAAACACTTGGACTGACTGCAGACCAGCTGCTCACTGGCCCCTGATGTGAAGGCTCATCCTCTGAAATCTCTGCCATACACCCCTTCAATATGATCCGAACATTCAAAAGACTGTAATGATCCAGTGTTTATTTTGGTTTCAGTCCTGAAATAGGTGCCTTATAAATCCCTTAAGATTCCCCAAAAAACTCCTGTAACACTAACAAAGATCAGTGGGTGCACTGACACTGGTGGTACAGAAAGCCAGTAGTAACAGACTGAAGAGGTTGGTTGTCTTTGTACCAGCCATAGAAATGTCAGATCATCAAGTTTTCATTTTAGAATCCATTGGCCTCCAGACAAAACAAATTAAAATAATCTTGATGCATTGCTCCTGCAGAGTAACCTGAGGGGAAACATGAGTCCAATGTTATTTTTAAATTCTATTTTTAAAAGACACATTTTGCTCTCTCCATATTTTACAGTATTTTGTCTCCACAGTTGCTCATTTTAGATTGTTTTTAATGTGGAGGTGTGAAATTTTAAAAGTTATATTATGTGAAACAACAAGAGGTGCATTCGTTATTTGGACTTATTAATTTAGATGGGGCACTATGGTGCAGTGGTTAGCAGTGTCGCCTTACTGCAAGACAGTTCTGGGTTCAAACCTGCTGGCCAGCTGGGGCCCTCCTGCCTGGAGTTTGCAGAACTCTCCCTGTGTCAGCATGGGGTTTCGCCAGGTTTTCTGGCTCTTCCTCCAACAGTCCAAATTTTAACTTGCTGGTAGGTGTGAATGTGAATGGTTTACTGTCTCTAAAGGTCCTGACACACCAAGCCAAAGGTCAGCAATTGATCAATCAATATGTTTACATGCGCAGTTAAGTGGAGCTACAGTTACAGCTCGACTAGGCAATTTAATTGGACTACTGTCCTTGTTCCAGTATACAAGCACGAGAGGGGAATTGATTTATTGACCGGAGGATGTCTGAATCCGCTACGATAGGTAGGGATATGCCCCCTTTCACCTTGTTAGTATTGGACCTAATTCCAGTTGACCTATTACGTCACAGACCAAACAATCAACAAACAAGTTAACTACGTTTAGCTAGCAGCAAACTGGTACTGTGATGGTCAAGTTTACAGCTCTGTGCATTTTTTTCGTCCAAAAATTACACAACTCTGGATGTAGATTTCACTATTTTGTCACCAGCTTCTTTCTCTGTTAAGCATTTAATGCTATTTGACTCCTAGATCAAAGTCCGTGGTGGAAGCTGCGGAGCATTTGCAGAGTAGGCCAGTTTGGATCCGATTGACTGTATACATGCAGGAGTAATTCAACGCCCAGTCGCACTATCTGGGTGTGTTAATCCAACTTTGAAAAATTAGATTTAGCAAGATACCTGTTTACAGGTATGCTAAAAGTCTGGTTTTAGTCGCACTAACACAATAAATTATTTTTCTTTAATGTCATGTAAACACACTGAATGTTGGGCAATTGGTGAGCATCTGTCGCCCTAGTCTTTGCAGTGTGTCCTACACTGTTGCCCCTTGTTGGTTTATTTTTAGCTGATTCAGCATGTTGAATCAGTGTCAGTAGAACCTGTTGGTGAATGAAATCACTCTGATTGGCAGTTCAGCTCAGCACGTGAGAAAAGAAACAGAAGTGAGTTCAGTAAACAAAGAGCTAAAGTCCAGAGGGAGTGAGATCAAAACAAACTTGTTATATAAGGTAAGATTATTTTTTAAGCCATGGAGCTCTTAAGCAGAAACGTTTCCTGATGGTTTGTGTAATTGTTCACCGGCGCACAGTAAATACTTTCTGTTCTTTCAACATTGGATTTTGTTAACTAGTGTCTTCCTGTTTCCCTTTTTGAATGACAATTTCAGACCACTGTTGGCTGGTGTGGAGAGTTATTTCCTCTCATGCAGGTGCAGAACGTACGTGCTGGTTGGACATTGGCTGTAGTCTTTGCTGTGTGATCATGTGCAGCTTTTTGGGCTTCATTGCCGCTAGTTCTCTGAAGTCAGTTTGGTGTGTCTTGGCCTTAAAGGGCCAGTGTGTAAAATGGGTTGAAAACAGTGACATCAGTGGTCAAATTCTAGATTGCAGGGCTCACTCGCTCACCCCTCCCGTCGGGTAAATGACGGTGGCCTCGTAGGGACAAAAAGCCTTGCGCACGAGTTTTTCAGGAGTAGGTCTATCTAGCGACGAGGTGAATGTTTATTTAGAAATCTAAGCCATGTTACAATATTGTAATGAATCCCTCACGAGCAGGAGACCAGAGGAGCGTTCGGGAAAAAGGCCCGTTTATTTGAGCACTCCAGAAACTCCGGTAACTCCAGGGGGTAAAAGACTCCGTCCCAAACTCTGACTCTTCTAGCGTAACAGACACACTTCATAACTTTACACACATACTCGTTTACCTAGGGTGACCATATTTGATTTCCAAAAAAGAGGACCCTCGGCCGGCCACGACATAGCCTACTTAAATGATACTCGCAGTTTACTCAAAGATGCTTTATCATTTTAATATATTTAAAATTTATATCTATAGATAGAAAATTCAGTTATATTACAAAATAATATCTCTCAAAGACAGAAATTCAGATAGGCCTCTATAGGGGACACATACACACACTAGAGTGTGGCGATCCGAGCCCGACGGCACCCGACAGGTCGGGCCGGGTTTGTCAAAAATTTAGCTATAAATTGTATTCGGGCTCGGGTCGGATTCAGTCAGCTTTCAGTGAAAATGTAGTGTAAAAATACATAAAATCCTATTGTCTGTCCTGTTTGTTGCTTGGGCACTGTTATTTACGTGACAACACCTGAACATAGCACACACAGACACATTGGCTGTTTGTTTCTACCTCTATCCTTTCTGGAAGTCTCGGACCTCCAGCCGCCAGCCTCCGCCTTGATTAAACACTGAAAATAAAATAAAAGAGGGAGACAGGTTTTTCCTATTTTATCTTATTTTGTTTTATTTCTCCCTCTCCTCTCGCTAGAAGCGTCGGACCTCCCGCCTCCCGCTCCTGTCTCAAACACGGAGGTCTCCCTCTCCGCTGAGCACGCCCGGCCTGTTAAATAGCCTGTAACCGTAACAACTGTGTGACACAAAGTCAGTGCTTTGGTCATTAAATAATGTCGGGCTCGGTTCGGGTTCGGGCAGAAATATGCGGCCCGTGCCGCACTCTAACACACACACAAACACACGGAAAACCAGACATTATCATCAGTTTATAAAAACCCCCCGGACGCCCCGGACGCCCCGGACGGGACGTGAAAAGTGGACATGTCTGGGCAAAAGAGGACGTTTGGTCAGCCTAGTTTACCATATCGAGTGGGGACCCCCCTCCCCTCTCTGCTCAATCTTCAGCCCGCACACTGACTGACAGCGTAGCTGGTAAACAGAGCTCAGCTGTTTATTTAGCCTAGCGATATCTCCGGACTATAGTAGCTGCAATGGATGACTTTGAACGCGATTTTGAAGAGTTTCTTGTAGCGGACACAGACCCAGAGCCATATCTGTTTGAGCCGGAGCATACAGATGAGGAACTCCATGTGTTTGATGCTGAGCGGGTGAGAAGAGAGGCTGAATGCACAGAATGGGATTTGGTGCTACCATCATTGGGGAGATATATCATCAGGAGGAAAAGCGCCACAGAGAGTGCATCACAAGGAGTGAAGTTGCGTCTTCTTTTCCTCGCAGACGACGGTTTGGGTTCATTCTCTCCTGTTGCGTGGTAAGTGTGGTCCATTCGCAAACTTTATAAATAAAAAAACTTTTCACTACTCTCTATCGACGAACTACTAACACTCTCTGCTGTTTCCTCCTCCTTCTTCCTTTCTTCCGCTGTCTTCGTTGGTTCATTTATACACGCGAAACGCGTTCTCTGGCTGGCTGGATTGTCCACTCGGTCTGCCGTACATACATGGCGGCGCAAGATGGCGACCTCTCTAAAGCAAGGCCCTTGCTATATATATATAAAAGCATAATTATAAGGCTACGAAAACCAAACAAATTTTATTTTATAGCGATTATACACTTGTATAAACATATTAATGGGTAGAATATTCAGATTCAGATTCAGATTGATAATAAACCATGCCAAATATTACACACTGGCCCTTTAAGTGTCAGCCCTGTGATAGTCTGGTGACCTGTTCAGGATGTACTGTACCCTGCCTCATGGCCAATTTCAGCTGGGATTGGCTCCAGGACCATCCAGGATGCCAAGGAGAGAAGGGAGGACTCTAAAAGGGATACTTTAACCACCTATAGCTCACTGGTTTTATTTGTGCGTTCAGTCAAGCACTATAATGGGCATTTTGCTTTTGACAAGAAGAGCCACTGTCAAAAAAGGAGGAAGAAGATGGAGAAATAGAAATGTTTTTTTTTTTTTTTAACATAGCACTTAGTTCACTTTGTTAATAATTTCCAGCCTTGTATATTATTCCTTTACTATATCAGCACTTTGTATATGCAGTTCAGTGACTTCACAGCTTTACAGTGCTCTTATTTGAATCTTTTTTATCTTATTATCACAGCAATATTTAAAATACTCCCTTGGTGATTCTCTGTCATTCTTTAGTGTTTGTATTTACATGAGTTTATTTGACTTTACCTTTTTTATTGGAGCATATACTGCAATATTTTGTGTTATAGCAAAAACAGTAAGATCATATGCCAGTAGTATTACAGTACTGTTGAGAGTGTTAGAATCATATCTAATGGTCCACACTGATTTTTACTGCAGTTTATTGCTGGCAACTCAGTGTGACTTATAATGAAACCAAAGGTTGTTTTCAGAGTCAAGACATTCAACAAAGAAGAAAAAAGAGAACGAGTCAAAGGTGGCAGTGTAGAGTGACACTGCCACACTCAACATACAGTAAGTTACAGCTCACTAAGTCGGCTCCTTCAGGCTTTATTACCACTGAGCTTTACAGTGGTAACAGCTGCTAACAGGCCACAACATCTGTTGAAACAACTAGGAGAGGATGCAGAGTGCAGCTCAAATTAGATGCAATCTGCTCTGTTGAGGTTGGTTGTTTGGCAGCCAATTAAAATAACAACAAGTGATCATGACGTTCACATCAGTTTACCTGAAAAGGCCAAAGCCAGCAATGAATTGACCCCATGAACAAGAACTGTGTCTATAGTCTGAAGAGCTTATTTCTCTGTGCCACCAGCAAAAACTGTACTGCTGACTATAAATCAGGGATACTCAACTTGCTTTGCCCAGGGGCCACTTTTGCAAAATGACAGGAGACCAGGGGCCAGATGCAGCAGCCCCACACAGGTCATATGTACACAGGGCATTTCTAGGAATTGAGGACATTTGTGGCTCAGATTGGACCTTTGTTGGGGGCTCTGGGTGATCCTCTCCTGGCACTTCTTGATAAACAGGCTCTTTTTTCATGCTTTTTTTGTGCACTGTGGCACCCTATTTTTATAAGTTTTGTAAGTACAAATGAATAAGAATTACTACCCTGTGACTGTGTGCCTTTGTGCACCAGTTAAGTTTCTCTTACAGTTTACATCCATGTCTGTGAACACATGGATGCTTCACACCCATTGTCCCCCCAGCAGCACAAAAGATCTTTACAATCAGCACAGTTTCAAGGTGGACACCCAAGATGAGCGTCACCAATTCAGTATCTGACCAAATATTTCCCCTTCTGTTCCTGAGATATGACATTGAATAATGGAAGGAAATGTGTTTTATGAAGAACATTATGATGTCACAGTGATGTTGACTTTTGCATATAAAATGTCATCACTTCATTGTTTTATCCTATTGGACATTTGTGTGAAGTTTTGTCATAATTAGCATATGAGTTCTGAGCCAAGGTCACACTGACCTTGACCTTTGACCATAATATTCAAATATGTTTATTCTTAAGTCCAAGTGGACATTTGTGTCAAATTTAAATAAATTTCCTTAAAGGGAAATTTCGGTTTATTTCAACCCGTCTCCTATCGTCCTAAATTTGTTTCAAGTGACTAGTAACATAGAAATAATAGTTAGCATGTTAGCCGTTAGCCTAGATACAGCCGGGGCGCACCTAGTAGCGTTGACCTGTTAAAACGTAAGTGAACGGGCAACCTTCAAGTGCAAAGTTAGTCCACTAAACAAGCTTTTTTTTCCACAAAGACCGCCTCATATTGTTAGGATAAATGTCAGAGAACATATAGAAAACGACATGTAAACGTGTTGTCTTACCTTACCGGTGTGGTGCCATGTTAGCTCTGCTTTCCAAAGCTCGGCCGAAATATATCTCACGAGCTCCAGGTGGAGGTGTCTCGTCCTCGGTCACATCCAGACCTTGAAAGTAAGGCTGCAACAGAGGCATTTCTCTTCTGTGGGGAAGTTCTTTGTCAGTGTATTCTGGCTCTGGCGAGATCGCTGCTTGTTCTCGTGATATTTTGGCCGCGCTTTGGAAAGCAGAGCTAGATGGTAAACAGAAGAGCTTCCCCACAGAAGAGGAATGCTTCTGTTGCAAGGAATGGGACCGGTTGCAGCCTTATTTTCAAGGTCTGGATGTGACCAAAGACAAGACACCTCCACCTGGAGTAGTATCCAGCTGGGCTTTATCTAGAGCTCGGGAGATATATTTCGGCCGAGCCATTGGGGCCAGCGGGACGTCAGCAGCTGTGTGCCGGCCAACGCAAGGTAGGCTATGTGTAGCGCTACCAACACTGAATGGCCATTGGGGTAAATGTGTGCACACAAACTTTGTGCGTAAAAATCCAATGCATTGGTTGTGACTGTTTAAGCGAAATGAGCACCTTTGAAGACTGTGCGTAAATTAACTATGACTGAAGACCGCAAGTCCGATGATGAACTCTTAACCGAGGCAGAGCCACCGGTTGGCTCGGGTGATACAGTCTCCGCTGTAAAAAGTTTGGACTCAACACTGTTAGCCTTTGCTGTATTTTTTACAGTAAAATACCACAAAATGCCCAATAAACCTACCTTAAAACATTTTTACAGTTAGTTACCATAATTTGCTTTGCATTATGGGTATAGTGCTCTTATTTACAGTAACTTACTGTTTTTTTTTAAATTGCGGTAATATCCTGTTAACACATTAGCAGTAGTGCTACTGTAATTATATGATTTGATTTGAATGGTTCATCATAGGCTGTTTGTGTACTCTTTCAGTGGTTGGTTGCAATAATGCCTTACATTTTAACTCTTTCACTGCCAGCCATTTCCAGATTTTTATCCACCCCAGTGCCAGGCATTTGACAGCTTTTTTACTGATATTTGAAGACCCACCATATATTCTGTACAAGTCCTATATAAACATCCAGCCCATCAAATGAAAGAAGAGGGTCTCTAGTTTCCAGCAAAAAACAACAACGTGTGTTTCTAGCTTGTTCTGTTCTTGTGTAATCGGCTGTAAGTTTAGCCACTAAATTACTGAGAAAATTAGGTTTTTGTCTTTTCAAGTGTTCCAGTACATTTGGCTCCATTATATTTGTTCAAACATCTGTACAGTGGTTTGCTTCTATAACACAACCTGTAAATTATTGAAATATATATTTTTCTGACCCGGAGCTGTCTCACAGATGGGCAGAGGTGGAGGAGGGGCGAGCCACGGGCTGCTGCAGAGAGACTGTCCGCTCTCCACGGCTGGTTTCCGGGTTGGCAAATGGGTGGCTGAGCCGATGGTTCTGCCGATGGTTCTGTTCTGCTGTCTATTTTGCCCTTTCCACGGTTTCTCCACCGTTTCCTCTCACGATCGCGGGGGTGGTCCTTCTGAGTAGTATCACGATACCACGGCAAAAATGAGGCAGATGTGCCTTTTGTCATTCATAAAAAAGATGAATCACTTTTCTATAATACATCAATATATTTCAGTGGAATAAATTACATATTGACTTATTCATAGGCCTACTTCAAAAACAGCACCAATAAGTGATTAATCAAAATAAAATAAAAAAATAAAATAAAAATCAACCAGCTACCCTCCTCCCCTGACAAGTAAAGAACAGTCCCTTCATAAGTAAAGAACAGTCCCTAAAGTGCGGTGAGGTTTGTGGACCGTTACCTGACACAAAGAGAGAAATGTGAACGACTTGTTTCTCCTCTGACACGCCACATAGCCTACCTGTGTGCCGCCACGGCTCGGTTGTCCAGGTACTACTGGGCAGTCATGACACCAACAAAAGAGGAAATTACTGGACCTGGAGACGGACTTCTCTGTCGCCGGTAAGTTGTTATCTTGCGCCGCAGAGCACTATGAGCCTCCGCCGTATTCCTATCTGTGACCCCCGTTCAACCCACAACCGCCAGGATTCGCCTTTCCTTTCTGCTGCTGGTTGAAACGTGATGACAGAGATATCTCTGGTGATAATAGGGGCGCCCCAGCGCCCACTCCACTAACTTGACGCGGAGGGTTAAATATACAAATCAGAATCTCACTGGTTGACAAAAACTCGGTTCTGTGTGAGATGAATGTTAAAGAAGACTTCCCGACTGAAGCAAAATCAGCACTTTATTCCAGGAGTTCAAGGTAAGTAAGAAATGTGTGTTGATCTACTGTAACATAAAGCACAGTGAGCTGCTGAGAAAATGAGGAAAGTTTTCTGTTGTTAGCTAAACTGTGTAAAGTTACGGCTTTCAAAGTAAATGTTTTCCACCAACGTGACTGTGATTTTTTTATTGCTCCATGATGCTGCTTGGCTTTTATTCTGAAGTAAGCACAGGAAGTAATGCACAAGTGATATCCACTGGCACTGGTTAGTAGCAGAGACGTTTGCCTAGAAGGACTTTGTTAGTAGTTTTACCGTCAAGCCTGGATATTACGAAGCCACATTTGACCAGTTCGCTACCATTTTGCAGTACTTTATTGTTGGACCACTTTCATAACCACTTGGACTGCTGAGATTTGTATCAGTTTGTGGGAACTGCGACACACAACGTTATAAGGTAATGCAACGTTAAGCAGGTGTCCCGACACCCGAAACTCTCCCGCCTACTCATTTATTAATTTTTAAGGGGGCAAGGGGGCATGTAACGTTATATATTTTTTTTTTGGGACTGCTGAGATTTTTTTCAGTTTGTGTGAACTGCAACACACGACATTATAAGGTAATGAATGTAACGTTAAGCAGGTGTCCTGAGACACTCCCACCTAACGTTACTCATTTAGGCTATTAATTTTTAACTGGGATAGGGAGCATGTATTTTTTTTCTTAATATACTAACGTCTGTCAAGCTCTGTTTCATTGGAAAACCATATAATGTCGGTGTTAGCTTGGTCAAAAGAGCAAATTAGCTAAATTACTCAGGCAAAAATAGGTTGTGCTGTTGTTTTTCTTTTCTTTACTCTTTTAAATAGATATTTCAAGGGCTAAATTAATGTAACATTAATCTATTGTTTGTCTTTGCCCCTTTGTCTTTTTCCCGCCAAGTGTGGTGCAGTGTTGTCCTGCTGTCCTGCCCTTCTGTCCCTCAGAGTGCTAACATTATGTTAGCTTCAGCTCTTTGCAAGACAAGACAAAGCAGCAGGTAAAAAGACATCATATTTAATCAGAATAAAGGAAGACAAAAAATAGTCTGGAAATTTAGAGACATAGCTAAGGTAATCTAACCTAGCTTTGAGCTTGCTTGTGTAGGTTAGCCTGCTTAAATACCAACTGTGGTGTATTATTTTATATAAGTTACGTTTCAAAAGCAATATCTCTGACATAACAGTGTAGTGGTTGAAGGTTGAAGAGGCAAAAATCGGTGCCTGGAATTGGGCCTGTAGGCTCCCGACCTTGTCCTCAACGTTGCTTCTCAGTTGTCCTCTGGTGTCGATCTGGTACCTTGGGTTCAGCTAAGTAATACTCAAAGAAACACTGGAGACAGGCAGAGTCCGATGCAATCGAGTTTAATGTGTTCACAAGCATCAACACATACAACTCATCGAGTCAAGCCCCGGAGCTGGACTGAAAACCGCTTCTCAGCACGTCTGCTTTTATGCTGGTGGAGACTGGGTGGAGTCTCCACCTCTTTCTGCTAATCCATCCCACTCTAATCCAAATCTATTGGTGGAAACCTTTTTTTTTTTGTCCAATCATGAGCAGGCCCGTTTTTAATGGTGTATCACTTTCATTTTGAGTCTGGAATTCCCCAGGTTTTCCACCCTTAGCTCTGGATTTGCTTTCACTTTATTTTTAAAAAACATGTGAATTTTAGGGACTTTCTTTATGCAGCCCCTTGTGCTCTCATGTGCTCATGCAGTATGAACCTTTAATGTGCATCAGGTAATACAAACATTTGAGCGTGTGTGTGTGTTATCATTATACAAAACATGATAGGTTATATGTGCGTTCTTTAGCATGGATACAATATCAGCTCATAACTTCGTATTGTGAATACTTTGACATGTATAACAGTGCTTTAACACATATAGATGCATTTCAATCAGCTTTATAGGCCCTTATACATAAAACATGGTTATATGATGATTATGTGACTTTTGTTTCTTAATCAACTTATGCAGTATAACACTTTTACTTGATTAGGAATTAACTCTTTACACTACAAGGTGGACACAAGGAAGGGCTTTACTGTGATGGACTCGAGGCTCATCCTACACTCCAGTGTGCTATGTGTGAGCTCAGTCCTGCGTGTTCTTTAATGAAGCAATAGGAGAAGATATTCAGTCTCAGTTAATGTAGTTTATTAAGCAGTAAAGGAATACAATTACAGAGCTCTGGGTCTCAACTTCACGTCCCTGACAAACAACAAAGGTGTGTCAGTTCACGAAGTCTGACCTCCTGTCCTTCCCCTGACCCAGTATATTTGAGCGTAACAGAGTGTCATTGTGCACGCGAGGCGTTGTCCTCTTCTCATTGGCAGTTCCACTTCCTCCTTCACCACACCACGCCCCTGCCTCGTGTTAATCTGACTCCTTCCCACTGGCGTTGGGGGCGTGGTTCCTGTTTTGAAAGACAAGAGAACAACACAACTCCCTACACGTGCTTTACCTTACTATCTATTCATCACTTTCTATTCTTTTTACCATATATGAAACTAATTATCTAAGCATTGCGGTATGTGCTTCTCAGACTTCATGTCTCTTCCTCTCCTGTACTTCTCCACTTCTGCAAAGCAAACACATTCAGATCAGATCTCAGTATTCTCATTGTTCACACATCTAAAACTTATATAGTGAAACACAACTTATAGTAAAACACATAAAATCATTCTATTCCCAACAGTCCCCCTTTTGGCCTCATAGGACTGAGGCCACTTTTTTTTTTTAGTCCCAATGTATCCAGGTCCCCCTTTTTAGGTCTTGTGATTACTGTACTTTTTGTTTCTTTTGAAAGAAAAAGTTATAACTCCCCCTTTTGGTCTCATACACATGAGACCACTCACACCTTGTCTTCTCCTGAGTCTGAGTCTGAATCTGAATCAGTAGGCGGCCCTCCTAACAGGGTGGCCGTCTCCGTTTGAGTCATCTGATATGGTGGGGGCTGTGGATGTTTCCTCTCCACAGCCGACACTATGATTCTTTCACAGAGGGACCGGATACATGGGATACAACAACAACCACATAATGCTAACACCGCAAGCATTCCCACCAGAGACAAGAATACCGATACCACTAAATCTTTCCACTTACCGAACCACTTCTCGAAGATACCACCCAGGGGTTTATCAATACCTGAGTGTTCATGCATTTCCTCAGAGAGCGTGCGCAGCCCTTCTAGCGCCTTAGTTACTGACCCGTCTGGAGCTGTGTTATTTGGGATGAAGGTACAAGCAGAGGCCCTGGAACATAGAGCAGACACCCCCTTTCTCCGCCAAAAGCATGTCTAACGCAATTCGATTCTGTACTGTCATCAGGGAGGTGGCTGCCAGTTGTTCAGAGAGTCCCCCGACTGCGTCCCTAGTGCTGTTGGCCAGTCTAAGAACATTGTAATGAACACAAGTCAAACTGGAACCCTGTACTTTGCCCCATGATGTATGTCAATTCTACTCCATCATACTTAGTTATGCAGGAGTCTGACGTTCCACTCCCTGGTGCGTTTCTCCTGGTTCAGTTTCGTGGTTGTTCTACGGCTTTGTCTCTGAGGGAAGACTCATAATACAACAGAGGTAAAACAATAACACAGGTTAACACAACAACTCCCAACACACACCACACACACGTGCTGTACCTTACTATCTGTTCATCACTCGCTATTCTTTTTACCATATATGAAACTAATTATCTAAGCATTGCGGTATGTGCTCCTCAGACTTCATGTCTCTTCCTCTCCTGTACTTCTCCACTTCTGCAAAGCAAACACATTCAGATCAGCTGAAATCATCTCAGTATTCTCATTGTTCACACATCTAAAACTTATATAGTGAAACACAACTTATAGTAAAACACATAAAATCATTCTATTCCCAACAACTGGTATTATTTTTTGAGTTAGCTCAGTATAAAGTTTATACTGAGTTTATGCTAACGTTTATACAACGTTAGCTACGGTGCCATTGTTTAAGGGTTTAACGTTAGCTTGATAGGCCCTCCCAAGATTTTACCTCCAGTGTTTGAGGGTCTGTTATGGTTTGTGTTTAAGTCAGAAACAGTTATCTAAAGGTAGTTTTTCTTCTTTTTTTTTTTTTTACACAACTTCAGCTATGTAGATCCCTTATTGAATAATATAACTGATAATAAATTGAGACATTTTTTGTCAAACACTGTTGATGTGTTTATGCCATGCTCTTTGCAAATTAAAAGTTAAGACAAATTCAGACACATGCAGTACAGGTGTAAATTTTGCAGTGTTTGTACTTCAGAATTAAGACAATTTTGTTGTCATGTGAAGAAACATCAGCACACAGCTAATTATCGGTTTACATGTGGAATAGAGCAATGTCCTGCTTCCTATCGAGCATTTTCTGCATTGAGGTCCCACATGCACAGGAACCACCGCCATTGCAGGCCTCAGACTAAACACACTCAGTTTAAGGGAAATCTTGCTTGTGGAGTTGAGGCATGTTCCTATGTGGCAGAGAATTTTTCAGCATTATGCACTCACTTGAGATTTCATATTAAAGATGGCAAGAAAGTTGTCTGTCCCTATGATGACTGCCACAAATATTTCAGAGTGCGCTCATCCTTTGCCACACATCCAGGAAACATAAGCAGGCAGTAACAACTCAGGTGTCAACTACGCTGTAAAACAGACGCTGTAAAACAGACGCTGTAAAATATACGCTGTACTCAGCCTCCTGAGGAGAATCTAACTCCAACTCCATGTGGTCATGTAGAGGAGGAGTGTGGTCATCAAGAGACATTTTTGCATAGCTTGGCTCTTTTTTACCTAAAAATGCAGGCCAAAATGCTGTTGCCAGCTAGCACCATACAGTGCATTATTGAAGGATTTCAGCATGTTCATAGCTCTTCTATGTCAGACTTTTTTGAAAAGTTGAAGGTCAAGCTTTCTGAGCTAAACATACCACAAACTGAGATAGAAATTATCATTCACGATCTCTCTAAAGAGGATCTTCTCACAATATACAACGAAGGAATACTCAGATCTGACAAAAAAAGGAAAACATTTTATAAGCAGTATTTTGATTATGTTGAACCCACCCAGATTTATCTGGGAACTGATGCTGCTGGAAAGGAACGCTTTTGTCAGTACATTTCCATCAAGGAGACATTAAAATCCCTCCTCAGACAGTCAAGTGTTAGAGAGCAGTATCACCAATCCAAAAATCATACCTCTACTAACATGGTTGTAGAGGACGTGGCAGATGGAAGAAATGTCAAAGAAAATGCTCTGTTAAAAGACAACCCTTCTTCATTGTCCATCATCCTTTACCAGGATGCGTTTGAGGTTGTGAATCCTCTTGGCTCAGGGAAGAAAAACATAAAGTTTTGGGAGTTTACATGAGTCTCGGTGAGGTCCAGCCACACAGTCGCTCTTCGGTTGATCCCATGCAGTTGGTGTTGCTGTGCAGAAAAAGTGACTTCAAGACTTTTGGTCAGGAGAAAGTCTTCTCAAGCATTATCAGATCTAGAAGATACAGGGATTGAGACAGATGATGGAAATACCCTTAAAGCAGCCTTAATTTCCATTTGTGGAGATAATCTTGGCTCACGCTGTTTAGGTGGCTTCACGGAAAACTTCAGTTGCAGTACACATTTTTGTAGATACTGCTTGATTGAAAGAAGTGACTTTGAAAAGACACCACTAAAGCTTGGCCCAAAAAGAACAATCAGTGATCACAAAGAGAGTGTACAACAGCTATCCACCACTGGCCAGGACATGGTACAGGGGGTAAAGTTTGACTCACTCTTCAATTCGCTGAAATATTTTCATGTCTGCACTGGGCTTCCCCCATGCTTGGGTCATGATTTATTTGAAGGTGTAGTCTCTAATGATTTGGCATTGTATATTAGTCATTTAGTGAAACAGGAAAAGCATTTCACTTACGCTCAACTAAACAGGTCGATCGCACAGTTTAAATACTCAGGAAATGATAGTCTCAGTAAACCATGTGAGGTTAAGGAGTGTGGCAAAAAACTTGCTGGTTCTGCAGCACAGAACTGGTGTCTGTTGCGATGGTTGCTATTGTTGGTTGGTGACAGGATCAAAAATCCCATGGACAGTCAGGTGTGGCAACTGTGTCTGCAGCTCAAGGAAATGGTTGAGCTCATGTGTGCTCCCAAAATCCATCATGACCAGATTGCATACCTTAAGATTATAACTGAGGAGTATGTGCATTTAAGACACACAATCTTCCCTAATCACTCACTCAAGCCCAAGCATCACTATTTGCTTCACTATAGTGACCTCTTTTTGCACTTTGGGCCACTTATTCGTTTGTGGACTCTCAGGTTTGAGAACAAGCATTCATATTTCAAGGAATGCACCTGAAAACTGCACAACTTTGTTCACCTTTGTAAAACACTGGCAGAAAGGCACAAGTTGCTTCAGGCGTACCTCAGCAGTGGATCATTGTTTGCCCCAGCAGTTCAAGCAGTTGGTGAAACTAGTGAATATGATGAGCAGTTGTACAATGCTCTTATTCAGGAGTCTGTCAGGACAGCTGGCTTGACAAAAGAAACCACGTCAGAGGTATCAGCAGTAGTTTACAAAGGGACAAAGTATAGCAAAGGGCTTGTTGTTGCGATGGGTCATAATGAACATGGCCACATCTTTGGAAAAATCTCAGTGATCTTCATCAGTCACAAACAAGTACACTTTGTTTTAGACATGCTTCAGTCTGTGTTACTGATCGATCTTGGACTTCACTGCCTACAGAATTCTGAAAAAAGATTCATATGTGTTCAAGCAGACAGTTTGTGTGATTACTACCCTCTGCCAGTGTATAACGCTTCAGGCTTGACCGTTGCATCTTTACATCATTCAATATTCACCTCTTAAATCATTGCAGATATGGATGATGGCAGCCTACAGCATGAAATTAACCTGACATTACCTGAACTGCATGAAGAGACAGCAAGGACACTTACTGAGCACCTAAGAGACATTATCGGTGTCAGAAACAGAGAAGATCTCCTGTTTGTTGAGCCTGACGACATTAAGTCTTTCCTGACGCCAATACAAAGTCGAAGACTTATTCAAGTATTCAGAAAAGGTGAGAATATATTGGTGTCATAAATGGTAGAACACCTGTCTTGAAAATAGTTGGACATGAGTTATTTTGAGAGGTATTTTAAAATTGTACTTCATATATCAATTCATAGTTCATAAAAGAAAAAAAAAATGAAACTAGCTTTCATTGCCATGGGTATTATTTCTCCAAACACTCTTGATTTTTATTATTATTATTTATTATTTATAATTATTCTGTTGTGTTTGTGTGTGTGTGTGTGTATTCAGATGACCAAGTGGAGTCAGATTCTTCAAACCACCCAAAGGAACCTGAAACCAACTGCCCACCAACTGTGCTCGTGTCACTACAGGGTTATTCACTCCATTCTGCACAAGCATCAGGTCAACTCCCTTCCACATAACCAAATGCAAGCAACGCCTCCTGGATCAGCAGTTTTTCAGTTCCATGGGAGAAGATGCCGACAAGACTCTCACAGGCCATGGCAAGAGGTGGAATGGCTCCCCCAGAAGACAGGAGAATAATGATTATGACTGTTGTAGAAGCAATGCGAGTACACTGCCCCAACCCTAACAGAGCTGCTTGTGCGGAGGTAGCCAGAGCTATAGTATCCGGCTACCTTTGCGGATAAGACTGCAGACGGTGAGCAGTTAGGCTGCGGTTATTATTCCCTACTCAAACAGCTTAAAACAAGAGTTGAACATGTAAACAGAGACAATGGCAGCAGCAGAATCCAACAGCCAAGGAAAAGGCCTACCAGTGAAAACAATGATGGTGATGCTGCCATCAAAAGGGGGAGATCTGAACTTGATAGTTATGGTTGCATCAACTGGCAACCCACAACTCTACCAGAAGGAGAAACGGCAGAAACCTTGGAGACAAAAAGACAGACTATGTCAACTGTCTTCAGATCAGCAGGACCTCAAACTATTGAGACAACAGATGTTAATGAATTTATGTCATTGACTTATACTTACCAGAGGCACATGCTAAATTCTTGGCCTGCCCACACCTTATGTGAGATTCAAGAGCATTGGCCATTTCTTTTTACTAAAAGAGGCCTCTGCACTCACTTCCACACACTCACAGATATTGAGGTAGACACACGCCTCAGTGAAGCTCTTCTTATGAAGGGAAGGAGAATTTGGAACTTCTTTCAAAGCCAGAGACTTAAGTGGAACAAGGAGACTGAACATCTGCTACGTGAGTGTGACAGCGCAGAGTTGAACCACCACCAGATCGCCACAACAGCCATCCTTCTACTGATGAAGTACTTCCAAGAAAAAGAGGACTCAATCTTCATCTTGGCTGATGTAATTATCTTTTAAATTTTACACATTCACTGTCAACATAAAACACACATCTTAAAGGAGAAATGTTTAAATTATTTAGGGTATCATCATTCATATCACTTCCTTTTATGTTTTAAAGGCATCTTCCACCAAGATGTCTGTTGAGAGGGAGATGACCTTAGCCACCACATCAAGGGTAATCGTGCTTGGTAAGTAAATATTTTCTATCATATTGTAATTTTTTTTGTAGAAATCTATGTAATTATTGTGGTATTCTATATTTTTACCCACGACAGTTAACCTAACAGGGGGTTGTCTGTTTTAGATTGTACAAAAATAGGATCCACACACAGTTTGCTGCTGTATCTCTTATTATTTATTATACATGATGACCAACAGGAAAAAACAGCCTAACGTTTCGGCACAGGCCTAAAGGCCGAAACGTTAGGCTGTTTTTTTCTGTCATCTGTCATCATGTCAAATAATGTCAAATAATAAGAGAAACAGCAGCAAACTGTGTGTGGATCCTATATTTGAACAGTGTGAGGCCTGCTATCTGTGGACTGATCCAGCACCCGTGTGGAAACAATTATTTGTAAGGGTGAGCACATTGTCCTGTTGAACTCTGTCTGTTTTAGGGAATAGTTTGGTGTCTGCAACCCAGTGGATGGTCAGTATGGAGGGCAAGGTATTTTACGAGCCTGAGCAGCTGCATGACTTTGCCAGCGCCCTTGCTGTCTTCTTTGCGTCATACTACATCTTCAACCTGGAGTATCAGGAGTCAGCGTCCACCACGCTGGAGATGATACATAGGTAAGTACTTGACACCATAAACCATTTAAGAATGAAAACTAATGCGTGATGAAGATGAAGAAACATATAGGTGATTGCTGTACTGTATGTCTTCATTTTAAAATTAAAGCGCCCTTTTTTCTGTTAAAAGATTCTTTGTGAGGATCAACCCAGACGTGGGTACAAAATGCCCTGCCAAACTCGGTACGAGCCGCAAGACAGGAAGTGTTGTCAAGAGCAAAGTGGCAAGCATCAGCTCTCAGGTCACCACCTTCCTCCAGCGACTCACTGAATTTGAATGGAGGACTTCCAACTAGGTAAGAATACAGAGATGATAATATCTTTCACATAGCCGATGAATATATACATAACTCTGTCCAACACTTATATATTACTGTACACACATCCATACAACACCATAAATAATCTCAGACAGACAGACGAGAGACAAACAGGTGTATAACCTTAGGAACATGAATACTGATCATGTGTCTCTGACAGGCGGTGATAAAGATCATTGATAACACTCAGCTGAACCCGACCATCCAGCAGAAGGTGAGAAACTCAACAACTCAGCTGTTCAGATCATTGATTAGTTTGGTTTTCCAGCAGCACTGAGTGACTGCTTTCATATTAACTGCTGTCCAGTAACAGCCAGGAAACACTGGCTTTAAAGACAGAGAAACAAACATGATATTATAGTTCATTAACTGAGTTTCTTACAGAGCAAACGTGTTACACATACTACACATTGTTAATGTTTTCTGATAATGTGGTCTTTGCTGTTTGGCATTTAATTTATGTACATGTTGGTGGATATGTTCTGTTTTGAGAACAAAGTTAAATGTTGCAAAAATGTTGTAAAAATGTTTTTTTTTTAAAGGAAAAGAAAGTTGCTTTTAAGCTTTCAAGTGTTTATTATTAAAAGTGTATGAAACCCATGACAGAAACAGTCATATTCTGTGTAAGTTATCAATGAAATTCTAGGGGAAATTTACTGGGGACCCCCTGATTATTATTATTATTTTTTATGAATTTCTTTTTTTGACAGACAGACAGACAGGTGACAGACAGACAGACAGACAGACAGACAGGGGACTGACAGACAGACCGACAGACAAACAGACAGACAAACAGAAAGACAGGTGACAGACAGACAGACAGGGGACTGATAGACAGATGACAGACAGACAGGTGACTGACAGACAGACAGACAGACAGGTGACAGACAGACAGGGGACTGACAGACAGACAGACAGACAGGGGACTGACAGACAGACAGGCAGACAGACAGACAGGGGACTGACAGACAGGTGACAGACAGACAGACAGACAGGGGACTGACAGACAGACAGGTGACAGAAAGACAGGGGACTGACAGACAGACAGACAGACAGACAGGGGACTGACAGACAGGTGACAGACAGACAGACAGGGGACTGACAGACAGACAGGTGACAGACAGACAGGGGACTGACAGACGGGACAGACAGACAGGGGACTGACAGACAGACAGGTGACAGAAAGACAGGGGACTGACAGACAGACAGGTGATAGACAGACAGGGGACTGACAGACAGACAGACAGACAGACAGACAGACAGACAGACAGGGGACTGACAGACAGACAGGGGACTGACAGACAGACAGACAGACAGACAGGTGACAGAAAGACAGAGGACTGACAGACAGACAGACAGACAGGTGACAGAAAGACAGGGGACTGACAGATAGACAGGTGACAGACAGACAGACAGGGGACAGACAGACAGGGGACTGACAGACAGACAGGTGACAGAAAGACAGGGGACTGACAGACAGACAGACAGACAGGGGACTGACAGACAGACAGGTGACAGAAAGACAGGGGACTGACAGACAGGTGACAGACAGACAGGTGACAGACAGGCAGACAGACTGACAGACAGGTGACAGACATGTTGGTGGATATGTTCTGTTTTGAGAATAAAGTTAAATGTGTAAAGGTTGTAAAAATGTAAAAAAGTTGCTTTTAAGCTTTCAAATGTTAAGAAACTGTATGAAACCCATGACAGAAACAGTCACATCCTGTCATTGTGTTATTTGAAATGAAATGAAATGAAATGCATGAAATGCTAGTGAAAATAATTTGCTGGGGACCCCTGAAACCCCTTCAAGGACCCACTGTGTCACTTACGGTAACTTACTGGCAACAGTGTTGCCAGTAAGTTACCGCAAAAATACAATAAAATGTCTAACAGTAAACTGTTAAAAAGCGTGACATTAAACTGACTGAAAAAGCACTTTTGGGAAAAATTGCTCACCTGGAAAAAGAAAGAAAGGTGAAATTAAAAAAGGCATGGGATATCAAAGAAACAGTTGTTGGTTTGATGAATGACAAAGGGTTTGCAAAAGAGGTGAAATGTTCATTTGCAAAGTTTAATGCTCTGTGTGATTAAGCAAAAGAAAAACATGACACTTTGATGGGTTTATTACTGAAATATGAGGTGGAAAAACATGAAATGTGGTTCAAGGTAAAAATTCTCAGTGTCACTGACTTTACTGCTGGTCAACCAACAAATGGTTGGTTCACAATGAAAGTTGCATTCAAGCTGAAAGTGTTGCCATCAACAATGACGAGGTTAATGTGGAGCCTCAGGACACTGAGGTTAATGTGGAGCCTCATGACAGCATTTCAAATGTTCAATCCAATGCTTCCAGCACCAATACTTCCAGCAAAAGCTCTGGTCGAAAAAGCAATGTCTCAAAAAGCAACAAATCTTCAACATCATCTTCAAGCAGAGGCAGAAAAGGCTGTACTCATGGCACGTGCTGCAGCACTACAAGAAAAACTTGCTTTGGAGGAGCAAGCAGAGCAACTGAGGGAGCAAACAGAGCAACTGAGGAGGAAAAAGGAGCAACTCGAAATTCAAACTGAACTTGCAGCATCTGCAGCAAAATTAGCAGTGCTAAACACCTCATGCCACAGCAGTGTTTCAAATGCACATTCGGATGGAATGAGTTCCTATTTCAAAAGAGGAACACTCAATCCTCATGCTGAAACATACAACCCACAGCAAAAGGACACATCTCAGCAGAGATACTCATTATCTGCCAACACCCATACAACACAGGAAAAATCAATGGAAATGGACAAGAATAAAAATGCACATCATCAAGCAAGCTTCAAGTGGAAAAAATCTGGTCAAGCAGCATCACATCAATCAGATTTAAATCCTGCTGGTCAGCAAGCAACACATGTTCAAGACAATCCTCAAGCATCTGGAGATCTCTACAGTCTGTTACAAAGACAGAATGAAATAACAGCACTGTTGGTAAAGACGCAGAACTCTCATTTTCTGCCACACAGAGAAATACCTGTTTTTGATGGAAATCCAATGCAATATAGGACATTCATCAGAGCCTTTGAACAGTGTGTTGAAGCTAAAACAACCAAGAAAGGGGACTGCTTGTATTACCTGGAGCAATTCACTAGAGGGCAGCCTAAAGACCTAGTGCGCAGCTGCCAGCACATGACGCCAGACAGAGGTTATGCTGTGGCCAAAGACCTTCTCCAAGAACACTTTGGTCATGAATTAAAAATCACAGCTGCCTACACGGACAAAATCATTGCATGGCCTGCTGTTAAGGCAGAAGATGTTAAAGGGCTGCAGGCTTACTCATTGTTTCTACGTGAGTGTTGCAACGCAATGGAGGATTTGACATATTTGGATGAACTCAATATGCCGGCTAACATGAAGACAATCATTCAGAAACTTCCTTACAAGCTCAGAGAGAAATGGAGAGTAACTGTATGTGAAATTTCTGAAAGCCAAAGGCGCAGATCTGGCTTTAAGGATATTGTCAAGTTCATCGAGTACCAAGTCAAAATCATTTCCGATCCAATTTTTGGTGACATCCAAGACACTCAAGTGGTAAATAAAGGAGGTATCAAGACGAAGGTACAGCAAAAATCACAGTTCCAACGAAAGAGTTTTGCAACTGCTGTATTTATGCCTAAGGAACCAGTTATGAATGCAACCAAGAAAAGCATTCATACTCAAACACAAAGTGTGTCATCAACAATATCAAGCTTTGTCTCCTGCTTGTACTGTACACGTGGACATGAATTGGATCAATGTCCACAACTGAAAAAGAAGATGCATCGTGAAAAGCTGGACTTTCTAAAGGAGAAAGGAGTATGCTTTGTTTGTCTGCGCATAGGGCACATGAGCAAGAATTGTAATAAGCGCATATCTTGCAAAGTTTGTAACCAAAGTCATCCCAGTATTCTTCACATTGAGAAGATGGCACAAGGCAAAGATGAAGGTTAGTCAAAGGAAATGTCGGTGAGTGGCACGGCTGTCTCCACTTGTGGTCATACAGGGGCCGGGGGTAGTAACGGCATCCTTTCGATCCTACCTGTCAATGTTAAGTGTACAAAAGGAAACAAGATCATCCAAACTTACGCATTTCTGGATCCAGGAAGTATGGACACTTTCTGCTCCGAAAGTCTAATGGAAAGGCTGAACATCAAAGGAAAAAGGACAAAGATACATCTGCGTACAATGGGTCACATCACCACTGTTCCAAGTTGCATTGTAAAAGGTTTGGAAATATCTGACTTTATTGGCATGCAGTTTTTTGAGCTTCCAAGTATGTTCACACCAAAGGAAATGCCAGTGATGACAAATAACATCATCACTGAAAAAGAGTTGTCCAAGTGATCATACCTGAGAGGCGTGCATATTCCCCGTATCAACGCTAATGTTGATTTGCTCATCGGCACAAACTCCTCAAAGTTAATGGAACCATGGGAGGTGATCAACAGTCGCGGAGAGGGACCATATGCAGTGAGAACTCTCCTGGGCTGGGTGATTAATGGACCTCTACATGGGAACAGTGCAAAGCAGTGTGAGAGTGGCTACCCTGCTATCACTGTTAATAGGATCAGTGTTGACAAGTTGGAAGAGCTGCTGATAAATCAGTACAATCTTGATTTCAACGAGAAATTCTTTGACAAAGAGGAGATGTCAATAGAGGAAAGAAAGTTCATGGAAACAGTGGAAAAATCTGTGCAACTTCTCGATGGTCATTACAAGATGAAACTGCCTTTGAAGACACCACATGTGAAAATGCCAAATAACATTTCTGTTGCCAACCAGCGTGTAAATGCACTGAAGAGGAGACTTCAGAGGAATGAAGTATTTCACAAAGAATACACTGACTTTCTTACCGATGTCATTGACAAAGGACATGCTGAGAAAGTTCCAGAGTGTCAATTGGAATGCTCTGATGGAAAAGTTTGGTATCTCCCACACCATGGAGTGTACCACCCACAGAAAAGAAACCTGCGTGTTGTGTTTGACTGTGGCGCAGAATTCAAAGGAGTGTCACTGAATAATCAGCTTCTGCAAGGCCCAAACCTCACAAGCTCTTTGCTAGGAGTCCTGACACAATTCAGGGAAGAACCCGTTGCAATCATGGCCGATGTGCAGGCAATGTTTGACCAAGCCAAAGTGGCAGAAGAACATCTGGACTTTTTGAGGTTTTTGTGGTGGCCGGAAGGGAACCTGGAGCATGAACTTGTACATTACCGTATGACTGTTCATTTGTTTGGAGCGGTGTCCTCTCCTAGCTGTGCATGTTATGCTCTGCGAAAAACTGCAGATGACAACCAGACCAGTTTCCCAGCAGAGGTAGTGGACACGATCACAAGAAACTTCTATGTGGATGACCTTTTGAAAAGTTTGCCTTCTGAAGAAGATGCTAAGCTCATGGTCAGGAACCTCACAGCTATCTGCAAGCTAGGAGGTTTCAATCTGACAAAATGGATCAGTAACAGTCGTGAAGTTCTGTTGGAAATTCCAGAGGGATACAGATCCAAAACCTTCAAGGAGTTGGATCTGGACAGAGACGAGTTACCAGCTGAAAGAGCTCTGGGACTGCAATGGTTCATTGAAACGGACACTTTCAAATTCAAATTTAACATCAGAGATCAACCACAATCAAGACGTGGAATGTTATCCATGATCAGTTCCGTCTATGATCCTTTGGGTTTCTTAGCTCCATTCACAATCCCGGCTAAGATGATCTTGCAAAACCTGTGTCAGTTGAAATGTGGTTGGGATGATCCAATACCCCAATGCTTTCAGCAGAAGTGGAACAAATGGTTGGAAGATCTTGAAAAAGCTGGAAGTTTCAAGATCAGCAGATGTTTCAAACCGCAAGACTTTGGACAGGTAACATCTGCTCAGTTACATCACTTCTCTGACGCCAGTGAGAATGCATATGGTACCATTGCATACCTCAGGCTGCAAAACAACAAGAACAAGATCCATACTGCTTTCGTACTTGGCAAAGCAAGAGTGTCTCCGTTAAAACCAGTGACTATTCCTCGCTTAGAACTGACAGCTGCCGTTCTTGCTGTTAAAGTGGACAAGATGCTAAGAGCAGAGCTACAACTTCCTTTGGAGAAGTCACAGTTCTGGACTGACAGTACATCAGTACTGAAATACATAAAAAACAAGGACAAAAGGTTCCAAACATTTGTTGCAAACAGAATAGCAACTATCAGAGAAGCCACAGACATCTCACAGTGGAGATATATTCCGTCAGCACAAAACCCAGCAGACGACGCATCAAGAGGACTGAAAATCGAACATTTGGTTCAAAGAAGATGGATTGACAGTCCAAAGTTTCAGTGGAAATCAGAAAATGAGTGGCCAGCACACTTATTGGATATGGACATCACTGATGACCCAGAAGTTAAAAGGAGCTTCACAGTGAATGCAGTTGTCACTCAAGATGTTTCAAATGCCACACACAAACTGATCACTCACTTTTCCAGCTGGGAAAGGTTGAAGATTGCAGTGGGATGGATTCTCAAACTGAAGATGATCTTGATGGCTTTGAGCAAGGAAAGGAAACGGCTAATTTCTATAAATACCAGTGACAACGGAAGTCAACAGACCATCACTGCGGAAATACAGAAATTTAAAGCCACATTGAGAGGACAAAGATTGTCTGCAGATGATCTCATTAAAGCTGAGACATCTATTGTTCACTTCAGCCAATGGGAAAGATTTCACAACGAGATTGTTGCATTAACATCTGGAAAATCCAAGGTGAAGAGAGAGAGCAATATCTATAAACTGGACCCAGTTTATGAAGATCTGTTAAGAGTTGGAGGACGGCTGAATAAGGCTTTCATGCCTGAAAATGTGAAACATCCGCTCATTCTAGCCAAGGACCAACATATCTCAATTCTTATACTCCGTCACATTCATGAGCAACTGGGCCATGGTGGCAGGAATCATGTACTCTCTAATCGAAGAAAAAGATACTGGATTACAAGCGCCAACTCAGCAGTGAGAAAGGTAATTGCTGAATGCTGCTTCTGTAGGCGTTGCAGAGGCAAGGTGGGTGAACAAAAAATGTCGGTGTGGATTATTTGGGACCAATTGATGTGAAAAGAGGTTGCAGCATCTTAAAGAGCTACGGAGTACTTTTCACTTGCATGGCAAGTAGAGCAGTCCATCTGGAAGTCGCTTACTCACTTGATACAGACTCCTGTATTAATACCTTGAGAAGATTCATCTGCCGTAGAGGACAAGTTTCTATGATGCTATCAGACAATGGAACTAATTTTGTGGGAGCGGAAAGAGAACTCAGAGAAGCTCTAGTTTCATTGGATCAGGACAAGATTCAAAGAACCATGGCACATGACGGAATTAAATGGAATTTCAACCCTCCTGCCGGATCCCATCATGGTGGCGTATGGAAACGAATCATACGTATGGTCAGGAAGATTCTGAACACTGTTCTTTGTCAGCAATGTTTGGACGATGAAGGATTCCACACTGTGTTGTGTGAATGTGAGGCCATACTAAATGATCGTCCTATTACAAGGTTGTCTGAAGATCCTAACGACCTTGAGCCATTAACACCAAATCACATTCTGTTGATGAAAGGAAAACCTTTTTTGGCACCTGGACTCTTCGAAAAAGGGGATCTGTACATTAAAAGGAGATGGAGACAAACTCAGTATTTAGCTGATCTCTTTTGGAAGCGATGGACGCAAGAATACGTATCATTGCTACAAGAAAGACAAAAATGGAATAAAGAAAGGAGAAGTTTTCTACCTGGGGATATTGTTGTTGTTGTCATTCAACAGCACCTCGTGGATCCTGAATACTTGGAAGGATACTGCAAACATTTCCTGATAGGAAAGGACTAGTACATTCTGTTCGTTTGCAGACCAAGACCAGCATAATCGAAAGACCTGTGACAAAGATTTGTCTTCTGTGTGAAACAAATGACTAATAATGGATAATGGAAACCATACCCATGGTTAAGAAAAAAGAAAAAAAAAAAAAGAAATATTGGTTTATGGTTTATAGGCCTGTGAATCTTTGAGTGTCCCACGATTCGATTCAATATCGATTCTTGGGGTCACGATTCGATTACAAAACGATTTTTTCGATTCAGCTCGATTCTCAATTCAAAAACGATTTTTTTCCGATTCAAAACGATTCTCTATTCATTCAATACATAGCGTAGTATATATATTTTTTAACTTTTATAATTGTAAAGGACAATGTTTTATCAACTGCAATAATGTAAGCACATATTAATGTAAATCCAAGACAACAATAAGTTGTCTCTCTGATTTATTTATGCTTGCAGACAGAACATATTTTTAACTGGAAAAAACAGTTTAACTAACATCTGACTGAATGAATGTCACTCAGTTGCTTCAATTATCAGCAGTACACAATAAAACAATAAGGTGCTGTTAGGCTAGCTGCCAGTCTGTGCCAGAACTTGGTTCCACTTCTCAACATTACTATAAACAACACAATACTGCAACAATTAACAACAACTGTTGTTCATTTACTACTTCTTATAAAGCAACAAACAAATCAAATGGGCATAGGCTAGCCATCTTATATTCCTGAGAATATGCCACTTCCAAAATAATTACAAAATTAAAATAAATACCAGTAGTTATATTTCTCATTTTTGTCTTAACAAAAACATTAATACTGTTACAACAACTTCTTTACTACTGTAAACTGTTAGCCTGGCTGACTTGACTTAGGCTAGCTGCCTTTATTTCTGAGAACATTCCACTTCCAAAAATAAAATTACACAAACTACTGTAGTAGACAGTTACATTTCCCTTTTTTTCCTAACAAAACAGTACAATAAAACTTTGTAACTTGACAACAAATCCCAAAAGTGCTTGACAAAAATGTCAGTGTAGAATAGGAGGATTAATTATCATAGTCACTAATCTGTAGGTTCTTTTGGAGGAAAATGAGCTGATCTACATGCTCTGATAAGAGACAGCTCCGCTGAGCTGTCACTACATCTCCAGCAGTAGAGAATACTCTCTCTGCTGCAACACTTGTACCAGGGATACATAGAATGCGTTTAGCTAATTTGGCTAGTAGAGGGAGATCTTTCTCTTTGGACTTCCACCACATAAGGGGGTCTTCTGTGAGAGGGAGTGCAGGTTGCTCCGAGTACTTTTTCATCTCCTCCTCAGCTCTGGTACTGACTGATTTGGGGGCAGCTCTGACCTCAGTGAATGTCTTCCCCAGCAGATTGACCAGTGCAGCAGATGTTGATCTTCTTTTTGGGGCAGGGCCTTCAGCTTGGCCTGTCTCTGGCTCCACAGGACTGCCTTCAGCCTCTCCTGGGTCCTGCAGGAAAATATTTATCATGTTTTACTTTTTGTAAACAAAAGTCCATAAGGAAATTACATATTATTCTCTTACTTGTCTGTTCATTTTCAAATTATTCTTGTTTTCTACTCTCTTAAGTCTATTTTTCCATGCTGTCTTAATTCAATGTTGTTGTTTTTTAATTTTCCTCACATTTGCTGTATGTAAAGCAGTAAAGCACTTAGTTTGATGAAATGTATATATAAAACTGTATGAAAACTTAGGCAATGGGCATTTAGGCTGGCATGACAATATAGGCTACTTACAGCAGGGTACAACACACACACACACTAATAAATAATAAGTTCATTTTACCTCGAGTGCTACAGCCTCTGCTATCATCCTGGCATGGATGTCCTGCTGTTCTTCTTCAGAGAGGAAAGGCAGTGCTTTAAACCGGGGGTCGAGTGCAGAGGCCATGTGAAGAAGGTTCTGAGTTTTCACACTGCTGTATCTTGGTGCTAAGTCCTCATGGACCGCCCGTTTGATGTCACGGACCATTGGAGAGTCAGCCAAGTCCAACTCTGTGTCTTGAATCAGCTGTGCAGTCAGTGGAGCTATGACTGACAGTGTGGGAGAGGAATCCTCGGACATAATGTTGGTGGCATCTTTCAATGGTCTGAGTGTCATGACTATTTCTTCAGCATGTTTGATTTCTACATCAGTTAGCGCGGCACTGTCGGTGCTGTTATTTCTTCTCACATCAGGAGAGGCAAGAGCGGCACATACAGCAGGTAGCTGCTCCAGAAACCGTTCCACCATATCGTGCGCGCTATTCCATCTGGTTGTGACGTCGGTTATCAATGAGTGATCCGAGATCCCCTTCTCATTCTGACTCGCTTTTAGGGCGTCAGCTGCCACGGTGCTCCTGTGGAAGAACCCGGTTATTCGTCTGATCCTCCCTAGCAGCCGGGCAACAGTAGGAAGCTTCAGAGCCTTCTGGGCTGCGAGGTTGAGTGTGTGTGCAAAACACGTTATGTGTGTTAGCTCATCATCAAGCCGCATAGCAGCAATCATGTTGGCTGCGTTATCGGTAACAATCACCAAGTCACTGAGCATCAGCCCCCATTCTCGTGCGACCGCGTGAAATGTTTCATTCACGTTAGTAGCAGTATGACTTACATGCATCGCCCTTGTTTGCAAAACTTGAGACTTGAGCTCCCATTTATCTGTGATGTAATGGGCAGTGAATGTGGCGAACGACTCGGTTGCCCTAGAGGTCCAGTGGTCACATGTAAGCGCTACTCGGGCGGCTTTAATAACAGCGTTCCCAACTTTTTCCTTAGTCTCTCTGTAAAGACGGGGCACAACAGTGTCTGTGAATACGGCGCGTGATGGTATAACATACCGTGGCTCTGCAACTTTCCACATGAACCGAAAGCCCTCTTTCTCCACTGATCTGTATGGTTGCATGTCTTTTGCAATGAAATAGCCGATGGCTGTCGTTAGCTTCTTTGCCCGTGCAGAACTGGGTGGTAGTTTTGTAAACTGGTGGAGAGTGCGTTGGTCAGCTGCAGCTGGTGTTGGTGTATCGTCCTTTTCTTCTGATAACTCTGGGTGGTATCTGTTCAAGTGTGCACGGGTATTTGAAGTATTTCCAAAATACTTTACTTTTGCGTGGCAATGTCGGCAAACTGTAAAAGTCATGTCAAGCTCTTTCTTGCCCGGTTGACGGTAAAATCCAAAGTGTTTCCAAACGTGTGCTTTCAAAGAGCGCGGAGGCGGTTGTATTTCTTTTTTAGCGTCATCTCTAAGTTCTGTTGCCAGCGGCTGCGGCTCCGTTTCATCTTCACCCCCCTCCATTTTAGCGAAGCACAACAACACTACACGGCACACTACACGCCCCTTGTAGCCACGCTGGTTTTACAGCTATATACCTCAGGGGCTGCCGTAGAATACTACAGCAGCCAAGAAGGTTCAGACAGCACCGACGCGCACACACGTTGTCGAGAGCGGGGGGGGTGGGGGATTTTTAGAAAATGTGAATCGATTCTGAATCGCGCGACGTCAGAATCGCGATTCGAACTCGAATCAATTTTTTCCAACAGGCCTAATGGTTTATATGGTTCTTATAAATTGACTATTTCAGTCAGATTTTTTTGTTTCAAAGGTAATGGCTCCTCATGTAAATTTAAGAATTGTTTTGTCTTCTGTCAGAAACAATTAGGGGCCGGTGTGTGAGAGCCATTTGTATTAAATGTGTTTATTTGTATTTTTTGTTACACTCCCGCCACTTGGGGGAGTAGTGGTACTGGCAATTGGGCAGTGCCAGAGTTTATATAATCAAGGTGTAACCACACACAGGTGTTGCTGTGTGGAGACGAAAAGTTTTTTGACCGTGCTGCATGCACCATGCACCTGTCGTCTCCACAGCGCCTGGTGCATGCAGCACCAGGCGCTGCATGCACCATGCACCAGCGCCTGGTGCATGCAGCGCCTGGTGCTGCATGCACCAGGCGCTGTGGAGACGACAGTCGAGTTATTTTGTTTACTTATTTTTGGTTTATGAGTGACAAATGGCTGTACCTGAACTGAATGAAAGTAAGTAATAAATCAACATTGGAACATTGGAAATATGGTCTGTGATTGCATTGCACGCATTATAAATTACCTCAAATGGCAACCATGGTGGTGGTCTTTTTTTGGATAGGCGAAGGGTCACTACAAAATATATATACAACCTGCATCCAACACTCCATCAACCTCAGCACCAGGATCCTGTTAGCACACTGCATAAGGAAGAGGAGAGGTTAATACAAAACAGGCTGCTTTACATTACAGGGGCATGTGATTTACTTGAGGAATTTCAGTCAGGATTTAGAGTGCATCATTGCACTGAGACAGCACTAGTTAAAATTACAAATGACCTTCTGATTGCTTCAGACAAAGGACTCGTCTCTGTACTTGTTTTATTAGCTCTTAGTGTGGCGTTTCACACTATTGACCATCAAATTCTGCTACAGAGACTGGAACACTTAATTGGCCTAAAAGGTTCTGCACTAAGCTGGTTTAAGTCCTATTTATCTGATCGTTTTCAGTTTGTTGACGTTCATAATGAATCATCCTTACGTACTAAAGTTTGTTTTGGAGTTCCGCAAGGTTCTGTGCTCGGACCAATCCTATTTACTCTATATATGCTTCCTTTAGGTAACATCATTAGAAATCACTCTGTAAATTTCCATGCGGATGATACACAGTTGTATTTATCTATGAAGCCAGAAGAAAGTTATCAATTAACTAAACTTCATAATTGCCTTAAAGACATAAAAACCTGGATGAGCACCAATTTCCTGATGTTAAATTCAGACAAAACTGAAGTTATTGTTCTTGGCCCCAAACAACTCAGAGACTCTTTATCTGATGACATAGTTTCTCTAGATGGCATTGCTCTGGCCTCTAGCACTACCATAAGAAACCTCGGAGTAACATTTGATCAAGATTTGTCTTTTAATTCTCATTTAAAACAAACCTCACGGACTGCATTTTTTCATCTGCGTAATATTGCGAAAATTTGGCCTATCCTGACCCAAAAAGATGCAGAAAAATTGGTCCACGCTTTTGTTACCTCAAGGCTGGATTACTGTAACTCTCTATTATCAGGTAGCTCTTGTAAGTCTTTAAAAACTCTCCAGCTAATTCAGAATGCAGCAGCACGTGTACTAACAGGAACTAAGAAACAAGATCAAATTTCTCCTGTTTTAGCTTCTCTGCACTGGCTCCCTGTAAAATCCAGAATTGAATTTAAAATCCTACTGTTAACTTATAAAGCTCTAAATGGTCAAGCTCCGTCATATCTTAGAGAGCTCATAGTGCCATATTATCCCACCAGAACACTGCGCTCTGAGAACGCAGGGTTACTCGTGGTCCCTAAAGTAAAAGTAGATCAATAGCCAGAGCCTTCAGCTATCAGGCTCCTCTCCTGTGGAATCATCTTCCTGTTACGGTCCAGGAGGCAGACACCGTCTCCACATTTAAGACTAGACTTAAGACTTTCCTCTTTGATAAAGCTTATAGTTAGGGCTGGCTCAGGCTTGCCTTGTACCAGCCCCTAGTTAGGCTGACTTAGGCTTAGTCTGCCGGAGGACCCCCTATAATACACCGGGCACCTTCTCTCCTTCTCTCTCTCTCTCTCTCTCTCGTATCCTATTACTGCATCTTGCTAATTCGGCCATTCTGGATGTCACTAACTCGGCTTCTTCTCCGGAGCCTTTGTGCTCCACTGTCTCGCAGGTTAACTCATATTGCAGCGGTGCCTGGATAGCGTGACTTGTGTGGTTGTGCTGCTGCCGTGGTCCTGCCAGATCCCTCCTGCTACTGCTGTCATCATTAGTCATACTTCTACCGTTATTATATACATATGATTATTGTCACATATGTATATTATCAAATAATAATATATACATTCAACATATTGTGCCACAGTAGCCAGAACTATAATTATAATATTATTACTTTCATTAATGTTGTTGTAAGCTACTGTCATTACCGTCTGTCCTGCATCTCTGTCTCTCTCTCTCTCTCTCTCTCTGTCTCTCTCTCTTTCTGTCTCATTGTGTCATACGGATTACTGTTAATTTATTATGCTGATCTGTTCTGTACGACATCTATTGCACGTCTGTCCGTTCTGGAAGAGGGATCCCTCCTCAGTTGCTCTTCCTGAGGTTTCTACCGTTTTTTTCCCCGTTAAAGGGGTTTTTTTGGGGGGAGTTTTTCCTTATCCGCTGTGAGGGTCCAAAGGACAGAGGGATGTTGTATGCTGTAAAGCCCTGTGAGGCAAATTGTGATTTGTGATATTGGGCTTTATAAATAAAATTGATTGAATTGATTGACAGCGCATCCGCCCCCAGGTTATCAGACCCCTTAATGTGATGTATGACCAAACAGTAAGATTGCAACATCAGAGACCACCTGATCAACCTGAAACACTGGGTTTCCCACACCAATCTCATTACAAGGCAGCCATTTCCTCACCAGCACACCATTGTCCAAGAAATAGCCATGAGCCCTGTCCCTCACTTCTGCCACATTACTTACGACCTCTCGCAGCTCCTTAATGGAATCTGACTGCTGCTCTGCCACCAACTCTGCATGTGAAACAGACAATGGAAAGTAAGACAAGTTCACACATGGTTCCTCCACCACACTCAATTTGTCAGGAACACCACCAGCACGAGTGCCAGCACGCGTCACTACACATGCTGGAAACTTGCGTTCATACTCATCTGGTCCATCACTAATTTTCAAAATATGCCCCAGCAAATAGATACCGAAATTCAATTTGAAATGTAAAATTTGAAAATTAAAATGCATTTGCAGAACTGCTTTTTCATTTTAAGAATGTGGCTGCATTATTTCACTCATAAATAAAATGAATAGCCGGTTCCGGAACGCCATGTGAAACAAGGGCGTCCCGAGCTCCACAGACAAACTTATTTTACAGTTAATTTAGCATGTGAAGTACTCAAACTTATTCACATAACATTGTCAAGATCTTGTGAAGGGAGAAAGTTAGTGTGCGGACGGGGAGAAAGTTAATGTGCGGACGTCTATCTACGAACAATGACTACCCGTAATGACCTGAGGAGCACCCAAGCTAACGTTAGCATCCCGGCTACGGGTGGTAAAGAGGGGAACTGTCCATTGGTCCGACAGCCCATTGGTTCGATATCCCATTGTTCCGACCATATTAAACCCATTGTTCCGAAGTCCGCTCCGAAATCATCATGATGCCCTATGGTTAAGGTCTGGTTAGGTTTAGGCACAAAAACCACTTGGTTAGGGTCAGGAAAAGATCATGGTGTGGGTTAAAATGAAAAAGAAAGGGACAAACACATAAGCCGTGAGCCTGCTCCGCCTCAAGCCTTTCCCAGCTGACCCAGAGCCGTTCAGCACCGTGGACAGTCAGACTAATGGGATGTCGAACCAATGGGCTGTTGGACCAATGACATGGACCCGGTAAAGAGACGCTTTCTAAAACCGATGAACTTCCCTCACGTGCTGTGGAGAGGTTTATGGCCGCAATTGAAGCGTTGGGCACGAAGGTGGAGACTCAAACTACCTCTCTTAATCAAGAAATAGCCTCTATCCGCCAAGAACTGCACACGACTCTTAACGCACTACAATCTGCTAGCTTGCAAAATACTAAGCGGATTGACGACCTGGAGCACTCCGCCACTGTGTGGAGCTCATCCGTCAGGGCGCTGGAAACTACGGTGGAGCGCCTACAGTCAGAAGTGTGTATGCTGAAGGAGAAGTGTTTGGACTTGGAGGGCCGGAGCCACCGCCAAAATATTCGCTTGGTGGGAATCGAGGAAGGCCAAGAAGGGGGAAACCCTCGGCAGTTCTGCGCGACTGCGCTGAAGGAGATACTGGCCCTTGATGACATCCCACGCCTGGATCGCGCACATCGTACATCGGCACCAAAGCCCCATGAAGGAGCGAGGCCCAGACCGATCATCATCCGAGTGCACCATGGAGATGTCAAGGATCATATTCTTCGCCTCTCGAGCCAGAAGACACAACTTGCATACGGGGGAAACGCATGCATATTTTCCCCGATTATGCACCGGAGGTTGCCAGGAAACGAGCTGCTTTTACCGACGTGAAACAGCTCCTGAAAGACATTCCTGATGTCAAATTTGGCCTCCGCTTCCCAGCCAAACTTCAGATCACGTTTCAGGGACAGGAGAAATCATTTGAAGATCCAAAGCTGGCCATGTCCTACATACGTGAGAACATTGTACCACTACCATGACCAGGTTAAGGTAATGGCTATTCAAGTTATGTTCCGCGATCTTGCTGATAGCTGATAAACTATGACGAAGACAGTTTTTTTTTCTCTATCGCTCTTGGGAAAATCCTGAGACTTGACATTTGAATACACAAAAAATAAGTATCATTTGACTACTGTCTCACATCTGTCGAGCATGTCAGTGGCCTTACTTTCACTATGTGGTTTGTGCTTGTGACAGCTGGATGTTAAGTCATAAATTTGTATTTTGTATTAATGGCACCTCTTTTGCTGCTTTTGCCCTGTTTTTGTTTGTTTTAAGTTTCTTTACACACAGAAAATTACTTCAGCATTTTGTCCAAACAGCACGTGAAGCTACTAGAATAAATATTTTGAAACTGCACTCATAAAAACTAGTATAATTTCATTTATTTATTTTTCTTTTTTCTTTTTGGGGCGGATGTAAATTGAAACAAACCAATCACGTCTTGTCCTTTGACAACTGACAAGTGGCTCAACCTCAAACACCTCATCCCTCTCCTCGCATTACTGCGCCGCTAACAGCTGTTAGTGGCCAGCGGCACTACTGCCGCATAACAAAGTCCCACTCTTTGAGCATAATGCAGGATCATGTATTATGCAGCATCACGGGAGACAGAATCCTCGTCGCCAAGAAAGTGCAAAAGGGAATCAAAAAGGCAACATGACCGGCGAATTAAAAAAACAAGGGTCAGCATTGGGGTTGCCTTTCCCAGGTGGAGAGAGCTGCCGAAGGAGAAAGGTAATACAATCACAGGCCAGCGCTAACAGCGGCTAACAGCGGCGCAGTGATGCAAGGAGAGGGATGAGGCTGTTAGCGACTGGCCGCTAACAGCGGCTAACAGCCAACAGCGGCGCTGGCCTGTGATTACATTACCATTCTCTCTCAGCAGCTCTCTCTACCTGGGAAAGGCTACCCCGATGTGGGCCTTTGTTTTTTTAATTCGCTAGTCACGCTGCCTTTTCTATTCCCTTTTGCGCTTTCTTGGCGACAAGGATTCCGTTTCCCATGATGCTGCATATGCATGATCCTGCATTATGCTCAAAGAGTGGGACTTTGTTTCAAATTTGCCAGGTTAGTAGCGAAGCGCCTCTTGCTCCTCTCCTTCGGCTCCTCAGTCATGCAGTGCTGGCCTGGCTCTCAACGCCGAAGGCAGTGCTGTATGTCCCTTGCTGGCAGGTGTATTCTCAAGATGGCGAAATGTAATGGAACCCCACAGACGACTTACCCGCACAATGTACAAACAAATCCGAAATTCTCCTTTTACGAGAATAAGTCAGATTATTGGTGGAGGTAATAGTACACCAGTGATGACATATTTATGAATGCAGACATCAATTTTTGTCAATAAACAATTGAAAATGTTACACAATGTCTCTTTAAGGTTTAGCTAGAGACCCAAGCTTGTGAAGCTGGGCATATTGCCCCGGGTTCATGCACTGCATTTGGGGTAGTGCTGTAAGGTGCGGGGTAAGTATTTTGTGTTTGTTAAATACTGTATTTCGCTTTTTAATGTTTAGTGTTTCTTTTCATTTATCTGTTCTTATGTTGGTTTTTATTTTTTGTTATGTCAACCAGAGTCACAGAGTCTATTTAATAACATACTGGATATATAAAATGTTATACCCATTTGCCTTTAATATATTATATTAAGCAAATATGGCTGATTTAGGGACACATATGAATGATAGCAGGCTGCTAACTAATTTTACCAACTGGAATGTAAAAGGACTAAATCATCCTATTAAACGCACTAGGGTGCTTACTCACCTTAAGCATTTGAAAACAGACATAGCCTTCCTTACTGAAACACATGCTTAGTTCAGACCATGTCAGTATGAGGCGGGGCTGGGTTGGACAGCTGTTCCATTCGTGCTTTCAGCGCAAGGCCAGGGGAGTCATGATTCTGATTCGTAAGTCAATACCATTTGTTGCATCTAAAACTATCTCAGATCCGAATGGATGCTATATTATTGTTGTCGGAAAGCTCTATAATATACCTGTGATCCTTGCCTGTGTTTATGCTCCAAATTGGAATGATTCTAAATTTATGAACAAATGTCTTTCATCTTTACCTTATTTAGACACTCATCGGTTGATTTTATCTGGGGATTTTAATTGTGTGATTAATCCCTTATTGGATAAATCTTCTAACAAAATGACAACTAAATCAAAAACATCAGAGTGTATTAAGAGCACTATGCATTGTCTGATCCATGGCGATTTTTGAATCCGACCCAAAGAGAATATTCATCTTTTTCACCCGTTCATCATACTTTTTCACGCATTGATTATTTTTTCCTGGATAAAACCTTACTTCCTTTTGACTTCTGCACAACACAACTGATGGTCCCAACCCCATTGATAAAGCAAGAAATTCCACTAATTAACCCTGATAAGGCACACCTGTGAAGTGGAAACCATTTCAGGTGACTACCTCTTGAAGCTCATGGAGAGAATGCCAAGAGTGTGCAAAGCAGTAATCAGAGCAAAGGGTGGCTATTTTGAAGAAACTAGAATATAAAACATTTTTTATTCAGTTATTTCACCTTTTTTTGTTAAGTACATAACTCCACATGTGTTCATTCATAGTTTTGATGCCTTCAGTGAGAATCTACAATGTAAATAGTCATGAAAATAAAGAAAACACATTGAATGAGAAGGTGTGTCCAAACTTTTGGCCTGTACTGTATGTTTATCAACTCAGAGACAGGTTTATTGACGGACCCTTCGGATATAAACAGACAATTTCATAACTTCTATTCTAATTTATATACATCCGAATAGTCAACTGATCCGGATTTAATGGATACATTTTTTGAAAATCTAGTAATTCCTACTATGAACAGAGATTCTAGAGAGTCTTTAGACAGCCCCATTACTTTAGATGAAATAAAAAATGCTATTTTGTCTATGCAAAGTGGCAAAAGTCCAGGCCCAGATGGTTTCTCTACAGAATTCTATCCAACATTTTCTCCAAAATTGAGTGTTCTACTTAAAAATGTATTTGATCATAGTTTAGACCTATCCAGTCTTCCTCCAACACTCCGTCAAGCTTCAATTTCTCTACTTTTGAAAAAAGGCAAGGATCCTCTAGACTGCTCCTCGTATCGTCCAATAAGTCTCCTTAATGTTGATGTTAAGATATTAGCTAAAGTGCTGGCTTTCCGTCTTGAATCTGTTTTGCCCACCATCATCTCCTCAGACCAGACTGGCTTTATTAAGAATAGACATTCTTTCTTTAATATTAGGCGTGCATTGAATATCCTTTACACTTCATCTTAATCACAGCGTCCAGAGGTACTTTTGTCCCTTGACGCAGAAAAATTTCAATTCAATTTTATTTATAAAGCCCAATATCACAAATCACAATTTGCCTCACAGGGCTTTACAGCATACGACATCCCTCTGTCCTTATGACCCTCACAGCGGATAAGGAAAAACTCCCCAAAAAAAACCCCTTTAACGGGGAAAAAAAAAAAACGGTAGAAACCTCAGGAAGAGCAACTGAGGAGGGATCCCTCTTCCAGGACGGACAGACGTGCAATAGATGTCGTACAGAACAGATCAGCATAATAAATTAACAGTAATCCATATGACACAATGAGACAGAGAGAGAGAGAGAGAGAGAGAGAGAGATGCAGGTAATGACAGTAGCTTACAACAACATTAATGAAAGTAATAATATTATAGTTATAGTTCTGGCTACTGTGGTACAATATGTTGAAAGTATGTATTAATATCAGACAGTATACTTGTGTGACAATAGTCATATGTGTATAATAACAGTAGAAGTATGACTAATGACTAATGATGGCAGCAGCAGCAGGAGGCATCTGGCAGGACCACGGCAGCAGCACAACCACACACGTCACACTGTCCAGGCACCGCTGCGGTATGAGTTATTCTGAGAGACAGTGGAGCACAAAGGCTCCGGAGAAGAAGCCGAGTTAGTGACATCCAGAATGGCCGAGTTAGCAAGATGCAGTAATAGGATGAGAGAGAGAGAGAGAGAGAGAGAGAGAGAGAGAGAGAGAGAGAGAGAGAGAGAGAGGGAGCCCGGTGTATTATAGGGGGTCCTCCGGCAGACTAGGCCTAAGTCAGCCTAACTAGGGGCTGGTACAGGGCAAGCCTGAGCCAGCCCTAACTATAAGCTTTATCAAAGAGGAAAGTCTTAAGTCTAGTCTTAAATGTGGAGACGGTGTCTGCCTCCCGGACCATAACAGGAAGATGATTCCACAGGAGAGGAGCCTGATAGCTGAAGGCTCTGGCTCCTGATCTGCTTTTGGAGACTTTAGGGACCACGAGTAACCCTGCGTTCTCAGAGCGCAGTGTTCTGGTGGGATAATATGGCACTATGAGCTCTCTAAGATATGACGGAGCTTGACCATTTAGAGCTTTATAAGTTAACAGTAGGATTTTAAATTCAATTCTGGATTTTACAGGGAGCCAGTGCAGAGAAGCTAAAACAGGAGAAATATGATCTCGTTTCTTAGTTCCTGTTAGTACACGTGCTGCTGCATTCTGAATTAGCTGGAGAGTTTTTAAGGACTTACTAGAGCTACCTGATAATAGAGAGTTACAGTAATCCAGCCTTGAGGTAACAAAAGCGTGGACCAATTTTTCTGCATCTTTTCGGGTCAGGATAGGCCTAATTTTCGCAATATTACGCAGATGAAAAAATGCAGTCCGTGAGGTTTGCTTTAAATGAGAATTAAAAGACAAATCTTGATCAAATATTACTCCGAGGTTTCTTATGGTAGTGCTAGAGGCCAGAGCAATGCCATCTGGAGAAACTATGTCATCAGATAAAGAGTCTCTGAGTTGTTTGGGGCCAAGAACAATAACTTCAGTTTTGTCTGAATTTAACATCAGGAAATTGGTGCTCATCCAATTTTTTATGTCTTTAAGGCAGTTATGGAGTTTAGTTAATTGATTACTTTCTTCTGGCTTCATCGATAAATACAACTGTGTATCATCCGCATAACAATGGAAATTTATAGAGTGATTTCTAATGATGTTACCTAAAGGAAGCATATATAGAGTAAATAGGATTGGTCCGAGCACAGAACCTTGCGGAACTCCAAAACAAACTTTGGTACGTAAGGATGATTCATTATGAACGTCAACAAATTGAAAACGATCAGATAAATAAGATTTAAACCAGCTTAGTGCTGAACCTTTTAGGCCAATTAAGTGATCCAGTCTCTGCAGTAGAATTTGATGGTCAATTGTGTCAAACGCCGCACTAAGATCTAATAAAACAAGAACAGAGACGAGTCCTTTGTCTGAAGCAATCAGAAGGTCATTTGTAATTTTAACTAGAGCTGTCTCAGTGCTATGATGCACTCTAAATCCTGACTGAAATTCCTCAAATAAATTATTATCCTGGAGAAAATCACACAGCTGGTCTGCGACTACTTTCTCAAGGATCTTTGACATAAAGGGAAGATTAGATATTGGTCTATAGTTGGCTAACACCTCTGGATCCAGGGTGGGCTTTTTTAGGAGAGGTTTAATTACAGCTACCTTAAAAGACTGTGGTACATAGCCTGTTAATAGGGATATATTGATCATATCTAATATATGAGTGTTAACTAAAGGAAAGACCTCCTTAAGTAGCCTAGTTGGGATGGGGTCTAAGAGACACGTTGATGATTTAGATGAAGAAATCACTGCGGTCAATTCTTGAAGAGAAATTGGGGAGAAGCAATCTAAATATATATTAGATTCTACAGCTGTGTTTGAGGTTAGATAGGTAGGCCTACCATCCGAGGGCAGGAGGTCATGAATTTTGCCTCTAATAGTTAGAATTTTGTCATTAAAAAAGCTCATAAAATCATTACTGCTAAGGGCTAAAGGAATACAAGGCTCAATAGAGCTTTGACTCTCAGTCAGCCTGGCTACAGTGCTGAAAAGAAACCTGGGGTTGTTCTTGTTTTCTTCTATTAATGCTGAGTAATAGTTTGCTCTGGCATTGCGGAGGCCCCTCTTATAAGTTTTGAGACTGTCTGTCCAGATTAAACGAGATTCTTCCAGTTTGGTTAATCGCCAATTCCTTTCAAATTTTCGCGATATTTGTTTTAACCTACGGGTTTGAGAGTTATACCAAGGAGCAAACTTTCTTTGCTTTGTTAACTTCTTTTTAAGAGGAGCTACAGAGTCGAGCGTTGTTCGCAGCGAGCCTACGGCGCTATCAACAAAATGATCAATTTGGGAGAGGTTAAAGTCGGCACGGGAAACCTCTGTTACTGAAGGTATTGGTATTGAATTTAACGACGAAGTAATCTTTTCCTTAAATTTTGTGACAGCACTATCTGATAAACATCTAGTATAGTAACTGTTGCTAAGTGGCGTGTAATCGAGTAAAAAGAAATCAAAAGTAATCAGATAATGATCTGATAGCAAGGGATTCTGTGGAAAGACTTTTAGGTTATCAATTTCAATTCCATACGTCAGAACTAGATCGAGGGTATGGTTAAAACAGTGAGTGGGTTCATGTACACCCTGACTGAAGCCAATGGAGTCTATTAATGAGATAAACGCGGTAGCCAGGGAGTCATTATCAACGTCGACATGAATGTTAAAATCGCCTACAATAATAACTTTATCTGATTTAAGAACTAAACTGGATAAAAACTCTGAGAATTCAGATACAAATTCAGAATACGGGCCAGGAGCACGGTACACTATAACAAATAAAAGTGGCTGCGAGGTTTTCCAGGTCGGATGTAAAACACTAAGAACGAGGCTTTCAAATGAATTATAATCTAGTTTAGGTTTAGGGCTGATTAACAGACTAGAGTTAAAAATGGCTGCAACTCCCCCTCCTCGGCCGCTGCCTCGAGGAATGTGGGTATTATTATGACTGGGAGGAGTGGACTCATTTAGACTAACATATTCATCTTGACACAGCCAGGTTTCAGTGAGACTGAGTAAATCAATATGATTATCTGATATTAATTCGTTTACTAACACTGCTTTAGACGATAGAGACCTGATATTTAACAGTCCGCATTTAATTCTCCTGTTTTGTCTTTCTGTCACAGAAGAGGTTTTAATTTTTATGAGGTTGTTATGCACAACTCCTCTTTGTTTAATTTTAGATTTAAATAATTTAGGTGGTCGGGGGACAGACACCGTTTGTATAAAACTATGAAAACTATGGCTGGGTAACTGAACTAGAAGCTCAGAGAGGCTCAAAAAGCCTTTGATCGTGTGGAATGGGGTTATCTGTTTTATGTTCTTCGACGTTTTGGCTTCAGCGATACTTTTATTTCTTGGATCAGACTGTTATATACTTTCCCCCTGGCTTCAGTTAGAACAAATAATACACACTCACCATTTTTTCCTCTGCAGCGCGGGACAAGACAAGGTTGTCCATTATCTCCTCTACTCTTTGCACTAGTTATGGAACCTCTGGCAGCCTCGATTTGGCAATGCATAGATATTAAAGGGATTTTTAGGTCAAATCGGGAACATAAAATTTCATTATATGCAGATGATGTTCTTTTATATGTATCTGATCCTCTTTTATCTATTCCGCATATTCTTAATACTCTTGAAGACTTCGGTAAGTTTTCAGGATATAAACTCAACCTTGACAAAAGTGAGCTACTACCTATTTTCAATACTGCCACCAGTCAAATCTCTTTTAATTCCCTACCATTTAAAATAATAAATAATAAATTAAATTACCTTGGTATATCTCTTACAAAATCTTACTCTCAATTGTTAAAAACCAGTTTCACTCCACTTCTGAATCATACCCGGCGGGATCTTCTGCGCTGGTCTAATATGCCTCTATCATTAATCGGACGAATTAACACAGTTAAAACAAACATTCTCCCTAAGTTTTTATATTTATTTCAATGCATTCCACTCTTTCTCACCAAGTCTTTCTTTAACCCTATGGGCCCGAATGACGCATAGTGTGTCCAAATTCATACCTGTTCTTCTCTATTGATTTTCTCCGCGACCGTGCGTCATAGCAAGAAGCCACGTACAGTACAGGCCAAAAGTTTGGACACACCTTCTCATTCAATGCGTTTTCTTTATTTTCATGACTATTTACATTGTAGATTCTCACTGAAGGCATCAAAACTATGAATGAACACATGTGGAGTTATGTACTTAACAAAAAAAGGTGAAATAACTGAAAACATGTTTTATATTCTAGTTTCTTCAAAATAGCCACCCTTTGTTCTGATTACTGCTTTGCACACTCTTGGCATTCTCTCGATGAGCTTCAAGAGGTAGTCACCTGAAATGGTTTTCCAACAGTCTTGAAGGAGTTCCCAGAGGTGTTTAGCACTTGTTGGCCCCTTTGCCTTCACTCTGCGGTCCAGCTCACCCCAAACCATCTGGATTGGGTTCAGGTCCGGTGACTGTGGAGGCCAGGTCATCTGCCGCAGCACTCCATCACTCTCCTTCTTGGTCAAATAGCCCTTACACAGCCTGGAGGTGTGTTTGGGGTCATTGTCCTGTTGAAAAATAAATGATCGTCCAACTAAACGCAAACCGGATGGGATGGCATGTCGCTGCAGGATGCTGTGGTAGCCATGCTGGTTCAGTGTGCCTTCAATTTTGAATAAATCCCCAACAGTGTCACCAGCAAAACACCCCCACACCATCACACCTCCTCCTCCATGCTTCACAGTGGGAACCAGGCATGTGGAATCCATCCGTTCACCTTTTCTGCGTCTCACAAAGACACGGCGGTTGGAACCAAAGATCTCAAATTTGGACTCATCAGACCAAAGCACAGATTTCCACTGGTCTAATGTCCATTCCTTGTGTTTCTTGGCCCAAACAAATCTCTTCTGCTTGTTGCCTCTCCTTAGCAGTGGTTTCCTAGCAGCTATTTGACCATGAAGGCCTGATTCGCGCAGTCTCCTCTTAACAGTTGTTCTAGAGATGGGTCTGCTGCTAGAACTCTGTGTGGCATTCATCTGGTCTCTGATCTGAGCTGCTGTTAACTTGCGATTTCTGAGGCTGGTGACTCGGGTGAACTTATCCTCAGAAGCAGAGGTGACTCTTGGTCTTCCTTTCCTGGGTCGGTCCTCATGTGTGCCAGTTTCGTTGTAGCGCTTGATGGTTTTTGCGACTCCACTTGGGGACACATTTAAAGTTTTTGCAATTTTCCGGACTGACTGACCTTCATTTCTTAAAGTAATGATGGCCACTCGTTTTTCTTTAGTTAGCTGATTGGTTCTTGCCATAATATGAATTTTAACAGTTGTCCAATAGGGCTGTCGGCTGTGTATTAACCTGACTTCTGCACAACACAACTGATGGTCCCAACCCCATTGATAAAGCAAGAAATTCCACTAATTAACCCTGATAAGGCACACCTGTGAAGTGGAAACCATTTCAGGTGACTACCTCTTGAAGCTCATGGAGAGAATGCCAAGAGTGTGCAAAGCAGTAATCAGAGCAAAGGGTGGCTATTTTGAAGAAACTAGAATATAAAACATGTTTTCAGTTATTTCACCTTTTTTTGTTAAGTACATAACTCCACATGTGTTCATTCATAGTTTTGATGCCTTCAGTGAGAATCTACAATGTAAATGGTCATGAAAATAAAGAAAACGCATTGAATGAGAAGGTGTGTCCAAACTTTTGGCCTGTACTGTATATCACGTGAAACAGCGGAAATGTAGCTTTCCTGTAGCTTTCTGACAAGGCCAAGCACTTGTCGGTAGTCCAGTGTTTTCACAGCGAAAAAAAATGATAGTTACACTAAAATTATGTATAACAGAGCTTTCATACAGCTTTGCACACACATTACTCTTGGATGGATTTCTCGCGAATGCAGGCTCGCACAGAAATGCCACGCATATCACATGAAAGCTCAGTACCAGAGCTTTCCAATGATGACACACACATTATTGTGCTGTCATCCCAGCACACTATAAATCCAGATTAATTGTCTACAAAACAAAAACCTGACGAATTTCTTTACAATCCATTATACAGATCTTGTTATCAGTCACTTCATATAGTGAGAAATATTGTATCTTACCACGTCTTAGGCTTGCGTGTGTTTCTCCCTGTCTATCCACATTTGTAGTCCGGCTTTCAAGATGCAAATATCTCCATATTGTCCAGTTGACACTCCATCAAACTTTGTATGACAAGACCAGCCACTTCACCTTTGCGCACCCAGACAACTGCAGCCTAATTATGTATGCATGACAGGGCCGTAGTCACCATACATTGAGGGGGACATGTGTTCCCCCCAATGCCCAAAATGCCCCCCCAATATGTAACTGAAACTGAGAAACAACAACAAACTTTGTTTACTGCAAACAAAGTGGCAAATATTATCTTGGAGGACATCATTGCACTTGGTTGACTATTTTTCTATGATCTTAGATGTAAATATTGCATGTTTCTTTCAGATAAAACACATTTTTGACTTGTGAATGAATCAATGGAATTTCTTGCAATAATGAAAAAATACTGGCAATCATGTCTGCCTGGCACAAACCACATGTTTTGGACAACTGTGAAGTGACAGAATGTCCCAGCATCATGATTCTTATATTGCCAGATTCCAGAGAGTCTCCCCTCTTCATATATGGCAGAATATGTTGACTTCCAACTTGCTATGGTGAGATATATGTAAAAATGTAAGAATTTAGTCACACAGATTTATTTTTTCCATTGATATAAAGATTAATATACAATACAGGCACATAGAAGGACATGGAATGATGGCAAATCTGGATAGCCCAGATTGTCCTGAAAAAAAAAAAACAAGATATAGCATGTGTATGTAGCCTTTATAATGACTGTGATATGAGCTTAGAAGTAAAGGCAGTAAAAATACCCCAAAAATGCCTAGGGCCCATAGGGTTAAAAAGTTGGAGAGCTTAATTTCATCATTTATTTGGAGCAATAAAACAGCTCAGATTCGGAAAGTATTCTTCCAAACACCAAAGATGCATGGTGGTATGGCTCTTCCGAGCTTTCAAATTTATTACTGAGCAGTAAATATCAAGACTATGCTTTATTGGCTGTTTGATACCACTTCTCATGATACTCCTGCTTGACTACAAATTGAATCAAGTTCCTGCACTCGATTTTCACTCTCTGCCCTTCTGTGCTCATCAATCCCTTTGCGCACCCCCCAAGCCTGTCTGAATCCAGTGGTCTTACCCTCTTTGAAAATTTGGTCTCAGTTCAGGAAACATTACAGACTATTTTCCCAGTCTATATATGCCCCTATTGCAGCTAAACATCTGTTCCTAGCCTCCCTCATTGACAAAGCATTTGATCAGTGGTCCAAAGCAGGTATTTCAAATATAAGCTTTCTGTATAATGAAGGAACTTTTATGTCATTCGATCAAATCAAGAACAGATTTAATCTTCCTCCACATAGTTTTTTTTTTCGCTATTTACAAATTAGAGATTTTATTAAAAGTCAGTGTATACATTATCCCTCCATGCCACCAAAAACATGTCTTGATTTATTCTTGGAAATCAAACCAGAAGTCAAGGGAACAATATCCAAGCTTTATACATTTATTTTTGAGTTGGAAGACTCTTCACTTGTGTCTATAAAGGAAAAGTGGGAGAATGATCTTGAATGTAGCATATCAGAAGATAAGTGGTCTAAAATTTCTCAAAAACATTCATTCTTCATCTATCTGTGCAAGGCATGCTCTTATTCAATTTAAGATTGTTCACCGTCTTCATCTGTCTAAGGTCAAGCTCTCTCAAATTTTTCCGGAAATTAGCCCCACATGTGACAGATGCAAGCAAGCCCCTGCCTGCCTTTACCACACATTCTGGTCATGTCCCACTTTGCTAACGTTTTGGTCTTCTATATTTAAACTGTACTCAAAAATCGTGGGCTGTACAATTAAACCATGTCCATTCTTTGCTCTTTTTGGTGTGCCATCAGGGGATCTCATTTTAACGAACACTCAACTTAATTGTATAGCTTATTCTGCTCTTTTGGCAAGACATCTTATTCTTTTAAACTGGAAGAGTGACTGCCCTCCTTCCTTTGGCAGGTGGATTTGTGATGTCATGTATTTTCTCAAAGTCGAAAAGGTTAGATATGTATTACAAGGAGCTACTGGTAAATTTAGTGTAATATGGCAGCCTTTTATTTCTTACGTGGATCAGTTAACTACACCTCATAACACTTAGAAATGGGTTTTACTTGGTATAATTCTGAAACTGTGAGCTGGTGCTCTGTTGCTGTTGTGTTGTGTTTTGTTTTTGTTTTTTTGTTTTGTTTTTTTCTTAGGATTACACAACTGTAAATGTATTTGGTTGTGAGTATTGTGATTGTCAATGTGTTATGATTTGTTATGTAATAAGGACATGATTAGATGTCGCTTTCATGTCTTTGAGCTCATGTTGATACAATGGCGCCAGATAAACATATATAGATATATATATATATATATATATATATATATATATATATATATACAGTACAGGCCAAAAGTTTGGACACACCTTCTCATTCAATGCGTTTTCTTTATTTTCATGACTATTTACATTGTAGATTCTCACTGAAGGCATCAAAACTGAATGAACACATGTGGAGTTATGTACTTAACAAAAAAGGTGAAATAACTGAAAACATGTTTTATATTCTAGTTTCTTCAAAATAGCCACCCTTTGCTCTGATTACTGCTTTGCACACTCTTGGCATTCTCTCCATGAGCTTCAAGAGGTAGTCACCTGAAATGGTTTCCACTTCACAGGTGTGCCTTATCAGGGTTAATTAGTGGAATTTCTTGCTTTATCAATGGGGTTGGGACCATCAGTTGTGTTGTGCAGAAGTCAGGTTAATACACAGCCGACAGCCCTATTGGACAACTGTTAAAATTCATATTATGGCAAGAACCAATCAGCTAACTAAAGAAAAACGAGTGGCCATCATTACTTTAAGAAATGAAGGTCAGTCAGTCCGGAAAATTGCAAAAACTTTAAATGTGTCCCCAAGTGGAGTCGCAAAAACCATCAAGCGCTACAACGAAACTGGCACACATGAGGACCGACCCAGGAAAGGAAGACCAGGAGTCACCTCTGCTTCTGAGGATAAGTTCATCCGAGTCACCAGCCTCAGAAATCGCAAGTTAACAGCAGCTCAGATCAGAGACCAGATGAATGCCACACAGAGTTCTAGCAGCAGACCCATCTCTAGAACAACTGTTAAGAGGAGACTGCGCGAATCAGGCCTTCATGGTCAAATAGCTGCTAGGAAACCACTGCTAAGGAGAGGCAACAAGCAGAAGAGATTTGTTTGGGCCAAGAAACACAAGGAATGGACATTAGACCAGTGGAAATCTGTGCTTTGGTCTGATGAGTCCAAATTTGAGATCTTTGGTTCCAACCGCCGTGTCTTTGTGAGACGCAGAAAAGGTGAACGGATGGATTCCACATGCCTGGTTCCCACTGTGAAGCATGGAGGAGGAGGTGTGGGGGTGTTTTGCTGGTGACACTGTTGGGGATTTATTCAAAATTGAAGGCACACTGAACCAGCATGGCTACCACAGCGTCCTGCAGCGACATGCCATCCCATCCGGTTTGCGTTTAGTTGGACGATCATTTATTTTTCATCAGGACAATGACCCCAAACACACCTCCAGGCTGTGTAAGGGCTATTTGACCAAGAAGGAGAGTGATGGAGTGCTGCGGCAGATGACCTGGCCTCCACAGTCACCGGACCTGAACCCAATCCAGATGGTTTGGGGTGAGCTGGACCGCAGAGTGAAGGCAAAGGGGCCAACAAGTGCTAAACACCTCTGGGAACTCCTTCAAGACTGTTGGAAAACCATTTCAGGTGACTACCTCTTGAAGCTCATCGAGAGAATGCCAAGAGTGTGCAAAGCAGTAATCAGAGCAAAGGGTGGCTATTTTGAAGAAACTAGAATATAAAACATGTTTTCAGTTATTTCACCTTTTTTTGTTAAGTACATAACTCCACATGTGTTCATTCATAGTTTTGATGCTTTCAGTGAGAATCTACAATGTAAATAGTCATGAAAATAAAGAAAACGCATTGAATGAGAAGGTGTGTCCAAACTTTTGGTCTGTACTGTATATATATATATATATATATTTTTTTTTTTTTTTAATTTTTTCTTGTTGCACACGTTGTACGAGATGCGCATGTGTATTATTCATGATGCATTTGTGCATTGTACGCGATATGTAGGCAGTCATTTTCACAACACGCTAGTATTGTTGTTTTATTTTAGGGAGGGACTGGCGTTTCCGTATGGGTGTGGCCTTTTTTTTCAGGCCCCCATGTGATTTTGGACGTTGTGGCGGACTTGAATGCGACTCCAACAAGACTGTACGGCTATGCGGCCCTAGTTTGTTGTGTTTTTTCTTGTGTTGTTGTCTCGTGTTGTGATTATTTGTTTTTTTTATATTTTTGGTTTCTTTTTACTTAGCCTATAATAATGTATTATGTACAATACTTGGGCAACCTTTTGTGCTTTCGTCATGTTGTGTCCATGAATCTTTTGTGTTTAAAAAAGCTCAATAAAAAAAAAATGAATAAATAAATAAAATGAATAATCAATCAACCTATTTGCATTTGCATTTTCTTCTTCAAGACTGCACATTTTATGCCATAATCAAAAAGAAAACAAAGAAGACATTGCTATTTCATTTTCGTGGTCTGCCCTGCAAAATAGTGCCCATAATTCGAAAATGATTTGGCAATCTGAGCGGCGCAGGAGAGTGACGTTAGTAGCTGCTCTTCTTCAGCTCTGTGCTGACCATGGTGCTACCCATCTAATACGGTAGGGGGTGGTGTGCACATTTGATATATGGATGCATCACAGATCATGGCGCTCCCTGAGATTGTGCTTTCTAAACATCGTAATTTCCCAAAATTTAATAAATACCACACATAGCAACACAAAACTGCTTCATATTGTAACTAAGATATCTGCTGGAAAAAATAATTTTTTCATGGACTGTTCATTGAGTTATGGAGTTAATACGTCTGCTGACTTGACAGTCATTTAAGCTAGTAGCAGCTTATACTTGTATTTATAGCTTATATTTTGTAGACATCGTGATTTCCCAAAACTGAATAAATACCACACAGTCCAGCAACTTTTCCGGGGGAAACCCTGTGACATTGACACGTTAAATAATTTTCATACATACAAAGCTGCCTAACATAATTTAGATCTGCCCTGTAAAAGTGTGTGTATAGCGCACTGAATGAGTGTTTGGTGCGAAGAGGACCTTACAAGTGAGCACATTGTGTTTTCTTTTGACAAGCGGTAATAACATCTTCGCACAAAACACTCATTCAGTGTGCATTCAGTGAGCCACACACTGATAGGCAAAGCCTGCCAACCCTGTGGCTCGTGGCCAGCCCTGGACTATGGATTCATCACCCTCCTTAAATCAAACCATCTCTACGGGGTCTAATTGCCAAAGACTTTACACATTCCTATTCATACATTCACATGTTAATAAATATTCTTTTACCATAAAAACAAGTCTCTCCTGATTGAAATGAAGCTCAGCATAAGTTCAAGTTCTGCTGATCCCAGCCATCATTTTACCTCTACCACCACCAGCGACTAGACCATGGGGAGAGGAGGGGGGGTCCCTATTCGACTATGGATTCATCACCCTCCTTAAATCAAACCATCTCTACGATGTCTACTCGCCAGAGACTTTCCACATTCTTATTCATTCGTTCACATGTTAATAAATATTCTTTTACCATAAAAACAAGTCTCTCATGATGGAACTACAATGCACAGAGCTTGATGTCTAACAGTCACAATCAATGTCTTTGTAATATATTACTTGTAAATACATAATCAAAATGATTGTATAGACACTTAAGTCATGTGTATTTTCTGTTCTGCTGCAACCCATGCTAGGGAGCTCAGGTGTGGTTTCAGTTTCAGTGGTTTCAGGAGTGCCTCACAGAGGTTTCAGGTTGGATACATAATCCATCATGGATTTTTTTTTTTTTTGTAAATAATTGTGCTTATTTGTAAATTGTATTTTTTTTATCTGTAAATTGTATTTTTCTAATGTATTTTGTCTATGTGAACTGTAAAGTGTTTCGAGACCATGTTTATGGTGATTTTACACTTTAAATAAAGCTGAATTGAATTGAATTGAATTGAAGGGTTATTCATCAGAACACTTCAAACAGAAAACTGGCCTGTTCATTGTTTAAAGACACTGGATCCAGAGGTTATGGGAATAGGTCAACAGATAAACCAGAACTAAATCCTGGTTCTATTAAAGGGTCAGTTCCCCCAAATCATTACAAACATGACATTTTTGAGATAAAGCGTTTCATGTTAATTTGACTTTTACCGTAGTGCTATTGTTTTCTCAATTCTGCTCCCCTTATTTCTCTTCCAGTCCCATTCACTCTTACAAATTGTTGTATATAAACAGCTGTTGCATTGATGAGGTGTTGCTCTCTTTTTTTCTGTCAAAGTGAAACTGTAAATAAAAATATAACTAAAATTATACAACAGTAGGTCCAACCAAGCAATTTGATTGGACAATAGGCATTCCATGAGTGCTGATGCACAGTATAACAGCACTGGGACTTTCAACTCTGCAAGCATCACTCTACTTTACAGGTGTTCTGAACCATTAATTATGTCAATCATTAATTAGCCAACATTAAGGGTCGTCGTAACAAACTTCGCACCGAAAAATGAAACCTATTACCACAACATATATGAGTAAAATAGTGATCATGAGAAGAGGATGAAGGGGGTGAAGCCTGGATAGGCAAACTTCACAGCAAATCTCCAGGTATTTCAATTTCAATTTCAATTTTATTTATAAAGCCCAATATCACAAATCACAATTTGCCTCACAGGGCTTTACAGCATACAACATCCCTCTGTCCTTAAGACCCTCACAGCGGATAAGGAAAAACTCCCCAAAAAAAAACCCCTTTAACGGGGAAAAAAACGGTAGAAACCTCAGGAAGAGCAACTGAGGAGGGATCCCTCTTCCAGGACGGACAGACGTGCAATAGATGTCGTACAGAACAGATCAGCATAATAAATTAACAGTAATCCATATGACACAATGAGACAGAGAGAGAGAGAGAGAGAGACAGAGAGAGAGAGAGAGAGATGCAGGTAATGACAGTAGCTTACAACAACATTAATGAAAGTAATAATATTATAGTTATAGTTCTGGCTACTGTGGTACAATATGTTGAAAGTATGTATTAATATCTGACAGTATGCGCATGACATCAGAAGATGACGCAACATACTGATTAACCTGTTTACTCATTAACATCACACATATGCCACCAAAGCGACTGTCAACAGGCTGATTTAACTGGTCGTAAAATAAATAGAAAAATACACAGATGTAGCCTACACATAGTTGCTGATCTGCGGTAAAGTGTCGACCTAAACAAAGTAGCAAGCTAGTGTGCAGTGTGTGTGTGTTGCTTGGCAACATTACAGTCCCAATCCAGTTGCTAAACTATTTGTGCTGGTGGAGCCAAATAAATCATTAGCTAAACTAACAAATTATAACCTGTTGCCACTTTTTTATTGTTAATAAATGGAGCTTGTAGAACTTATGTCTAAAAGCAATATCACGAGAGGGAGTGCTGTTGTACTGAATATCAGCACAGCTGTGATTATCTTTGGCACTCCTTCTGCAGCCTTGTGCCTTCCCCTGAATCACAGCCGTGCTGATATACAGTACAGCACTCCATCCCTGTGATACCACTTAGATAAAATCTAATATTTAAGTAGCAAAGGAACTGTTTCATTCACCCATTGCATTCCGCATGGTGTGGAAGCAAACAAAGAAATTCAAAATGCCATTCAAAATGTGTGTGTGTGTGTGTGTGTGTGTGTCACATGTATATGTTTACAAATATAAAAAATGTAAACATGGTATACAAGCACAGTCACTATTTCTTGGAACCAAACAAAATGCGCATTTGTTCACAATATTTTAATTATGTTCAAACAAAAATAATGTCACAACAGAAAGCAACAGCACCTCAGACTGAGTTGGTTTAAACTGTTCATCTGGGTATCAAAAGACCTGTTAATTAATATGACAGTGATAGAATCTTTTTATCAAATGAGACTGTACCTTTAACAAATAAAATAACAATAAAAAAATATCTTGCCAAAAGTGGCCATTCCAGGTTCCAGCCCTTTCTTCGTCCACAGAAGGAGGCAGATCAACTGCTTAAAATCACAGGTCCAAGCGGCAATGAGCAGGTTTCAGGCTTCACAATGCTCAGTAAAGTTACTTGAGCTGGTTTAAGTCTGTCTAAAGAAGAGGACCAAACACACTTGTTTCATCATTACAGTGTATGCGAAACTTCGTAATTGTAACCCAAAGTCCCACCCTTTGCCACGCCCACACACATTTGTGGACAGAACTTGACGTGTATATTAGAGGCTGACATTTTTTCGGGAGTCCCACGGGTCACGTGGATGGGAATCAGTTTCACTATTCGTCATGTGATTGGGACGGGATGGGAAAAAAAGTCAACGGGAGCAGGCGGGACTGGGAATCATAATTAGGCTGTCGCATATGCAATAAGTCGGTTAATTGCACGGTAAATTAAAAGGGAGACGGTAACTCTTCCGGCCGCGATTAATTCATGCGTGTTTGTTTTTCTCGTGTCTCTCCACCAAAAAGACTGGACGACAAGAGCGTTCACTGCCGTGCATTGTCTGACAGCCAGGTGAGTTGTCATTAGCGTAATGAATGGAGGGAAAGCTCTTGTCATCGAGTGTCTTTGTCTCTGTGGGGGGGGGGGGGGGGGGCTATGGGCTACACACACACACACACAGATCTTCGTGAGGGGGAGACGAGGCGGAGAAAAAAACAGAGAGTTGAGCGTAAGAGAAAGACAGGGAACTTGCAGTGTTGCCAAGTCCGCTTATTATAAGCGACTTTGGGCTTGTTTTTCTGTAAAGTCGCTTACAAATATTGGTAGTCACGTAGTTGCTTATTTGGGCTTGTTCCCAGCTCCATAATAAGTTGTCAAGCCGATATTTTCGATATGTTATTTAAACGTAGGATAGTTTGTCTTGCCTGTTCCCTCTGTCCCTCCCCTTTCCCCAAACACACAGGAGACAGCAGAATTTTTTCCCACCCGCATCCTGCTTCTAATTAGCTCTGACCCTGATGGCAACGAGTACTAGCCAATCAGAGGCAGAGCAGGGTAATGTGTTTTTTTTCTGGTTAGGAAAACGTCAGTCCTGTAACTAAAAGAAAAAGTTAGATGAGTGCATAAAAAGCGATAATAAATAAAGAATTTGTGAATTCAGGATGATATTTATTTGTGTGTGCAAATTTTAATTATCAGAGGTTTACTGTGTATATAATGTACTTGGTACATCAGTCTATATTTGATATCCCATCTGTTTTCTAATGTTAAATAATGTTAAAAGGTGGTTTAACTCCCTCTTGTGGTCATTGTCCTGAAGCTCAGGGGGGAGAAAAATAAATAAACTGTGTACCGTGGGTACAGTTTTGCAAAACTGCGCACAGTTTACTAATCTGTCCACATGGTTGTAAATTGGCAATCTGTACCATAGACTGTATAAAATAAGATCTGTACCCACAGTTTAAAATCCGTCCCCACAGACTGTAAAACCGTGCACATAGTTTATTTAATTTTCTCTCACTGGAACCTAGGGGGGGCTCCGTAGAAAAAGTCGTTTGTTTTGGGCTTGTTTTCACAGGCCTGGTTACTTATTTGTCTCGCGAGATCTGGCAACACTGGGAACTTGTTCCTAAACCAAATGCAACGGCCAATGTGTGGGAGTGTTTTGGATTTAAACCAAATGACAGAGGGGAGCCCAGTAATTTGACGAGCCGGTGTGTGGGGTTTGTTCTAAAACCATCTCAACAAAAAGAGCGAATATGACCAACTTAACTGCACACCTGAGAGTGAGAGACTGACAGTCTTTTTTTTGTATTTATAAGGTCTTTATTTAGCCTATTTATTTCGATATTTTTACATGTTATTTCGGGTATTTAAATTTTATTTTTTGCATTCCTCAATATTCTTGTTAAATAAATGTTTATTTCTCTTTAAAAGGGTGTACTTGCATCAATATGTCTTTATTATCATTATATAAGTTTAAAAAATGGTCTAAAAACAGCAAAATTACAACAATAATAAAAATGGTATTAAAAGCACAATATTACGCAATATTATTGCTTATCGCGATAATTTTTGACACAATTAATTGCCCAGCAAAATTTGTTATCGTGACAGGCCTAATCATAATAACAATAGTCAAGTCTTTATAAAGTAGTTGAAACTAGCTCCACCTCCAGCAGCTACAACAGTAACATGCTGCTCTAACACTGATGCTTCAGTATTAATAATCTAATGATGTCATATAATATCAGTCAGAGGAACCAAACACTACTTTTACTGCAATACTTTGCCATTTTTATAGCCTGAGTGTCAGACTGAAGCTCCCAGAACCTTCAGTCTGACATGGCTTCCATTGAAGGCGATTTACAAGGGGGAGGGAATTTGATTTTTTTCCCTAACCAATCAGTAGAGATCAACGACTCACCCAGAATCTGACGTCATTAGTATCCATGCCTCGGGGGTGCCGAAAACAAGCGAGCATTGCCCGTTTAAAATGTCTCCATCGTCGTGCACGCCCAGCTGCATCGCCGTTAAATCCAGTTTAGCAGCTTCCTTAACTTGGTCCTCCATTAACACGAATAGTGGCGAAATACCTCAATAGCATCGTTAATGTGGTCTGTAGGATCTGTAGCGGTCGCCATTGTTGCTATCCTCACCAGTTACCCACCGGCGTACAGCTTGACATCAGCGTGACGCTGATTGGCTAATCGCTAGACCCCCGGCGTTCATTGGTCCGTCCACCGTTTGGACGAGATAAATCGCAAATTCATTTAAGTATGCCAGACCAGAGATGCAAGCCTACTCAGTTGAGTGGGCAGGGTCTATGGTCTGGAACCAGGCTACCATTTTTATCTCTCAGAACTGGTTCTTATGACGTGTTTTTCATTCTGAACAGCTTCAAGGTGGAGTGAATGTAAAAATAATTAGGCAATAAACATCAAAACACAACATTAGATGTCATATTTGGGTTTATATTCAACTAAGGTAAGCATTGTGTGTTCCATGTACTGTATTTTTTAAATTTTTTTTCACTGTAACTGAAACACAACACGGGAGCGGGATGGGACAGGAGTCATTCTTGTGGGATTGGGACGGGATGGGATTATTTTTGTGGGAGTGTCCCTTTAGACCTAATGACATCTTAATGAATCGCCTTGAAAAGGTGGTTGGTCTTTCTGATTGTGTGTTAAACTGGTTCAAAACATTCATTTAGGAGAGGAAGGTTTATGCCAGTCTTGAAGATCGTGTGTCTGAGAAACATGACCTCTGTTTTGGGGTTGCACAAGGGGTCCATTTTTATTCTCATTGTACATGCTGCCACTTGGTGACATCATTAGACAACACAATGTGTGTTTCCATAGTTAGACACGCAAGACACGCAACTGTACATCTCTGATGAACCAAACAATACCGAAGCCATAAACTCCTTTACTACCTGTCTTTTGGCAATAAATAAATGGATGAGCAGTCTTCTTATTTTACTATATCTGTGTGTGTCTGTGTGTCTGTTCCACGTTTTTCTCCTCACTGACTTGGTCAATCCATGTGAAATTTGGCACAGTGGTAGAGGGTCATGGGAGGATGCGAATGAAGCAATATTACATCAATTGGCCAAAGGGGGGCGCTATAGCAACCCATTGAAATTGCAAACTTTGAATGGGCATATCTCATGCCCCGTATGTCGTACAGACATGAAACTTTGCACAGAGATGCTTCTCCTCATGAGGGACAAATTTGCCTCAAGAACCCATAACTTCCGGTTATATAGATTTTCCGCCATTTTGAATTTTTTGAAAAACACTTAAAATCGATCTCTTCCTAGGAAGTTTTACCGATCTGCATGAAACTCTGTGAACACAATCTAGGGACCAATATCTAAAGTTCCCTCTCGGCAAAAGTTGGAAAACTCACTAAAACTGAGCTTCTATAAGGCAATGAATATTGCAGAGGGCGTGGCTCATCACATAAAAGTGTATAACATCTCAAGGATTTCACCGATCACCACACAACTTTGTAGGCATATGACCACACATACTCTGAGGGGACCCCTCCATTATTGACCCGATCAAACAAAATGGGGGCGCTAGAGAGCTAATTTCTTATCTAGGCCTAACCACCATATCAATTTTTACTAAACTTGGTAGATATGTAACACAGGACACCTCAAGGTGACTGGAGAAAATTAACTCTAATTGGCAACTGGGTGGCGCTATGACAACAGAAAAATGCTTAAAAATGGCTAAAATGCGACCGATCGCTGTGGCTCCCCCTGTGGCTGAATGTTGTAGTTTTTTTCTAATTTTTGGTATGAAAAAATAAAGTGATAGCATGGTATGGTCATGGTATGGTATGCTGTACATAATCATGGAAACTGTCAGTGTGTCATTTTGTCAGTCAGTCATTCTGTCTGTCCCACATTTTTATACTCACTGACGTGGTCAGTCTATGTGAAACTGCACATAGGCATTGGGGATTGGCATAGGTAGAAAGTGACAAAGCTACCAGTGGGTATGGACTAGTAATTTCTTAAAGTCAAATAAAGACAAAACTGAAATCCTGCTTGTCAGCCCTAAAACAAAAAGAAAAATGCTACTTAATAATCTGGGAAATTTAACTCCCTGGATAGATTCCGAGGTTACAAGCCTTGGTATGATCCTTGATTCAGATCTCATTAAAGGGCCAGTGTGTAAAATGGGTTGAAAACAGTGACATCAGTGGTCAAAATCTAGATTGCAGGGCTCACTCGCTCACCCCTCCCGTCGGGTAAATGACAGCCACAGCGCCGCGCCGGCAGCGGTGTGTGTTGCACTAGAGACTTCAGCTCATTCAAAACTCTGCAGCTCACCTATTAACTTGAACCAAGAGGAGAGAGCACATCAGGCTAGTCTTAGCTGCCCTGCACTGGCTTCCTGTTACATTTAGAATTGATTTTAAGGTCCTCCTCCTTGTATACAAAGCCCTACATGGGCCGGGACTAAGCTACATTGCTAACTCCCTTGTTAACTAATTGTCTCTGTGATCACAGAACACTGTGATCATCTGCGCCCCATTACACCCCAAATTTTTGGAACGAATGACTATAGATATTTGGGACGCTAGCTTGCGAAATATTTTTAAAAGAAAGCTAAAAACAATCTGTTCTCTTTAGTTTTTAACTAGCTTTGACTTTCCTGATACAGGTCTGAAACTCTTTATGCTTTTACTTTCTATTTACACTTCATGCTGCTGCAAGTCTTTTAAACTCTTACTTGATTTTATGATTCATAGTTTTACAACTCTATGATTTTATGAATCAGTTAATCCATGTTTTAAACTGTTTTAAATTAATAAACATTGTTGAGCGTTACACTCTGAGTAACGTTGCTTGTTAGCAAGCAAAAAGAAGCAGCTTGTGACTGTGTGTGTTAGGGAGAGCATGACTGTTTGCTACCTCCCAAGGACAGGAATGACAGATAGCAACAGTGAGGACTGCAGTGTAAACAGAACTGACATGAAAATGCAAAGAATAAAAAAGAACACAGTATAAGTAAAAAGTTTTTTAGAGGGACCTGAGATAACGGAAACTGCAGCTTTAACAATGGGATTATATCATTGAGCAGAGTCAGAGAATAAAATGCTTGTTTGAAAGGCTTAACTCATGATCCAAATGTAAACCACCCATTAACCAAGTCAAAACACCATTACAGCCTGCTATCACTTTCAAACTGACTGACAAATCCTTCATAAAAGTATCTATACATAGCTCCTTCTTCTGACCGTGTAAAAACAGTAACTTTCTGATGCCTAAACCCCAGATTAACATCAATCAAAGAGGTTTTTGGAATCTTGTCACAGTCCAGATGAGACTCTGTGAGAAATCTTGTCCATCTGCCTCTCTTCACTTTGATGACACCATCCAGAGCTCAGTGTTGGCCAGTGATTATTTGGAATAAAAAGACACCTGAGAGCTGTGAGAAGTCAGTCGTACTCTGCAGGGTCCTCCAAATGTACCACATTCTCCTACAGAGGAAAAAAAAAGGTCAGATGAAAAGTAGAAACAAAGGAAAATATCAGTGTGGGTGCAACAGTCTACATCAATCAATCAATTCAATCAATCAATTTTATTTATAAAGCCCAATATCACAAATCACAATTTGCCTCACAGGGCTTTACAGCATATGACATCCCTCTGTCCTTATGACCCTCACAGCGGATAGGGAAAAACTCCCCAAAAAAACCCCTTTAACAGAGAAAAAAAAAAAAACGGTAGAAACCTCAGGAAGAGCAACTGAGGAGGGATCCCTCTTCCAGGACGGACAGACGTGCAATAGATGTCGTACAGAACAGATCAGCATAATAAATTAACAGTAATCCGCATGACACAATGAGACAGAGAGAGAGACAGAGAGAGAGAGAGAGATGCAGGTAATAACAGTAGCTTACAACAACATTATTGAAAGTAATAATATTATAGTTATAGTTCTGGCTACTGTGGTACAATATGTTGAAAGTATGTATTAATATCTGGCAGTATACATGTGTGACAATAGTCATATGTGTATAATAACAGTAGAAGTATGACTAATGACTAATGATGGCAGCAGCAGCAGGAGGCATCTGGCAGGACCACGGCAGCAGCACAACCACACACGTCACGCTGTCCAGGCACCGCTACGATATGAGTTAATCTGAGAGACAGTGGAGCACAAAGGCTCCGGAGAAGAAGCCGAGTTAGTGACATCCAGAATGGCCGAGTTAGCAAGATGCAGTAATAGAATAGGAGAGAGAGAGAGAGAGAGAGAAGGAGAGAAGGTGCCCGCTGTATAATGGGGGGGGGGGGGCGGGGGTGTAAGCCTGAGCCAGCCCTAACTATAAGCTTTATCAAAGAGGAAAGTCTTAAGTCTAGTCTTAAATGTGGAGACGGTGTCTGCCTCCCGGACTGTAACAGGAAGATGATTCCACAGGAGAGGAGCCTGATAGCTGAAGGCTCTAGTTCCTGATCTACTTTTGGAGAATTTAGGGACCATGAGTAACCCTGCGTTCTCAGAGCGCAGTGTTCTGGTGGGATAATATGGCACTATGAGCTCACTAAGATATGATGGAGCTTGACCATTTAGAGCTTTATAAGTTAACAGTAGGATTTTAAATTCAATTCTGGATTTTACAGGGAGCCAGTGCAGAGAAGCTAAAACAGGAGAAATATGATCTCGTTTCTTAGTTCCTGTTAGTACACGTGCTGCTGCATTCTGAATTAGCTGGAGAGTTTTTAAGGACTTACTAGAGCTACCTGATAATAGACAGTTACAGTAATCCAGCCTTGAGGTAACAAAAGCGTGGACCAATTTTTCTGCATCTTTTTGGGTCAGGATAGGCCTAATTTTCGCAATATTACGCAGATGAAAAAATGCAGTCCGTGAGGTTTGTTTTAAATGAGAATTAAAAGACAAATCTTGATCAAATATTACTCCGAGGTTTCTTACGGTAGTGCTAGAGGCCAGAGCAATGCCATCTAGAGAAACTATGTCATCAGATAAAGAGTCTCTGAGTTGTTTCGGGCCAAGAACAATAACTTCAGTTTTGTCTGAATTTAACATCAGGAAATTGGTGCTCATCCAAGTTTTTATGTCTTTAAGGCAGTTATGGAGTTTGGTTAATTGATTACTTTCTTCTGGCTTCATCGATAAATACAACTGAGTATCATCCGCATAACAATGGAAATTTATAGAGTGATTTCTAATGATGTTACCTAAAGGAAGCATATATAGAGTAAATAGGATTGGTCCGAGCACAGAACCTTGCGGAACTCCAAAACAAACTTTGGTACGTAAGGATGATTCATTATGAACGTCAACAAACTGAAAACGATCAGATAAATAAGATTTAAACCAGCTTAGTGCAGAACCTTTTAGGCCAATTAAGTGATCCAGTCTCTGCAGTAGAATTTGATGGTCAATTGTGTCAAACGCCGCACTAAGATCTAATAAAACAAGTACAGAGACAAGTCCTTTGTCTGAAGCAATCAGAAGGTCATTTGTAATTTTAACTAGTGCTGTCTCAGTGCTATGATGAACTCTAAATCCTGACTGAAATTCCTCAAATAAATTATTATCATGGAGAAAATCACACAACTGGTCTGCAACTACTTTCTCAAGGATCTTTGACATAAAGGGAAGATTAGATATTGGTCTATAGTTGGCTAACACCTCTGGATCCAGGGTGGGCTTTTTTAGTAGAGGTTTAATTACAGCTACCTTAAAAGACTGTGGAACACAGCCTGTTAATAAGGATATATTGATCATATCTAATATATGAGTGTTAACTAAAGGAAAGACTTCCTTAAGTAGCCTAGTTGGGATGGGGTCTAAGAGACACGTTGATGATTTAGATGAAGAAATCACTGCTGTCAATTCTTGAAGAGAAATTGGGGAGAAGCAATCTAAATATATATTAGGTCTTACAGCTGTGTTTGAGGTAAGATAGGTACTATCTGAGGACAGGAGGTCATGAATTTTGCCTCTAATAGTTAGAATTTTGTCATTAAAAAAGCTCATAAAATCATTACTGCTAAGGGCTAAAGGAATACAAGGCTCAATAGAGCTTTGACTCTCAGTCAGCCTGGCTACAGTGCTGAAAAGAAACCTGGGGTTGTTCTTGTTTTCTTCTATTAATGCTGAGTAATAGTTTGCTCTGGCATTGCGGAGGCCCCTCTTATAAGTTTTGAGACTGTCTGTCCAGATTAAACGAGATTCTTCCAGTTTGGTCAATCGCCAATTCCTTTCAAATTTTCGCGATATTTGTTTTAACTTACGGGTTTGAGAGTTATACCAAGGAGCGAACTTTCTTTGCTTTTTTAACTTCTTTTTAAGAGGAGCTACAGAGTCAAGTGTTGTTCGCAGCGAGCCTACGGCGCTATTGACAAAATGATCAAAGTCGGTACAGGAAACCTCTGTTACTGAGGGACTTGGTATTGAATTTAACGACGGAGTAATCTTTTCCTTAAATTTTGCGACAGCACTATCTGATAAACATCTAGTATAGTAACTGTTGCTGAGTGGCGTGTAATCGGGTAAAAAGAAATCAAAAGTAATCAGATAATGATCCGATAGTGAGGGATTCTGTGGAAAGACTTTTAGGTTATCAATTTCAATTCCATACGTCAGAACTAGATCGAGGGTATGGTTATGGCTGTTACTGAGGGACTTGGTATTGAATTTAACGACGGAGTAATCTTTTCCTTAAATTTTGCGACAGCACTATCTGATAAACATCTAGTATAGTAACTGTTGCTGAGTGGCGTGTAATCGGGTAAAAAGAAATCAAAAGTAATCAGATAATGATCCGATAGTGAGGGATTCTGTGGAAAGACTTTTAGGTTATCAATTTCAATTCCATACGTCAGAACTAGATCGAGGGTATGGTTAAAGCAATGAGTGGGTTCATGTACACCCTGACTGAAGCCAATGGAGTCTAATAATGAGATAAACGCGGTAGCCAGGGAGTCATTATCAACGTCGACATGAATGTTAAAATCGCCTACAATAATAACTTTATCTGATTTAAGAACTAAACTGGATAAAAACTCTGAGAATTCAGATACAAATTCAGAATACGGGCCAGGAGCATGGTACACTATAACAAATAAAAGTGGCTGCAAGGTTTTCCAGGTCGGATGTAAAAGACTAAGAACGAGGCTTTCAAATGAATTATAATCTAGTTTAGGTTTAGGGCTGATTAACAGACTAGAGTTAAAAATGGCTGCAATTCCCCCTCCTCGGCCGCTGCCTCGAGGAATGTGGGTATTATTATGACTGGGAGGAGTGGATTCATTGAGACTGACATATTCATCTTGACACAGCCAGGTTTCTGTGAGACTGAGTAAATCAATATGATTATCTGATATTAATTCGTTTACTAACACTGCTTTAGACGATAGAGACCTGATATTTAACAGTCCGCATTTAATTCTCCTGTTTTGTCTTTCTGTCACAGAAGAGGTTTTAATTTTTATGAGGTTGTTATGCACAACTCCTCTTTGTTTAATTTTAGATTTCGATAATTTAGGTGGTCGGGGGACAGACACCATTTGTATAAAACTATGAAAACTATGGGTGGGTAACTGAACTAGAAGCCCAGAGAGGCGTATAGGACTGTGACTCCGAGTCCTGGTCTCAACTCTGGGTTGTCAGGGATTTGATTTACTAATAAAGTTTGCCAGGTTCCTAGAAATGAGAGCAGCTCCATCCAAAGTGGGATGAATGCCATCTCTCCTAATAAGACCAGGTTTTCCCAGAAAGTTTGCCAATTATTAACGAAACCCACATCGTTTGCTGGACACCACCTGGACAGCCAGCGATTAAATGATGACATGCGGCTAAACATGTCATCACTGGTCAGATTTGGGAGGGGTCCAGAGAGTCCGACATCGTTTTTGCATATTCACACACCGAGGCAATATTAATTTTAGTGACCTCCGATTGGCGTAACCGGGTGTCATTGCCGCCGACATGAATAACAATCTTACTGAATCTACGTTTAGCTTTAGCCAGCAGTTTTAAATTTGACTCAATGTCGCCCGCTCTGGCCCCAGGGATACATTTGACTATGGCCGCTGGTGTTGCTAACTTCACGTTCCTCAGAATAGAGCTGCCAATAACCAGAGTTTTATCCTCAGCGGGTGTGTCGCTGAGTGGGGAAAAGCGGTTGGAAACGTGAACAGGCTGGTGGTGAGCCGTGGGCTTCGGCTTGGAGCTGCGCTTCTCACGAACAGTTACCCAGCCTCCCGGCTGCACGGGAGTTGCCGGAGGACAGTTAGCAGAGGCTAAGGCTATGCTATGTGGCTCCGCACCGGCTACAGGGGTCTGGCTAACTACCGCAGCTACTGAATGGTTTTCCATGGTGTGGAGCCGCGCTTCTAATTCACTAAGCCTCGCCTCCAACGCAGCAGATAAGCTACACTTATTACAATTACCACTGTTGCTAAAGGAGGCAGAGGCATAACTGAACATTTGGCACACCGAGCAAGAAAGAGCAGAAGGAGAAACCATCGCTAACTGTAAAGCTAATGTAGCTACCAAGGCTAGTAACGTGCAAACAACAGCTAAGAGATTAGCAAGAAAGTCGTAGAAAGGAGGAGAGCTATAAGTGCTTAAACAGAACCACTATGGGTTAAGACTTGAAGTAGACGTTAAAGCAACTGAAGTGAGAAAGCAGGCTAGAAGAATTCACTAGAGCAGTACAGAGACGCTGTCACAGAAACACCGGAAATGACACAACTCGCTTACCGCAATACGTCAGCAGGTCAGCACGTCATTCCTCGAACCATGTGTGTGAACATGTGTAAATGTGTGTAAATGTTGACAATTGCACTTGTCTGTGAGGCCCTAATGACCAAACAGATTGTGCAGGATACTTTGAGCATTTTAGGCAAAAATGAATATACAGTAAACTGATCTGTAACTCTGGTCCCAGGCTGTTATTTGCTTAAATCACTGAAGTCAACAGCTTTATATTAGGGACAGGCGTCTATACAGGACAGGCCTTTAATTCCTTTTACACAAAACTGTTGCTCGGCAAAGACTGGGAAACACAATCAGTTTCTTTTATATACATATTTGAACCAGTACATTGTATAAAAATTAAGCTTCAAATGACATATCAATTATAAATCATTTATTTGATCTAGCTCTGACAGACAAGGCATCAGAGAGAGTGTTATGATTTTTGACTTTATGACTTTTTCAGCACTTCAGCATAACTGCCTAGTTTGACAGTTTCGCTGCAGTTCACAAGCTCACAAAATGAATTAAGAATTTTGATACTGCATTGCCTATTTCTCACCTCAAATGCTTTCAGAAACTAATTTTAGTGAACTGTTTAGCTGTAAAAAGAAGTTGGTGCGGCTGGTGGGTGGTGCTTAGTACTCCGTTTAACTGTGTTCAGTGTGGTGGCTGGGTCACAAACTTCCTTGTGGCTGATTTCAGCAATGTGGAAAAGTCCACAAGATTTCATAACGACACTGTAGAGACAATTGGTTATACACACTATGAAGCAGACAGCATCAGGAAAAGGTAAGGAAAAATGTTTAATGTAAGGTCCTTTCCATAATGATGTCAGACTCCTTAAATAACAATCTGAGCCCGTCAGTGGCAAAAACAAACACTTTCAGTGGATGTAAATTGACAGTGTACAGTTGCCCGTAGGGATTACAATGCAGCCTCTTTTGCCACTGCAGCTGCAGCAGTCTCTCTCAATACAGGACCATTTTCAAAAATTGTTGTCTCAATTAGTCACAAAAACATGGGAATATAAGACCTGGGTTTGAAAGTTACCCTTTAAAATCAATAAAAAACTTGAATTACTGCCTACTGGTTGTATGCCTCCACGTGCCAGTCAAGGTTCTCTGACAGTTTACATCCATGTCTGTGAACACATGTATGCTTCACACATATCATCCCCCAGCAACACAGAAGATCTATACAATCAGCCCAGTTTATATATATTTTCGCTTCTGTTCCTGAGGTATGAAGTTGAATAATGGCCAGAAAAGTGTTTTATGCAAAACATTATGATGTCATAATGAAGCTGACCTTTGACCTTTTGGATATAAAATGTCATCACTTCATTATTTTATCCTCTTAGACATTTATGTGAAGTTTTGTCATAAATAGCATGTGAATATGGCCAAAAACATATTTTGTGAGGTCACCTCGACCTTCGACCACAAAATTAAAAAGAAATAATAATAATGATAATAATAATAATAATTCAGTTTATTCTTCAGTCTGTGTGGACATTTGTGCCAATTTTAAGAAAATCTCTTGAGATAATGTGTTCACAAGGATGGGGCATACAGATGGATGGACAACCCGAAAACATAAAGCCTCTAGCCATGGCTATCACCAGCACGGAGGCATAAAAATAGGTGCAATGGAATAAAATGAATGAACTGATTAGTAAATGAAACTAGTATTCCTGTTAAAAAGAGGATTTTAATACAGCAGAATTAGTTCTGTGGTAATAATAATAATAATAATAATAGATTTTATTTATAACGCACTTTACATTTGAATACAAATCTCAAAGTGCACTGTGGTAATGTGCATTATACTGAATGGTGCAGGTACTGTAACCCTGAGCCCCCATCCCCATCAATGTTTTTTTTACACAGTTCACGCAGGCAATTACAGCATTTGACATTCGGCCATTATTTGAATACCAGCTTCTATATGAGAGATGTCTTAAATGCACTAGAGGAATTTCAAAATGATTCATTAAATCACTCACCCATCCTCCATGGCTCTTGACCCAGGGAGCAAATGTCTCCATGTAGCACTCTGCGTAGCCTTGCATGCGCTGGGTGCCTGTGGCTGTCACTATCCTCCGTGATACCTCCATGGTGACAGCCATACGTCTTAGTGTTGGACTAGCCGTTGGCGGCAGGGTTGGAGCCCCAGATACCTGAATACTGTTGAAAGTGTCTAGAAGCTTGGCAAACGATGCATAGGAAAGACGAGTCAAGCTGGAGCGTAGAAAGGGGTCTGACTGGATCTGTAAACAGACACGTATTTTGCAATATAGGTAGTGTGGAAGGCTTACTCTGCAAGTAAAACTTTGTTGTATATTCATCTGTTTGTGTCTATTGTTGCTGTTTGTACAGAGTCATAGCTGGCAAAGCAAAGCTCCTGAGCAACAAAACCAACCACTATATGTCCAGAAAGCTGGACTCACATGTCCCATCTTTTCATACAAAGTATCAAAGGGCAGCATGGATTGACTGCAGTTTGCTGATGTTACTTCACAGAATTTGAGTCAAAGATCCAAAGCCTACTGTCAACACAGTGAGCTACCAGTATTTGACAAGCAGCTTTACATAACTTATGATGAAACACTGCCTACCTTAGTGTTGATAGAATCTCCCTCCAAAGACAGCACCTGAGCAAGCTGCTGCACCACTGCGTCTTTCTCACTCGCTGCTAAAAAATCACAAGCAACAACCTTACAGTCAGTGAGTTGTTGTGTCTTTACTTTAGGCTAGTTTCAGACTAAACAAAATCCACTCATTGGTGTCAGCTTGTGCCCACAGATGTGAGAAGATGAAATACAAACCAGTTAGTCCAGTTTGGGGAAGAGATCCATGAGCGCCACATGCTGTGGTGTATCCATTTTGTTTGAAGCCTCAGTAGTGCAAGGAGCACGGCTGTTGAGAGAAATTTCTTTGAGGGCTTTCTCCCACAAAGGTATCTCTTGGTTAAGATTAGGAAAAAAGTCTTGGTTTGGGTTAAAATTAATAGACTTCATATTGGTAGTTCCAGTTTACACAGATGAACATGTGTGTGAGGAAAGCTTATTCTGCATGAATAGCTTGGTTTGGGTTAAAATGAAGAGATTTCTTCAGAAAGAGCTTTCTTGGAGAAAGTCTACAAGGAAAACCTCTCCCATGTGCAAGAAGCACATGTATGCACATCTGTACACTGTGTAATTACCCTTGACAAAGAATAATCTGTAACTCTAAAAACACTACTGCTATTTAATATGTATTTCTTTGGACAGTTACTTTTGCTTTTAAGAACATATATATATATAATGTTTTACCAAATACCACATTATGCTTTCATGTACTTTCCTCATTGACATTTTCATTTACTTTGTATACCGTAATTTTTAACTGTTGTTTATGTGTTGTGTAATGTTTAACTTGGTCTCCAAAAAAGTCTTTCAAACTTGGATTCTGTTGTAAGTGCTTACTGGGACTGCATTAGGCTCACTGTCTAGGCTCTATAGGTAAATCATAGACATATATAAAATTATGGACATGACCACCATAACGTCAGGTTTGAGGACTCCTGTTCTAAAGACTCCAGTTTTCAGTCGTCACCATTTTGTTTTGAGACTGAGACCCGAGGACACTGCCACACCGCTTTGAGTATTTTTGCGATAACACCATTCTTGACGATATGACAAATTAGTAAAAAATATTGTATTATTACTTTAAGAGCATCAATTGTAACAAAATAATCAATATAGTTTAGTATAGGGAAAAAAAATCTCTTTCAGCAAAATCCTTGATGAGTTGTTTTTTTCTTTTCCACCTGGACCTTTATGCTCTGCCATTTCTCCTCTAATGATCACATTGTAACCTGTGACAGGCTGTTATGCTGCCATAACTATTGCACAAATATATTCAAAATAGTCCAAACAAATTCATATAGCCTACTTTTTACCTAAGTGTTGTTTTGTCATACCTTGACAGTTTCGACGTCAAGGGTCAGTCGTCATCATCAGAAGTCGTCATCATCAGAAGCGTCACGTGATGTGGTGACGTGTCCTGCAGATGTTTTATCCAGGTTGTCATTCCACCTGAGTGGTGGAATGACAGTGCCCCCTGGCGCCAGGTGCCAGGTCCACCACAGTCCATCAGGCAACAGGGGACAGGGCCCCCCGCCATTAGGTAGTGTATCTGATGGCGACAACCTGGATAAAACATCTACAGGACACGTCACCACAACATCACATGACGCTTCTGATGACGACGACTGACGCAGTCGTCGAAACTGTCAAGGTATGACAAAACAACACTTAAGCCTGTAATATGAACCATATCAAGCTAAGATATATTCAGAATATTATCTTAACTATTAAATTATCATATTCAAATATATGTAGTTTTTTATCAAGCCACAAGTGTCACCCAGGTTTACATTACCAAATGTTTATGACAAAATCACTTGACAACACCGACTCCTGAATGCGCATGGCGAGAGAGGAGAGGGAGAGTCACTGTGCTGCTGCCAGAAGAGCCACTGAATGAGTTCCCTCTGAACGGTAAGTCACTAAAAGAGTCTAAGAAGTTCAGGGCTGTTCATAAAACATTAAGGACGCCACAGTTTATTCCACACTACTGAAGCTGCTCCTCTTTTTGGAACCACCACAGAGTCTGTAATGATTTCGCTTTCAACCATGTTTGTTCTTGCCGTGCGTGACTACATTACGTCAACATGTACACAAGTTGAAATATCGTGAGTAACGTGATGTGAATATTTACAGCCTGGAAAAAAGTTTAGGTCTCTATAGCTAATTTCAACATTCACGACAACTGTACGGGGGCTGCTTTTTCATATAACTTAAATGTTTACATTTTATTAAGGCTAAAAGTTGCGCATAATTAGGGGCGGGCCACTTTGAGTGACAGGCCCTCTGCCCATAGTGTCCTCAGCTTCTCAGTTAGATCCACCTCCTTCACAGTTCCACCGTCTTGCCCAAACATGGTCACTTCTGGCTCCCAAAAAACAAGATGGTTTTGAGGTCAAGACTTCAAAACAGGAATCCACGAAGTACCGGGTGATGTCATGGTAGCTATGTCCATTATTTTCACTGTATATGCTGGGAACAGTGGACAGTGTGGGCATATCCAAGCTCACCTGCTATTTTGGTTTAGCCCATTTCTCAAATCACAGGCTGCAGATTTATTAACATATGTGTCCCTCTGCCTTCAGATGATTTAATGAACTGAAGGAGAAACTCCTCATACAGTATAAAGCAGCTATGGACAACAAATACTGTGAATCACTCATATTCAATTAGAGGCAAATGCAAAAATGCTTGACTGATGCCTAATGAAACAGAGCTACTAGCTGTTTGACAAACTCATCAGACTGGCTGATGATGATATTCTCAGTGTCTAAGACTCATTTTTCGCCAAAATACCAACAAATCTCTTTGTGCTGCTTCATTTGAATGAACCTCCCATCTGTTTGTTCCTCTCCTTCCATCTGTGCACACCAAAATACCATAGACAGAAAAATTAAAAAATACCAAACCGTCATGGTGTGTGTGTGTGTGTGTGTGTGTGTGTGTGTGTAATTACCTAGTGTGGGGCTCAGTTTCTTTACACTGGTGGACCTCTGGGCAATCTTTTCCAGCTTCTCTGCTACTTCATCATAGAACTCAGGAGGATGGTCTGCATCAACATGAACCACAACACCATAAGATCTCAGATCAACACCTTAAATCTATTTAAAACATTAAACTTTTACCACTCTCTTCTGAAGTCATGTCAGTAATGTCCACATACATATAAAACACAGGTTAGAACCAGATGCAATCAAAGCTAAACACAGAGTTCTGTGTTTGTTTGTCAATCAACTTCAACATGCTCCCTACAATGATAGACAGACTGGGTGGTGGCACAAAATATTAAAGCATGCAGATTCAAAGCAATGAAAGTTTAGAAATTCACATTTTAACTTCAGGCTTAGCAGCAAGTTCATAAACATAAACACAGTTAGAGTTAGAGCTGGTTTGGGTAGTTTTACAGTGTAATGAAAGAGCTCACTGGGAGAGACAAGGGTCGGGGTAGGCTCTGGTTCTTTGGCGATTGACAGTGTGGTAGGTCTCTGAGGAGGAGATCCAGGCCTCTCTTTGTCCTTCTCTTTCTCTAACTTTAACTTGAAGATCTTGGAGAGCTTTTTCTTAAACTTCTTTCGGCTCAGCTTCTTCTGCTGTTTCTTCTCACTGTCCTCATCTTCTGATGTAGAGGAGGGGGATACGACATCATCCTATGGGAAAAGATTGTTCTGCTCAATATTAAGGCTGTGGTGATTCTGCTGTGAGTGTGTTAATAATTTGCCTTCATTGATATGCTTTGACTACTGCATTACTACCACATTTACCTAATGGCAAACTAATCTCTTCCCAGTTAACTGGAAATGGAGTCCTTTTAACATACTGTTATCACATGAGAAATATAGCTTTACTCCCAGTTTATAGTAGCTATAATATATTAGATACAGTACAGGCCAAAAGTTTGGACACACCTTCTCATTCAATGCGTTTTCTTTATTTTCATGACTATTTACATTGTAGATTCTCACTGAAGGCATCAAAACTATGAATGAACACGTGTGGAGTTATGTACTTAAAAAAAGGTGAAATAACTGAAAACATGTTTTATATTCTAGTTTCTTCAAAATAGCCACCCTTTGCTCTGATTACTGCTTTGCACACTCTTGGCATTCTCTCGATGAGCTTCAAGAGGTAGTCACCTCAAATGGTTTTCCAACAGTCTTGAAGGAGTTCCCAGAGGTGTTTAGCACTTGTTGGCCCCTTTGCCTTCACTCTGCGGTCCAGCTCACCCCAAACCATCTGGATTGGGTTCAGGTCCGGTGACTGTGGAGGCCAGGTCATCTGCCGCAGCACTCCATCACTCTCCTTCTTGGTCAAATAGCCCTTACACAGCCTGGAGGTGTGTTTGGGGTCATTGTCCTGATGAAAAATAAATGATCGTCCAACTAAACGCAAACCGGATGGGATGGCATGTCGCTGCAGGATGCTGTGGTAGCCATGCTGGTTCAGTGTGCCTTCAATTTTGAATAAATCCTCAACAGTGTCACCAGCAAAACACCCCCACACCATCACACCTCCTCCTCCATGCTTCATAGTGGGAACCAGGCATGTGGAATCCATCCGTTCACCTTTTCTGCATCTCACAAAGACATGGCGGTTGGAACCAAAGATCTCAAATTTGGACTCATCAGACCAAAGCACAGATTTCCACTGGTCTAATGTCCATTCCTTGTGTTTCTTGGCCCAAACAAATCTCTTCTGCTTGTTGCCTCTCCTTAGCAGTGGTTTCCTAGCAGCTATTTGACCATGAAGGCCTGATTCGCGCAGTCTCCTCTTAACAGTTGTTCTAGAGATGGGTGTGCTGCTAGAACTCTGTGTGGCCATCATCTGGTCTCTGATCTGAGCTGCTGTTAACTTGCGATTTCTGAGGCTGGTGACTCGGATGAACTTATCCTCAGAAGCAGAGGTGACTCTTGGTCTTCCTTTCCTGGGTTGGTCCTCATGTGTGCCAGTTTCGTTGTAGCGCTTGATGGTTTTTGCGACTCCACTTGGGGACAAATTTAAAGTTTTTGCAATTTTCCGGACTGACTGACCTTCATTTCTTAAAGTAATGATGGCCACTCGTTTTTCTTTAGTTAGCTGATTGGTTCTTGCCATAATATGAATTTTAACAGTTGTCCAATAGGGCTGTCGGCTGTGTATTAACCTGACTTCTGCACAACACAACTGATGGTCCCAACCCCATTGATAAAGCAAGAAATTCCACTAATTAACCCTGATAAGGCACACCTGTGAAGTGGAAACTATTTCAGGTGACTACCTCTTGAAGCTCATCGAGAGAATGCCAAGAGTGTGCAAAGCAGTAATCAGAGCAAAGGGTGGCTATTTTGAAAAAACCAGAATATAAAACATGTTTTCAGTTATTTCACCTTTTTTTGTTAAGTACATAACTCCACATGTGTTCATTCATAGTTTTGATGCCTTCAGTGAGAATCTACAATGTAAATAGTCATGAAAATAAAGAAAACGCATTGAATGAGAAGGTGTGTCCAAACTTTTGGCCTGTACTGTATATTGAACAGATAAGGTCATGAGTGTTCCAGAGTTCTATAGTGTAAAGTATGTTAAACTGAATGTTAAGGCACCATAACCCATACACGATCAAAGTCTGTATAGTTGAAATTGTATGAATATTATACAGAGCTTGAGATAATAAAGAATAAGCACTCCAGGAAAAGGTTTCTTGTAGGGATGCAAAAAATTTATCGGCCACACATCTGTGTTACCCAATACTGGACTTGACTGCAATCGGCCTGTCAGCAAATACGATGACATTCACTAATGGCAGTGGCTAATGTTTGTCCGTTGTGTCACACATTTTTGCTCAGTAGACAGTAGAAATCATTTTTTGGGATGAAAAGAGATCTTCCCTGGAACACCTTTGGGACAAAAGGACACAGGAAACTCACTATTGATGCATCAAGGGACGCATTGTTTCACTAATAATGCTTCATTGTGAACAACAAATCCATGTTGAAAATCTCCTGCTGTCAACACCAAACACGCTGGGTCCAACTTCGTCTGATAAATTGCCATTCAAAAATTGCTGTACGATATGATGTGATGCGATAGAATACGATATGGTACGATTCGATACGGTAGGATTTCGAAACGATACAACTTTATTGTCAGTTTACACTGAAATTTATTTTGCGCCCTCAGACAGCTCAACACAAATTAGACATAATTTACAAATTACACAAACAACCCATACCCCTAAAAAGCACACCAAACAGTCAAATGTGGTTCATTTGTACTGAGGGATCTTTCTCTCCAGTCTTACATGTTTTAAGTTACATTCTGTTAAACTGGGAACAATAATATTTTGCTAAACTGACCATAGAAAATAGAGGTTGTGGTCTTTCTTTACAAACAAGACTAGAAGCTTAAAGTGAAGAATTGGTTGTCATCTGAAATGTAAATATATAATATATAAATGCTGGCTTCACTGGGTCTTTATGGTGGTGAAAGAGGAACGCAAATGGATTGTCCAAAATGCTCTGGCAAGTGAAGCTGTGTTTGATAAATTTCGTGGCGCTGCAGTTGCAGTTTTGTGTAAAGTAGAAATTCATGCCCTGAAGATAAAGTTTGTGTTTCAACAAAACCATCAGTATACCAAGAAATAAAGGACATCTGGTCATTAGTTGATAAATGTCTTGCACTATAGACCTCAGTGCTGGACAGAGACTGATAGACAGACTGACCAGCCTAATGATGTCATTGTCCTCTAAGCCCCACCACTAGAGGACACATTGGACACCAGTTTAAGGTGATTCTAAATGACTTGAAAACAGGCTCATCTGTCTGTAGATGTTTTGAATGTTTTTTGATATCTTATAATTCTGTGTTCTTTGCTTTAATTTTAAATTGTCATATGTTTGTATTATGTCTGATTTTGTGCTGCTGCCTGTCTTTGTCAGGACACTCTTGAAAAAGACATTTCTAATGTCAAGAAGTATTTTACTCCTGGTTAAATAAAGATTAAATGAAAAATAGACAAAGAGGAACTGCTTATCAAGCAAAATGTACTTTTTTAAATTAAAAAATGCAACATCTTACTTCTATTTGGTCTCTGAGGTGTGACGGTTTTGTCTTGTTGTCCCTGTCCAGTGAGCGGCGTGAGCTGTTGTATCGAGGCAGCTGCTTTATGAAGTCCTTGAATCCAGAATTCTTCTCATCTGCTGAATTGCATTCTTCAGCTTGAGAATCCCACCCATCCTTTGCTTTGGGTTGTGGCTTGGAGCTAGCACTGAAAAGACCAAAGTATGGTGAACTACAGGGCTGGTATCACACCATTCAGCACTATTTCAACTCAGGTTGATCCTTCATGCATCTACTGTTCTTACCATATTAGCACACTTAAAGTAACAATCATTAAAATCCATTACAAAAAAAATCAGATGAACTTATTTTCATAGTGTCAGAAAAATGTTCATAATCCACGTGTGTATCAAAATTTCTATCATGACTGAAATGAAACTGTATTAACTAACTGTATTGTCAGCACTCATTGACACAACACTGCATTGATGGTGGCTTTCTACATTCACAGCCAACAAACTTAACTCATCATACTCACAGTTGATTAAACTAATTGTAATGTACTTAGTTTAATGCCAAAATCTCCAAATAATGAGTCAGAGCCACTTTAAATGATACTGCAACAGAAACAACACCATTATGTCAAATGTGCACAGCATCCTGCGGCTCCTGCTTTCTGTGATCTTTCATACCCCTTTCCCATCAAAATTAGTGCATGTATTTAAAAAACAGGTAAACCTGCTAAAAATAGGCGTTAGATTTTTTTCCCACTGCCAGTAGACCAGAGCTGTGTTCATGGCTCTACTGCAGGTGAGTATGCCTTTCTGTGTGAGGAGTTCTTTTCTGGTGTGTCACATTCAACATCACAGACAGGCCAGGCCAGTAAACAGTAGAGAGGAGCATGGAGGCCAATGGAAATGTACAGTGGTTACTTCTTTTTATATATCTCTTATTTATTTAGTCTCAGTGTTTGGATCAATGTTTGGAGCACTGCCTGGATGGAGAGGGACGGTAATTTGTGGTGGCACGTCATTGCATCTCGCCGTAAAGGGACTAAAATTAGCGTGTTCATCGGGTTGTCTTCTCATCAATAACAATCAGAGCCGGAGGCGATTAACACCTGTGACTACTGCAGTCATTTGACCTGGGTGTGAATGCCAATTAAAACCTTTTCCAAATCCAGATGTTGGCAGGTGTTAGTGGGTATTTGTGCAGTGGGAAAGGGGCTTTATACTGTGTTTAATGCAGCCAAATCATCATATAGTTTTTCTCATTTACATACTGTATATTTCGGTGTCAGACAACAGAACAAGTATGAAAAATTGTCTGAATCTTTAAAGTTTCACCAAAGTACCTCACTTTGCACTGACTGATTTAAGTGAAATCTGAGACTCTCCTCAGACCATTGCACTGTGTATTATGTGGGGAGTGACCATATTTGGAAGAGAGGGTGGAGCTGTGAAGGAGCAAGGGATGGATTTGACTTGGAGCTCGAGGACACTATCGGAAGACAGCCTGTCACTCAAAACAGCCCAAACTTTCAGCATTAAATACTTATAAACAGGTTAGAAATATATTCCCCCTCAAGTGGCCTATAAAGGAACTGCAGTTTTTGGCAGTTGTGCATTAGCGTCATTTTTCAGCCCCTGGGATTGCCGCTTGATCAGTCCTCATTTTTGTTATCTTCTCCACCATCTTGATTGTAAGGGAGCCGGGGGCCAATCCCACTGGGTTCAGCTGTACTGTGTACCTGCTGCCATGGCTGAAATTCAGATTTTGTTTTGTCCTCCACATGGTGTCATACCACACTGGGAACATTTCAGAAGCAGAGCATTTTGCCTGCCTGATTTTGTAGAATTGCAGATTTTTTTGATTTGGTCATTTTCCTGGATATTTGTGGTTTTGCAGAGGCACAAGTAAGAAGCCTATCAAGTTAAATGGTTTCTTTCTCATTTTATTTTCATTCTGTTTAATGTTAATTCCTACTAAGTTGTGCTGTAGCCTACAGACAAAGTTAATACCATAAAAGTCCAGTTATGAACAACATGGATCAAAGATTTGTGGCTGTGTTTTTGTCATTTAAAATACATTCATCCCCATAATTATATTGTATCAATGCAGATTTGTATTAATTTCTGGGATGCTTTAGAAATGCGGTGTGCTACGTCTGCTGGTATCACAAGATTTGTCAGGAGTGGCCAAGATCATATTGGGCAGCCGCAGCTGAAAGCGGATGCCTGTCAAAGATGTGGACTCTACTTAGTGCACTTTTCTAGTTCACAACTGTGATGAACTTACTCAGTAAGAATATTGAGCCTTTATGTGCTGTTTTTGTGTCTGGCTTCAAAGTTAGAGGTTCAAAAAATACATGTGGTGGAGTAAGACCAAGACAGATGAGATTAATAAAATTAAATCATTATATATGATTATTTGTTGACACCAGTACCCAGTCTGAGGTACAAGGAGATTTGTTTGTTGTTGAGAAAAGGTAAAACAAAACAAAACAAAAAATCAACAAAAACCATACAGCAGAAGCCCAGAGAGGTGTGTTACCTGTACTTGTTATGATCTCTGTAGGCCCCTCCTACAGTCCCAGGCCTCTCTGTCAGGGGGAGGGAAACAGTCCGATGGAGGAAAGCTTGAAGGACTAGATGAGTCTCAGCTCTGATCTCTCTCAGAGAGATGGAGGAGATGGAGGAGATGGAGGAAGAGCGGCCTATAGACTCTGTCATAACTGTAAAACAGAAAAAACAATTTTCAAAGGTTAATTTTCTTATTCTGTGTTATTTAAGTGAGAACCCTCCTTAAAAGACATCAAGTATGGTGGGTCTGTTGCACTATCATTAGTTTCACTGCAGTTTAAAGATCAACAACAGTTCAAGTCATGTTTTGTGTCCCAATTAAACACTACATTATGCAGTATGTACTATATGCCCTTTTTACTACTATACTAAGTTTTTAGTTACCATACAAAAAATCTATGTATTTTGCCATTTTTATCAACAGTAAAAAGGACAATGACAAGACTTGCACCAAACACACCAACCAAACAGCAGCACTGCCATTTAAACTTTACAAAACAGACAGAAAAATGTTTTTCCAAATGGTTTAATAGTTATTTGTCTTCTGAACGTTTAATGACGCTCTATAATTTAGAGAACAGATAACAGGTATTCTAAAGCACTTCAGTCAGGCATTTATGCTCACAAATGCCCACATATTTAACAGTTGTGAACTGACAGAACAGTCAGGTTTTATGTATCAAATTGGGAATGATCCCAAGTTTAGGTTTTAGGATACTGAAATAAATAAAACCTACATATACAGTGTGTTTGGCATGTAAATGTCTATGTATGTGAATACATTTTGGCTGCAATTGCCATTTGAAATTTAGTAGTGAAATACATGAGCCTCAAAGGATGTATTCTTCAGACTCTAGTGCCACCATGAGGTTCACATTTGTGGTTTTGAGTGAAATGTCTCAACAACTATAAAATAAATTACCATGGTCCACATATTAATCATCCTCAAAATGAGTTGTAATAACATCTGTAAACTCTTCACTTTTCATGTAGCCTCAGCTGTACTTTGTGTTTAGTGCTAATTAACACATATTAGCATGCTAACATGCTAAACCAAGCAAGTGAACTTTGTTATAGTTGCACTTTCCTAAACATGGTTGAGGTATATTTCCATCCATCACTAGGGCTAAAAATGATCTTTATATTGTACACAGCCTTACTACAACCAAAATTAGCTACAGCCAACATAGCGAAAATACCCCAAGAGTCAACGAGAGCTGGGGTGGAAAATGACTCACAGGTGGATTACACGGTAACAGACATTGGAACGGACACGACTATGCATTGGATCTGTGACTCAGTGAAGGATATGGGCACGGACCTATCCACCAGAGCTAGAATTAGCAGCACTCAGGGCAAGGCGAGCGCATCTGTAGAGGATAAAAGTAGCACAGTTGAGAACAAGATGCTTCAGGTTTGTCCTTGCGGCTGGCAGGAAGTAACATCACTAAAAAGCCTCAGAACTCATCAGGGAAAGAAGAAGTGTGTGGCAAAGAAAGGGCAGAGTAGCCGCATTGATCAGTACTTCCTATAAAGTCCAGCGGCAGGAAGAAAACCACAGTTCGCAGGATATCAGTAACACTGCCACTGAGGAGGAGGAGGAGGAGGAGGAGGAGGAGGAGGAGGGGGTAGTAAGAGAGGATGCAGGTGACACTGAGGTCAGTATGCCAGTCAGAGAGAGAACCATGGAGCAAAAGGTTAGAGTTAGATGGCCTAGGGCAAATGACAGTAAAGAATGGGAGATAGTTAATAGAGATTTGTCAGTAATCTTAAGTAGGCTTAGAGGAAATGCAATAGAAAGGTTAGAAAAGATGGGAGATATAATTTACTCATATGGTGCAGAGAGGTTCGGGGTGCATGAGAGAAAAAGGAGTGAGAGGGTGCAGTCAGGGAAATCTAGGTGGCAAAGAGAAATAGAGAAATAGAGAGAGAAATAAATATATTATTATCCATAAATATTATCTGACTCATATCAGTTTGTTCTCAGTCTCCAATTGATTTAATCATGATAGATTAATTTACTAAAATGCTGATGGGCAGTGCCATGTGAAGACGGAGTTTGGTTGGGCTCCTCATCGGACAACCAATTTCATATTATTACTCTTTTTAAACCACTCTCTACAACCCTACACATTTTTATAAACAAGTAGACAATTTTTCAATTGCTGAGAGGAAAATGCCAAAAAACGTCACCAGGGAAGCAACAAGTCAGAGTCGGAAGCTAACACTAATGCTAACGCTAGTGCAGCAGAGGATGCAAATAACGATAACCAGTATGCAGTCCTGCTGGCCATCGAGTCTTTAAAGCAAGATTTGATGGCGAAAATGGAAGAAAAGGCCACAGCCCAGTCGGCAGAACTCCGAAGCCAGATTAGCCAGATCCAGACAGAACTACGATGTGTTTTGGAAGTTAATAAACGAATGGAGGCAGCCGAGAGCCGGGTGTCCGAGCTGGAGGCGGAGGTTAGCGGCCGCTCGGACTCAGGTGCCTCCATGGAAGCAGATTTCGGCGACATGAAAAAAGAACTGGCCACACTGAGAGACCGCTGCGAGGATTTGGAGCGGTATTTCGGCGACATGAAAAAAGAACTGGCCACACTGAGAGACCGCTGCGAGGATTTGGAGGCGAGATTGCGGCATTACAATTATCTCGAGAAGCCTCCGACCATAGACCAGGCACATCACACCCTCCGTAGTAGACCGACGCAAGACAACCTCCCACCTCAGGCATTTGTGGTGAAGTGCCATTATTTCTCCGAAAAAGAGTCGCTTCTGAAGAAAGCCATGAAGATGAAGTAAGTCAGTGACGACCACAGACGGCGACCATATCCGAATCCTGACGGATTTCACCCAGACCGTGAGTAAACAATGGGCAGCCTTCACTGAGGTGAGAGGACTGCTTCGGGGCTGTGAGGGGGTTCGCTACGGCCTGAGATACCCAGCAATATTGAGAATAACCACAGCAGACGGTCAAGAGGCGAGTTTCAAGGATCCAAAGCTGGCTAAGGAGTTCATTTTAAAGAAGGTGATGCACAAGACTTCATAATGGACGTGTGTTGGTGAGTAGCTGATGACAAAGGTACCAGTTTTATCAACCCAGGAGATGGAGGCAAGACACACCAAGGACAGTTTTCTTTTCTTTTGAAAGGTTCAGGGGTGTTTTTTCCTGCTCAAAGCAGTCTTGGTGTCTCTGCTGGCAGCATTTGGGTGCGCGCAGACTAATGGAGGACAGTTCAGGCAGGCTACACCAAAGACAACTTTATGGGTACACCAGTATATGGGATTCTTCTTTTTTTTTTTTTTTTTCCTCCAAAGATATTTTTCTTCTATTTCATTATATTGTTCCATGTTCACGACTGTTTAATTTCCTACTGGAAAGACCTTGATATCCTTGCTGGTTACGTATGCACAAAGAAGAGTGAAAGAGTTACTCCATGGACTATATTATGGGTATGCAATTACTGTATGTGGGACATTTTTATTTCATGGTACTTTACAATTAGGACTGTTTAACTTCCTATTTGGAATATGTTTGATATTCTTGCTGAGGACTGGAAAAAGAGCCATCTCGTGAGTTTTGTTTTATATACTAAATAATATGTTAAGGAAGGTTTGCTTCTCTTGACCATAATAATTTTTGTTTTTATTTTTTTCCTTTATAGTTATAACATTTAATGACGCTATGTGGATTGTGTTGTCTGCAAATTCAGCTCTAATTGATATGTTGTAAGAGATAAGAGATTTATTGTGTTCTAGATCTGTTCCTGTGTGGAGCTCCCATGGTAAGCAGTTCAGGAAAAGAGGTTGACTGGAAGAGCAGGCAGTCTCCATGCGAGAAACAAGCGTTGCAGTGTTTGTGTTTGTAATGTTTAAAATTGTTAGAGTTACACGTTACTTAATGTTTTTTGAATGTTTCTCTACCGAGCCCTCGCCGACAGAACCCCAGATAACTCGGTGACATCACCAAAGTACGTTTTGTCACGCGAGAACAAAACAGGATGTGATGAAGTTCCCCAGCGGTAAACTTTACTTGTCAACATGGATGTATGACAGCTTGGAGCTCTGCAGGTCGTTTGTGCCCTGCTTTGCGCTGAGAAGAAACAGAAAAGAAGAAAAGGATTTGGGTGAAGGAATGGGTTGCTGCACGCAGATTGCACAGGTTGTCAACTCTGCAAAGAGTGTTGGAGGTGAGTTCTATGAATGAAACTCGGTTGCCACTGTGCCGCTAGCCTACTAGCTTGCATTGTACTGTCTACATAGTCTATGCATGTATTCTGACCCAGATTATTGTAACTTTCATAGCTGAATGATCGAACGGGTTTTCGGGAAATGCTACGGATGACAGCGGAGGACTTTGATTTCTTGCTGGGGCTGTTAGAGCCACGCATCGCAAGGAGACCACCAGATTTAAGCTTGCCATATCCCCTAGAGAACGTCTGTCCTTGACCCTGAGCTATCTGGCTACAGGTGGGTTATTTAATTGCGTGGAAGTAAAAATAAAGCAATGGTCTCTGTTGCTGTATGGTATGTGTAATAGTCCTTTTCGTTTGTTTTTTGATTCAGGAGAAACGTTCCGGTCCTTCCGCTTCCAGTACAGGATTGGGACCAGCACAATATCCGCTATCGTCATGGAAACGTGCGGCTTTGTACGATACCATGATGAATTATTTCTTGAAGGTGAGTTTACTATTATCGCTAGCTTTTAAAGGTTATTCAACAGCAGTTAACATTTAAAGGTATTAGACATCTACACACTAAACTAGGCCTAGTTTTAATTTCTGCTGTTTAAAACCAAGTGAGATCATATACAAACAGAATTTACTGCAGCAACAGAAAGTAATTGTACCCTATCTCTTCTTTTCCATCAGACACCTTCAACAGAGGCAGAACGGCAGGCAATAGCCCACGGCTTTTCCCACCAATGGCAGTTTCCACATTGCCTTGGGGCTTTAGATAGTAAGCACATCCAGATACAGCCTCCAGCAAAAAGTGGCAGCACATACCTGAACTACAAGGGCAGGTTCTCTGTGGTGCTGATTACAGATACAGATTCATCTACGCCAGTGTGGGGACCCAGGGCAGAGCGTCAGATGCCTGACGCCTCATCCAAGTCTCGCGACGCAGGCGCTGCGGGAAAGCGTAGCTTGTATAAACACAAAGAATGAAAACATGGCGGAAGGTGGTGACAACGGCAGGACATTTTCCCCCCAACTAAACGCACAAAATCTGAGGTCTGGGCGTATTTTGGGTTTCTGAATAATGCAGAGGGACAGCTGGTGGAGGACAACTATCCTGTGTGCAGAGCATCCACAGCTTTACAGCCAATGCAAGTTATGCTATGCAAATGTCAGTTATTGTGTGAGGGACTTCGGTTAATAAAAATAAAAGCCATTGTCATTGTTTATTGATGCTCTCCAGAAAACTGTAATGTGGGTGCTGCGCACTTGTGGTTGGTGCACTGGTGCGGTATGGTGTTGCTCTGGGGGTCAGGCACAATTTCTGGGCATCATAAATAAGGCACAGTATCAGTCTTTTAAATCAAGACTGAACACCTTTTCTCCTTGCCGTTGCCTTTTATTAAATCATATTAGAGGCTTTTAATTAATTCCTCGCACTGCACCGTAAGCTTTATTCTATTTAACTTTTTAATTGTACTTGTATCTCCGTTTATAATAACGTTTTTTCCTCTGTAAATCCACCCCCAACTGCCGTTTTATCACCTTCAGAAATGTCTCGCGCTCGCCATAAAACACAAACTGCCAAAACCGGTATTCTTTCCTGTCCTTTTCGGTCATTTTACAAACAGCAAAACGTTGCAGAAATGCCAGCAAATGGTACCATAGTTTTGTTCTTCCTTACAATTATCAAAATAATTTTGATAAGAAGAAAACACATAACCAGAGAGAGAAGGCTGAGACGTGCTGCTCTTGCTAGACTAGCAAGACGTAGATAATAAGTGAAAAGATTATGCTAGGCCTGTACATTTATATTTAAAATATACACAAACCATCATTTCTGAATTGTCAATGTAAATTTTCAGTGGCAGACCAGTGGTCAAATGACAAGATTTTTGTCCCAAGGACGTCCATCTGATAAGATTTTTTATCTTATAATTGTTATTACATAAAGAAATATATTGAAACCCATGGCCAGAATATCTGTTATTGTGTGACTTGGATGGAATTATAGTGAAAATAAATTATTCCCCTTTTTGCTGGGGACTGCCTGGAACCTCCTCAAAAACCCCTGGGTGTCAGACCCCACTTTGACAACCACTGACATACAGTAAACTATTATAACTAGTGATGTGACGTTCGCGAACGAGCCGAGTCTTTGAGCCGGCTCTTTGAAGTGAACGAGTGAACCGGCTCTTTAGAGTGAAGGAGCCAGTTCCTAATTCACGTTGTGTTGATGACCCCCCTCGGTTAGAAACGAAAGGTAGGAAGCTAACCCACTATCAGCACTTGCTTGTATTGGCAGGCTTGTTGTTTATAAAGGGCGTTGCTATGGCTACACCAAACTTTATATGTGCAGGGTCTATTCTGGGTCCACGTTACAATATCCAGATCATGTGATGTGATAAATCAGCAATGTGATTCGTCGTTGAACCCACTAACACCCTCCACACACACACACACACACACAGCAATAACCCCCCGCCACCAAAGTGAATGACAGCCAAAGAACCGGCTCTCACAAGTGAACGAGAAATCCCATCACTAATTATAACACGTATAACTATTATTATCACAATGTGATCACATTGTCACATAGCTTTTATTCACATATTTAATTTCATGACAAGTTATCAGTTTTAATATCTTTATTTGTTATTAGTATTTACAAGGTGCATCAGAAAAATTATTTCAAATCTAAACTACAAAATACAAGTTTTCCCCTTCAGAATATTCCCCCTCGAGTCCAACACACTTTTCCATCCTTCTCCTCCTCCAAGCACTCCTGGAAGGATTCTCCCAGGATTAAATAAATAAACACCTCCCTACTCACATGACCTGGCTCCAGGTGAATTTTTTTGGCTCAAGGTGATTTTTCTCTTGCGGAAAAAAATCACATGGAGCCAAAAAAAAACAACCTAAAAATCACCTTTGGAAAAGTGCGTTAGACTCAAGGGGGATTATTCTGAAGGGGAAAACTTGTAATTTGTAGTTTAGATTTGAAATAATTTTTTGTGACCCCAGTCCTGTTTCTTTTCTGATGCACCTCATATTTATTTTTTACAGCATGGCCCACCATCTCAGTATTGTGTCCTGAACTGCCAACTGCCAGTCTTGGCCATATTCTTTGATGGCCAAAGTGATCTGAGACCTGACTTCCGCCTCTCCAGGCCCACAATCGCCAATCTCATTCAGTCCCTCCGCTCTCCAGTTGATCATGGCTGGGGTCATGACCTGGAAATCCTGGTCTTCCTATTTTGGCTGGCCAGTGCAACATCCTACCGTGTTGTCTCACGAGCGTTTGGCATCCCTCGGTCCACGGTCAATGATATCATCCACAGAGTAGCAGACAAGATCATCAGCCTGAAAAACAGGGTCATCTGCTTTCCACCACCTGAGGAGCTTGAGATAGTTGGTGCAGGCTTTCACCGTCTTGCTGGTTCTGCAGCATTTGCGAGGGTTGTGGGCAGCATTGATGGCTGCCACATTAGGATAAAACCACCAAGTGTAGATCCCCAGTGTTATTTCAACCGTAAATTGTTTTATTCTTTTCAGCTCCAGGCAGTGTGTGACCCACATTGTCAGTTCATTGATATATTTATAGGTTATCCTGGCTCAGTACATGATGCCAGCGTTCTCAAAAACAGCCCCACTTATGTCCATAGTCTGTACCCACCTGAGGGCTACTGTATTTTAGGGGATGGAGGATATCCCTGTATGTCAGAGCCCATCGCCGTCATCACACCATACAGGAAGCCACTGAGAGGTGCAGTTCAGGCCAGGTTTAACCGGCACCACACAAAGGCCCGTTCTGTCATTGAACGGGCGTTTGGCATCATGAAGATGAGGTGGCGCTCAATCTTTTTCAAAGCCCTGGAAGTGCACCATGTTTTTGCTGCAAAGGTCATCACATGCTGTGCCATTTTGCATAATGTCTGCCTCAAGAACATTCTTGAGCCTGTTGAAGAGGCACTGGGGCCAGATGATGGAGGCGGTCAGCTTCAGCCAGACTTGCAGTGTGGGGAACGGCTGCGTGGTCACATTGCTGCTGCTCTCTCAGCACCAAATAACCCTCCTCTAGCTCTTCAGGATCAGTGCCATTTGGAAAATACTTTATTTCAGAATTTGTTTACGAATTTGTTTCCATTTACATTTTTTCAACAATTTTTTCTAATAAATTCACAAGTCTTTCCTCCCTTGCCTCCGCTCTCTTAGCCCTATCTTCTGCCCTCTTCTCTTCCCGCTCCAGCAGCTCCAGTATCGGGTCCCTTTTCTGCCTTTTTGATTGCCCTGGCTCTTCAGGCTTTGGAGTCTGACTCCCTGGCTCTGATGGCACTGATTCGGAATCGGGGGAGGCTGATGCCAACATTAAAGTGTTCTCCCCCCAGGCTGAGGCAATGAGGCATGGAGGCTGGATGGATGGCCTCCCACCTATTGCCTCATCCATGAGGGAGAACCACTTCCAATTCTCAGCTGTGGCCTCCCCCGATTCAGTGCCATTCCCTGACGGTGGCTTCCTGACCTCCTGCACACATTGCAATTTAAAACAGCAAAGGAATTACTCAAGGAGAACAGTACCTGATCTTTCATCTATGCTTTCACTATTTAGGACTATTGGTAAAAACAATGAATACAAACCTTGTATGTCTTCTTGAGATTCTCCCACTTCTTTGCTGCTCGGGCAGGGCTCACCATCCCAGCCAAGCCCATCTCTTTCAGTACAGCTCTACAACAATACAAAACGTAACAAGTGAATTGAAAAACAAGAAATTAATCTATCAGTATCATCAACAATGTTGATATATGGGAATATAGTAAAAGGATTAAGAGTAATTTTACTTTTGTTATGAATTCACATTAAAATAGGATACTCCTTCAAAAGAATTTGACATAACTCACTTCCATCCGGCTGCCGCGGCAAACCTTTTGCCTGAGAAGAGGTGGTCCCTCTCCCTCTCTCTCCTCAGTTGAATTAATTTGGCCACATCATCATCAGTCCCTGAAAAGATTACATTTATTGAAAATTAATTTATCTGTAGTGCTTATGTGACACTCCAATTAGGGCTGCAACTAACGACTATTTTGATACAACTACTCAATGACCATTGAATTGATTAGTTGACTAATCTGATTATGTATTGCATTATTATTATATTACTCTAGCTTTTAAATTTAGCACGAGGTTGCTTTAATTATGTGCACATTAATAATAAACACAAGAAAGATGATAATTCATTGAAAATTACATTTTTAATCAACTTTGCTGCTGATATTTAGCTGCTACAAAAAGTAAATAAAATGATTAATGTGTTCGGCTTTTGGTCTATAAAATGGTGAAAAATGTTGATCACTGTTCCCCAAAGCCCAAGAAGACATCCTCAAACCAACAGTCCACAACCCAAAGATCTTCACTTTACTGTCATTGACTAGAGAAACCAGAAAATATAAGAAGCTGGAATCAGAGAATTTGGACTTTTTCTTCTTAAAAAAAAAAAAAAAAAAAAAAAAGACTCGTCGATTATCAAAATGGCGATTAATTCAGTAGTCAAACGATTAATCTTTGCAGCCCTAACTCCAATGTAATTTTGTTACTTGTCATTTTAAACAGAAATTGACAATCATCTAGTTATAGCTAACATTATAGCCTTGCCAATAAAAATTACTGTACAAAGGAAAACGAACTGGATCACTAGCATGGATGTAACAGTTAACGTACATGTAACGTTAATACGTCCATGATCGGTAGCCATGATTTCTGCCATAATGATGCAGCACATACAGTGTTGAGTGATTTCGGACACAACAGTTAAACAAAAACAGTTAAAATTCAACATATCATCAAAAGTCAGCGGAAATTTACTTACATTTGTATGTATTTCCCTGCTGCACTGGGTGCTCCTCCTCACTGTCCGCCATGTCTGCTGTCTGTTACTGGCGCCACCGCAATGCATCATGGTACATATTGCTTGGTTAGTGACCATTGGTTGTACACTACTTTTCGCGCTGCATTGTGGGATAATATGAGTCCACTATATAGGATATATTAATTTACACTAAACATTCGGACAGCACTACAAAATGGCGAACACACTATTTAGTGCACTATTTAGGGAGTAGTGAATGATTTCGGACACAGCCTATGTCTTTTTTAACCTGGAAACTGTTGCTGGGTCATTGATCAGTTCCAGTTCCACAGCCACTTGGTTTCCAAATGATGCAAAGTGGCTGGGTCTTCCTGTGTATAGAGCCGCCATTTGCTTCAGGACGTCAAGTTTTTGAGTCTCACTGTCAGTACCAGTACCAGTATATCAGTTCATGTAAGCACATCTGTACAACATTTTATACATTTTAACCCGATGGACAGGAAACAAAGTGCACCAGAAATAAGCATATAATTGACTGTACAACCAGAAATGAGAATTGAAATACAGTTCTTACAATAAACTGTCAATTGATATATTGTGTTTTAGCTGAATGTAATCGTGCTGTGGTAAGCTCTAACTGTGCAATGTCTTTGTAAGAAGAGAGCCATTCCTTGGTCAACAGTATATGTGGGGGTTTCCAGCGGCAGGCTATCATCCTCTTGGCTGCTGTAAGCCCAGCCAACAGAAGACGCCTGTTATTTATTGTTAAGTTCAAAGAAGAAATATTGTTAAGTAATAATAGAGACTGTGAACAAGGAACAGCTTTCTCCATTATACCAGACAATATACTTCAAATATTTTTCCAAAATCTATTAACCTCCGGGCACTGCCAAACTAAATGAGAAATGTACCAATGGTATTGCCTGGACAGAAATCACAAAATGGGTTAGTTCTGAGTTTCATTTGATGAAGTCTTTGAGGTGTAAAATAGGACCGATGAACAAATTTATAGTGAATCACCTGATGATTTGGATTTCTAGATGAACTATTAATATTTGACCAAATAGATTGCCAGTTGAATTCTGAGGAAGCATCGATGTCACTTTTCCAGAGTCTATTTAAAGGCAGATGTTTATATGAAGCCTCAGATATCAATTTGTACAGCTCAGAGGCAACACCCTTGTTTTTACCTTTAGTACACAATTTTATATGAAGAGGATGATCTTCTAATTCAGAGTCCCACGGAACACCTTGACCGCACATTGCTGCACGCACCTGTAAATAAAAGAAAAAGAAAGTGCCCGGAAGGTCAAAAGTTCTTCGTAATTCCCGGAATTCAAGGAGACCTTGTTTCCCTATAACGTCTTGAAGAGTGTTTACTCCCTTATCACTCCACTGGGGAAAGGAAATTGGTTTCCCATCTATTAGAAGGCTATAATTATGGAAAATTGGAGACTGACGGAAAAATTTAGAATGTATTTTTGCAAACTGTTGGACTTTACCCCACACAGAGAAAAGATGTGAAATGACTGGTCCAAAATCATGTTTCACTAGCTTATGTGATATATTAGAGTATATCAGATTATGTACTAGGTTATATGGACATGTTAATTTCTCCTCAATGGGGCGCCATTATACCTGAATATTTGGATTTAGCCAGACAACAAGTGGACGTAGAACAAAGCACCACGAGTACCACTCAAAATTGGGCAAATTCACACCTCCTGCTGATTTGTACCATTGCAATGTAGAGGTTTTAATTCTGGGTTTTTTCTTGTTCCAGAGAAATTGGTTTATAACGGAGTGCAACTTTTTCCAATAACTGTTTGGAGGGGTAAGAGGTACCATTGAACTTGCAAAATTTACACGTGGCAAGACATTCATCTTAATAACCGATAATCTAGACTGAAAGGAGGTTGGGAGTTTACCCCATTTCGTTAAATCTTCCTCTATGTCCTTCAAAGCCTTGTTATAATTGTTTATGGTTAGTGCATCCAAAGAAGGAAAAATAGAAACACCTAAATATTTAAAATTAGTAACAACAGGTATAGGAAAATTTATAGTGAGAGTCTGACCGCTTTGCTCACCCAGTGGCATTAATGCTGATTTGCTCCAGTTGATTTTATATCCAGAAATATTACTAAAAGTCTCAAATATTTTCATCAGATGTGGAAGTGATTTCGACAGATTCTTTATGAAGATCAAATTATCATCTGCAAATACAGAAATGAAATGTGGTGTATCATATACTATCATCGGCTCTATAACCTCTGACTGCCTTACTGCCTGAGCTACAGGCTCTAACGACAGTGAAAAATAAAAGAGGGGACAAAGGGCACCCCTGGCGTGAAGATCTAGAAACTTGGAACCTAGAAGAACAGATATTACCAGTTATCACTACAGCAGAAGGATTAACATACAACAGTCTGATCACGAGGATAAAATTATCGCTAAAGCCCATTATGTCAGAGCACAGACCACAAGTAGCACCACTCCAACCGGTCAAAAGCTTTCTCTGCATCCAATGAGAGAATAGAGCTGTTATTTTCGGACCTGGAGACTGAGTTTATGATATGGAGTAGGCGGCAGACATTATCCGAAGCTAATCTTGATTTAATGAACCCGGTCTGATCATGGTGAACAAGAAGGGGCATATAGCGCTCTAACCTGGATGCCAAAACCTTTGCATATAATTTGATTTCACAGTTAAGGAGACTTAGAGGCCTGTAAGATGAGCAATCGTCAGGAGACTTATACTTCTTTAACAGAAGAGAAATTATAGCAGTATTGGAGCTTGTGGAAAAAGATACTCTACAGATAGAAGCATTTATCATATACTACAAATGAGGGCCGAGCTGGGGCCAAAAAGCCACATATAACTCCGGAGGTGAGCCATCAATGCCTGGTGATTGGCCTTTATTCATTGATTTGATAGCTTGGCCTAGCTCCTCTAAAGTGATTGGTGCCTCTAATGAGCATACAGCGTCCAGGGGCAATTTTGATAAAGATAACGAATTAAAAAATTCATTACAAGTTTTTCCGTCATAACCCACCTCCGATGTATATAATTTTTGAAAAAATACTTTAAAGGTGTGATTGATCTTTACAGGATCAGAGGTTAAAATTCCTTCTTCAGTTCTAGTTGCTGCAATATTTGCTCATTGGTTATTTGCTCTTAGCTTAAAGGCAAGAAGACGGCTAGGTCATATACAGTACAGGCCAAAAGTTTGGACACACCTTCTCATTCAATGCGTTTTCTTTATTTTCATGACTATTTACATTGTAGATTCTCACTGAAGGCATCAAAACTATGAATGAACACATGTGGAGTTATGTACTTAACAAAAAAAGGTGAAATAACTGAAAACATGTTTTATATTCTAGTTTCTTCAAAATAGCCACCCTTTGCTCTGATTACTGCTTTGCACACTCTTGGCATTCTCTCCATGAGCTTCAAGAGGTAGTCACCTGAAATGGTTTCCACTTCACAGGTGTGCCTTATCAGGGTTAATTAGTGGAATTTCTTGCTTTATCAATGGGGTTGGGACCATCAGTTGTGTTGTGCAGAAGTCAGGTTAATACACAGCCGACAGCCCTATTGGACAACTGTTAAAATTCATATTATGGCAAGAACCAATCAGCTAACTAAAGAAAAACGAGTGGCCATCATTACTTTAAGAAATGAAGGTCAGTCAGTCCGGAAAATTGCAAAAACTTTAAATGTGTCCCCAAGTGGAGTCGCAAAAACCATCAAGCGCTACAACGAAACTGGCACACATGAGGACCGACCCAGGAAAGGAAGACCAAGAGTCACCTCTGCTTCTGAGGATAAGTTCATCCGAGTCACCAGCCTCAGACATCGCAAGTTAACAGCAGCTCAGATCAGAGACCAGATGAATGCCACACAGAGTTCTAGCAGCAGACCCATCTCTAGAACAACTGTTAAGAGGAGACTGCGTGAATCAGGCCTTCATGGTCAAATAGCTGCTAGGAAACCACTGCTAAGGAGAGGCAAGAAGCAGAAGAGATTTGTTTGGGCCAAGAAACACAAGGAATGGACATTAGACCAGTGGAAATCTGTGCTTTGGTCTGATGAGTCCAAATTTGAGATCTTTGGTTCCAACCGCCGTGTCTTTGTGAGACGCAGAAAAGGTGAACGGATGGATTCCACATGCCTGGTTCCCACTGTGAAGCATGGAGGAGGAGGTGTGATGGTGTGGGGGTGTTTTGCTGGTGACACTGTTGAGGATTTATTCAAAATTGAAGGCACACTGAACCAGCATGGCTACCACAGCATCCTGCAGCGACATGCCATCCCATCCGGTTTGCGTTTAGTTGGACGATCATTTATTTTTCAACAGGACAATGACCCCAAACACACCTCCAGGCTGTGTAAGGGCTATTTGACCAAGAAGGAGAGTGATGGAGTGCTGCGGCATATGACCTGGCCTCCACAGTCACCGGACCTGAACCCAATCGAGATGGTTTGGGGTGAGCTGGACCGCAGAGTGAAGGCAAAGGGGCCAACAAGTGCTAAACACCTCTGGGAACTCCTTCAAGACTGTTGGAAAACCATTTGAGGTGACTACCTCTTGAAGCTCATCGAGAGAATGCCAAGAGTGTGCAAAGCAGTAATCAGAGCAAAGGGTGGCTATTTTGAAGAAACTAGAATATAAAACATGTTTTCAGTTATTTCACCTTTTTTTGTTAAGTACATAACTCCACATGTGTTCATTCATAGTTTTGATGCCTTCAGTGAGAATCTACAATGTAAATAGTCATGAAAATAAAGAAAACGCATTGAATGAGAAGGTGTGTCCAAACTTTTGGCCTGTACTGTATAATCATATAATGATTTTGTCTCGTGCGATGCATGATAAATTCTGTTTTTTGTCTCAGTAGGCTACTAAGTTCATCCAATAAGTTCTGGTGCTTGTTAATGTTTCCAGGTGACATATTATTCAGCATACTTTGTTCTATTGCTACAATTTCAGTCTCTAGAAAATCAATATGGCGCTTTCTGTTTTTATTAAGATTAGATGCAAATGACACGGTTTTATTTCTGATGCAACCTTTGATTGCATCCCATAGCAGTCATGGGTCGTCGACAGATGCACTGTTTATGTGTATAAAGTCTTTTAATTCAGCCTCAAGTTCTCTTATAAACACATCATTTTGAAGCAAACTAGCATTAAAACGCCAACAAGGAGCTCTAGGTTGGCCAGCTCTTATCAAAAAAGTGCATAATACAATTCTATGGTCAGATAATGGTGTTGGACACAAAGTAGTACTGTCAATATTACTAAAAAGAGTTTTTGAGGCAAAATATAATCGATTCTTGAGAAAGTTTTGTGGCAAGCAGAGTAAAAGGAGAAGTCACGAATGGAGGGGTCATCACACACCAAATATCCACTAGTCCATAATCAGCAGCCAATTTTCATAATGTTCTAGAGGACAGCTGTTGATCTCTGCTCTCTGTTACCCCTGTTCGGTCTATTTCATGCAGCCACACCGCATTAAAATCGGCTCCTATCAAAAGCTCAAACTCAGGGAGGTCTAATAATATGGAGGTTAATGAATCATAAAAATGTTGGTCAAAACAGAGCATAGGCAGAAATCAGAGCAGTTTTCACGCCGTTTTCACGCCGTTTCCAGGATACTATAATTTAAATTACGTTTGGCAGCTATAAGGACGTCTTTGCTTTTTTTTTTATCAAAATAAGAGGAGGCAATAACATGATAATATTTATTCTGAAATCTATGTACATCAGTCTTCAGAAAATGTGTCTCCTGTATAAATGCGAAGTGAATATCTTTTCTGGACAGTTGCTCTAATGTACTTGTTCGTTTCTGAGGGGAATTAAGGCCCCGTGAATTCCAAGATAAGACAGTAATTTTATTCATAAACTTTAAGATTTATGTATGGCATGAACAGGTAAACAAACACAGTTTGGTAGATTGAAATACAAGTGACATCTGGTCTGACGTCCCCATCCCCCCCCCCCCCCACACACACACACACACACACACACACACACACACGCACGCACGCTCGCACACCTCCAAAAAACAACAAAAAAGAATAAAAAAAACAAAAAACAACAACCCTATCATAAAAAAGTGTACCAGTGTCCATGAGGAAATCAGACATAGTCCCTCCACCCTTCAATCAAAAATAAATTGCCTTTAAACCACAGGGCAGTGAGCAGCTTATTGTGGGCAGCTTACTCTCCCATCATCTATTTTTGGGAGCTACCTTTAATTTTTTTTTTTTTTTTGGAATATTTTATTTTCAGTTTTATGTAATTACACAAAGAACATATCAACATAACACAAAACAAGGCACACACACACACACACACACACACACAAAAAACCCAAGTCCCCACCCCACAAAAAAAGCCCCAAAACCTTCAGCAAACAAAAAAGAAAAGAAAAGAAAAAAGGTCAGTGCATAAAGTCAACCCAAAAGATCACATCAAGGACTTGGCACAAGAGACGCAGCCAAGCAATCCAAATAAGGCTGCCAAACTTTCAAAAAGGTGTCACATTGTTTTCTTATACTGTATGTAATTTTCTCCAGGGGAATGCAATTGTTAATCTCCAAAGATCACCTATTGATAGAAGAGGGGAATCAGATTTCCATGAGCTACCATTATTAACAAAAATACATATATATATATATATATATATATATATATATATAAAGCCGCTTAATTAATGTAGCCCACGTAAAAATAGCTGCCATAAGAAAAAAAAAAAAAAAAGGAGAGCAGGAAAAAAAAGAGTTCACGTTGTCAATTTAACACACGAAATTCTTACCATGACCATGACCATGACGTTAGAGGAGGAGACTGAATTCAGTCTTATTTCAAGTTGAATCTTTTAAGATCAGTCCAGAATCAGTCTTACCAACTCCGGAGAAACTTTCACTGCCACCTCTATTCCTCCAGTGTTGCAAGAAACCGCTCGGCCTCGCTTGGCTCCTGGAAAATATGCACGTCGTTTCCCCGGGATAGCTTGATGGTGGCCGGGTAGAGAAGGAAAGCTTGGAAGCCCTTGACCCTCGCCTCGTGCATGAGTTTATAGCATGGCTTCTGACGTTTGGTTGTAACATCACTGTAGTCTGCGGTGAACCTCAGTTGGGTATTGTCCACCTCCGGAGGATTTTTTCTTGCTTTGTTTAGCAATCTGTCTCTGTCGGTGTAACGAAGGCACTTGATTATCAGCGGGTGTGAGCGCTGTGTTTTGCCGCTAGCAGGTGGCCGTCCCAGGCGGTGGCCACTCATCAGCTCCAGCGGTGCAGACGCGAAGGCAGGGAACCATAATGGAATATTCTCCATAAGATAGGTGAGAACATTTTGGCCTTCTGCACCCTCTTTTAGATTGAAGATGAGGAGATTTTCCCTGCGCGCCCAGTCCTCCATTTCAGTGAGTTTGGTTTCAAAAGTTTGTTGCTTCTTCAGGCATTCAGACGTAGATTTTTCTGCCATAGCGACGCGCTCCTTCATATTGACAGTTTCTGAGCAAATAGATTTTATCTCTTCAGCGTGACGAGACAGAATAGAATGCATGCTTTCAATTCGTTTTTCCAGTCTGTTCATCCAAGCCTCGGACTTCTCCTCGGTGTCTTTGAAATATTTCGCCATTGTCTCTTTGATTACTTTTGCGAGAGCTGCATTTTCCTCGCCTAGCTCGTTCTGTAGAGAAGCCATCCACATTTGTTTAGCGGCAGTAGTTTTTCTTGTAGTTTTCTTGTAGTTCGCATTTAACGAAGGCTGCCCACGCGGCCATAGATTTGGAAAAGTTTGGAGGAGGGTGGACGCCAAAACGATCTATGCTGCCAACATGACACCGGAAACCAAAAATGACACATAAACCTGACATTTCATATATGAAAACTGGTGATGATAAAATAAGAAAATCATGGTGAAACAACAGAAACATCTAAACTACTCAAGGGGTTCACAAACTTCAAGCAGCACTGTATCTGTGGTTTGCAGAAATGCCAACAGTTTTCTGATAAATGTCTTGAGACGAGATGCAGCAGCAAGATATCTAAAAGTACATGAAAAACTTAACTTAATTGTCCAGTCACATGTCAAGTGCATCCAGTAACCATCAGGATTGCCCATTTGAGCTCATGGCAATACCCTCAACAGTAATAAACAAGGCACTGACGTCACATTTATTTGGGCTTCAGCTTCTGCTCATATGAGTATTCTTGATACTTAAAGAGTGAACTAACCTGCCAAACCAGCTGTTTAAAAAGAAAACATAAACAACTTCAAACTTGGAAAGGCAGAAGGAGGGGGCATAGTATGGAAGAAAATGATTGGGAGCAGCTCTGAGATAAGGAGATAAGGGGAGGGTATTTCCATTCAGTTCAAGATAGAGTGTGAGAAATAGGGGAGTAAATCAAAGAGAGGAGGTCAAAGTGACTAGATTAGGAAAAGACACACTAATCTGAATAACACACTTTATATCATAGGGAAGCATCCGGCGGGAGGAGGAGTAACCTGGCCGGGACGTGAGCGGATGAATCCACACCGGCCGGACGGACAGGACGGGAGGGAAACTCCACTCAACCACCAGGAAATGCTAACATGACTGCGCTCTTTTTTCAAAGCACACCCCAGCCGGTAACAGCAAAACGCATCTGAAACACAACTGTAGGCCTGCACTGTACAAAATAATACTGGGATTAATTGTAGCCGCGTGAAAATGTAATCGAAGGCTACAGTGAAACTCCAGAGTGTTTTATGTAAAAGAAAACTTTCCAACCTTCACGGAGGGAGTTAATACTGAGTTCACAAAAACATTTCACTCACTTTTATGAGATGTAAATAAAGGACAGGCGGAGGTAAACTCCAAATAAACTTATCTTCGTACCTCTTTCCCTGTGTTTCGGTGAGTTTCAATTGCATTTATGTTGTGTCCTCCCGTCCCGTCTGTGTGCGCAGCTACACTTCACTGCTCGGTAACAGCAGTACGGCACGGAGGAGCGGGGGGAGGAGCAGGAAGGTCTCTGCTGGACTCCAGCCTGCATGTTATCAGCCATGTAATTATACACAAATCTCAGCCACTCATTTGTATTATTTATAGATACATTCCTGCTAAAAAAAATTACAGATGCAACTTCTGTATCATTATGGTAGAAACAATACAACACTTATTCTTTCAGTGTGTACATTTGACAACAGGTTCGTATAGACAGTAGGTACAGACAGTGTAGCTGCACTGGGGCCCGTGGAGTTGGGGGCCTGCAAATGATTCAGATTCGCACCTTGGAACTACACGTTTTATGAAAAAAAATTAACATCAAATTAAAAGGTCAGGGTACCTTCAGGCAGTTCATTTTTTCGTTTTAAACCAAAAACAAAAAAACAGAAATATTTCCCGTTTTTTCCTTTTTGGTTTAAACCGAAAAAACGAGAAAATGGAGCCGTTTTTCTGTTTTTGTTGTCAGAATTAAAAAACGAAAAATGACAAAACCAAATTCAAATAACAGCCCAATTTTGGTTGAAGTGTTACATCTGCTGCCATAACCTTTGAACTAGCTTACAGGAAACTCTAGGCCTGACCCTGCTTAGCTTAAAACATAAAAACAGTAAGGAAACTCCAGTCTTTTTCTATTCTCCGCTGTCTGCTCCGCTCCTCTGCCGATGTCCAATCCTGGATTTCCCCCACCCTGCCTCGACCAAGCTTCCTCTCCCTGGTCCTCCTTATAACTTGTACCTGCTACTTATCATCTCTCTGCCCATGTGGTCCAACAATAGCATCACCGCCTTTCAATCAAATGAACTGGGGTTGAATCCAACGTCAGCCGTTGAAGTATTTCTCACTTGATTGTGAATAAACCGTTTGAACTGAGCTCTGCTGTTGTCTTAATTTTTGAGCCAACCTGTCATTCTTAATTTAACAGACACACATCAGGTAGGGTATGGGTGAATAGCAGCTACAGACAAAATTATGCTAAGTGGTAAGATTAAGATGTCCTTTATTGAACCCAGGCATTGACACATAGTGCAAATATAAAAATAAGAAAAGAATACAATCAAAACAATTTGAGTAAAAATATACACATGATGTGAGAAAAGTATTAATAAAATGGAAAGTATGTACAAATGAACAGGGGATAGTATGTAGCCTATGATACATGCTATATACAGTGCAGCACAATGCTACATGTACAAAACGCTGCATGTTATATACAACACAGTGTTTCTTGGAATCTGATAAACTGCCCAATGCTGTTTAAACACGTTCAGACTATTAAAGAAACTCACTTTCAAGCTACATTCTGCAGCTGCACCACGATCCTGCTCACTCACAAATATTAATAATCTCCAATTTTAGACAATATGAATTATGTTCCATCAGCGTGACCAATCACATCGATAGAGATCATTATTCATTGATCCTACGTGTCTAAAGCTTCACACAGATTTTTATAATTTTAACTGAGATTACACATTTGCAATAAACATTTCAGTGCAGGAGCTGCTCTGACAGACTGACAGCTATCTGATCCATGTGCACAGAGGCACAGACTTAGGCTATATAAAATAAAATAAAAACTAGATGGTTCTTCTTACTCCACCATAGCAGGTAGTGTGAATCTCTAAACTGTCTGCACAATTATTATTATCAAGCATCTCCACGTGACCACAACTGAGGGGAAAGTCCAGTGACAGCTTAACTCTAACTGATAGTAGCCTATAGTAAATGCCTTTCCATAGATGTACATCAGTTTTTTCCCCATCTGGCTGTCAACATAGGCCTATTCATTCATATTTGTATTTTTGATGACAACTTTGATGCAGTGCGACACCTGCTGGTCATTTTTAATAACTACTTTTGGCGCGCTTGCTGTCATGTTGATAGTTTTACCAAGAACAGACTTCACTGTTCATGGTACATCCTGAAGAAAACTTATTATAGAGCTTTCATTTTCATGGTCATGATCAGCTGCATATTAACAGGCAATACAATAAAACGCTGTTGCATTACTTCATTGCCTGATGCCGTTAGCTGATAGCCCTTAGCGGTGTCTGTAATAACTCACTAAATGGCCCGTGAAAAAAACAAAATTCCAGCGGATGTCTTAGTTACAACATGATTGAGCTAACTGGAGTAGTTTCATGTCGTATCCGACAACGGGAGGCTTTTTTTTTTTTTTTTTTCCTACTTGTCTGCATTGGTCTTCATAGCGTAGCGCCACTAAAGGGTGTAAGCTTCTTGTGAAGATTGATGCACTGTTAATCTTGCAGTCAAGTATTTTATACCCATAATGCGTGGTTGTGGCCGTCACTAACAGCCTTTATTGGAAAAACTTCCTAATATGAGTCAGAGAGGGCCGTGATACACCAGAGTGTGTGAAGGGGAAAGTAAGGAAACAAGCGAGGGGGAGGGGGCAGGTGCTTAAGTCCTGAGTTATATAGTGACAGTGCATGCGGAGAAGAAGGAGGAAAAACAAACAGACAAATAAACAAACAAACAAAAAAAAAAAAACGGGAGAAACAGGCAGTGTAGCTGATGTATTGTGGCCTTGAGGTGGTTGTGCTCCATGCAGATTATCAAAAATAAACATATACATGTCTACTATACTGTACTGAAAAACAAAAACAAAAGAGAAGTCTATACTGAACACCAAAAATGTGAGAGTCTTGGTGGAGGGGGAAAGCCCGATTGCAGAGAAGAGTTGCCAGCGCGGTGTGGTAGGTTTGAGAAGCAAGTGGGCCCCTTTGGTGTGATCCCATCGGTTCTTTGCGATGCGTCACGGAGCTGAAGTATCGAACATGCATGCGTTTATTTGAACCCTCCCAATGTGTTTATGAAAACCATCACCAGGGTCCAGGGCCAGCCCTGCGGGGGAAGGGGGGCGGTATGGCACCCCAAGACCGCAGGAGCGCCCAGACCCCAAGACCAGGGAGCTGCAGAGGCTGCAGGACACCACGCAGGCCCAAGGACCCAGGGCGGCAATGGCCGGCACCCCCAGAGAGCCAGAGACACACCCCAGACAGGCGGGGCAGGAGGGCCCGCCCACCCACCGCCCGATGCGGACCACCCCCACCCCCCCCAACCACCCGCCCGCCCCCACCCATGGACGCACCCAGGGACTGCCCCCGACCCAAGGAGCCAGGCGCGGGGGCCTGGCACCGCCCCTGGGGAGAGAACCAGCACCACACCGGACGGGCCCGCACCAGGCGCCGGCCACCAGCAGACGCCGGACTGGACGGTAGTGAGAGCCCACCCAGGCCCGGGCGGACGTGGGAGGCAAGGAGGCGATGCTGCAAGGCATATGTCCCCGGCGCATCGGGAACCAGGGGACCGCGAAGGGCCACCCGCCCGAACCCCCCAGGACGGGCCCCCACCAACACACAGGAGAGAGCGGCCCGCCACGAGCAGTCAGTCCCCCATCGGGACCCTCTGGCAGAGGGCCCATAAACCACAGCCGGTCAGGAGGCAGAACCCCGGCAGGAACCCACAGAGCCCCCAGGGCGCCACCCAGCCCACCTGCCACAGGGCCACGGGACCCCCCAGACACCAGGAACCCAGCCACACCACCATGATGTAAATGGGCTCCCTGGCTCCAACCCTCAGCCCAGGAGGGCCGGGCCCCACTAGCCACGCCATGCGTATCTACAGTGTGTGTAAACCCACCACCCCCCCTCTTACTATGATTCTCCGATCCCTGACGGAGAAACATTAACCCTACACCGTGAATGTGAATGTGAGTGCCCATAAGTGTGATATGGTGCATTAAAATTGAGGGACATAGGAGACAGGTGGGGGCAAGGCTGATGGCTACAGCATACTGCTGTCCTGCAGCCCGTGCAGCCATAGGCACCTGGAACCTGTCCCCATCTGTCCCACAAGATGTAGGTGTATGTGGTGCTTTAAAATTGGAGAACAGATAAGGATGGGCCGGGGGGCAGCATGGAGGGCTACCGGACACCACTGTGCCATAGCCTGCCCCATCATGAAGCCCCCCAATCAATCCGTGGTCTGCACCTCAAAGAGTGAGTGTATGTGGTGCATTAAAACTGTGGAATGTGTGGTGAGTGAACTAAATGTGGTTTAGGAGGCCAGGCCAGTGTAGGCCCGGCCCGAGGGCTGGAGGAATGAATGGGAGGGGCTAGAAGGTAGCGCCAACCAGACCCCGGCGCCGCAAGGCCCCCAGCGCCCATGGACAGTGGGCCAGGCGGGCCCCAAGGAAACCCAACGGGCCCCCACCCAACCCCGCCCCCCAAGCAACTGCAGCGTCAGGCCCCCGCAATGGTCCCGACCTGGGCCACACCGCCCGCAGCAAATCGACCTCCAGCAGAAGGACGAGGCGCGCCACCAGGGTGCACGGATGACGGGCCCCACCCAGCCCCCCCGAACCCCGACGCACAGGAGCACAGGCCAACCCGCAACCCCGCCAGTACCCCCCCAGACCGCCACAGACCCAAAGCCGGATCCCCAGCCCATCCGACCCGCCCCCTACCGCCGGCCGCACACCAACGGGCAGGCCCACACTAAGCAGCACCAGAACACCCCTGCGGGCAGCACCCAGCCCCCACACCAGGCCCCCCAACCCGGGGGAGGACCCCGGGCCCGCCCGAGGCCGGGAGAGAGGAGCAGGGAGGGATGGGGAGAGGGGGGAGGGAGGAGGGAGGGGGAAGGGCAGGAGCGGAGCGAAGCTCACCCCACACCACCAGGGGCGGAAACAGCCCCCCAGGGGGACCGGCCACGCCGCCCCAGGCCCAGGGAGCACGAGGAGACCCCGCCCCCCCCCAGGCACACAGGGCGAGCAGTCCAGACGCACCCGCCCCCAGGGGAATCCGCCCGGCCCCGCGATCCCCCACAGAGCCAGGGAGCAGGCCCGGATTCAAGGGGAAGAAGGTGCACCTAACACATGCTTAAGACCTTGAGTTCTGATGAACCGCTGTGGTATATTGTGGTGAGAGAGATAGAGGGATTAGGGGTTACATCATTAACAGAAACACGTTACATATTACACAACAGACTTTCTTGAGTTGTAATATTTATATGTACAGGTGGCATATGCTCACAGGCTGAGTGGCACTATACAGACACGTTTAGTGAGTGAATAAATGGTGACCATTTTTCTGTAAAGTATGTTAATTGGTTTCTGTGGCCAGCAGATATTTTCTCCAGCGAAATATGTTCTACAAGGAGATTCAGCCAACGGTTGATGTTGAGGGTCTGTTTATCTTTCCAGTTGACTAGGATTGTTTTCTTGGCGATGGCGAGAGCTACAAGAAGAGAGTTGCAGTGGCTGTTTGGGAGGTCAATTGTCATCAGGTCACCAATTAAGCACAGGTTGTTAGTGAGTTTTTGAGTGACTGTTGACCAGAAGTGCTGGACGGGTGAACATAACCAGAGTGCATGAAAGTAGGTGTCTGCAGTGTTCTGAGTACACTGAGTGCATGTGTCAGATTGACTAAAGCCCATTCTATTCATCTTTTTTTGGGTGATGTGTGTTCTGTGGAGTACTTTAAATTGGATAAGTTGTATATTAGTGTGTCTTGTCATCTTAAATGTATTTTTGCATATCTGAGTCCAGAAGTCAGGGTCCGGTGATACACCCAGCTCTTTTTCCCATTTTAAAATTGGTAAATGTATAGAACTGGTCTTTGACAGTAATTTATAAATCTTAGAAAGATTCTTCTTATTACTCGGAGAAAGCTTTGTAATATGTTTGGCAAATTCTGGTGGCTGCAAAGTGTCCTGAGGCGCTGGAATTCTCCTCTTGATTGTTTTTATCAATTGTAAATATTGTAGAAAATTGCCATTTCTTATTTCAAAAGTCTGAAATAAGTTTGTGTATGTCATAAGTATATTGTCTTGGAAAAGGTGATGGAGATGAGTTACTCCCTTCATCTCCCATGTGCTAAAATGGAGAGGTCTTTTGTTAATTTCAAAATCCGGGTTGTGCCAAAGTGGAGAGAGCAAGCAAGGTTCTATCGGAGAGTTTGTGATTTCTAGTGTTTTCCACCAGGCTGATAAGGTGGAAGCAATCATTGGGTTCTTAAAACAGTTATGACGTCTGAGTGTAGTGGTGATAAACAGGAGGTCAGAGAGTTTTATATTGTTGCAGTCCGCCTGTTCTAGTTCGAGCCAGGAGTTGTAGTCTTCGTTAGGATATAACCATTTCAATAGGTATTGTAGCTGGTTAGCTAAATATTAATGTTTAAAGTTAGGAACGTCCAATCCCCCTTCCAATTTGTTTTTCTGAAGGGTGCTTAGGCTAATTTTTGTTGTTTTGTTCTTTGAGTAGAATTTTATAATTGCAGAATCTAATGACAGGAACCATTTCGATGTGGGTGTGAATGGAATCATGGAAAAAAAATAGTTAATTTGGGGTAGAATTTTCATTTTAACTGTGGCTATTCGTCCCAGGAGGGAGATGGGAAGATTATTCCAGCGCTTCAGGTCACCACAGATCTTATCTAGCAGCGGGCTAAAGTTCAGGTGGACCAGGTCTGATAGTTTGGGTGAAATATTTATGCCAAGATATCTTATGTTGCCCACAGGGAGAGAAAATTTTTGGTCTGCAGGATTCCAAGAGTTCTCCGTTATTGGCATTATTGTCGATTTAGACCAGTTGATGGAGTAGTCCGAAAGTTTAGAAAAATGTGTTATGAGATTAAATACTTCATGTAAAGACGATTTCGGTTCTTGTAGATAAAGTAAAATGTCGTCGGCATATAGATTAATTTTATGCTCTGAATTGGCGGAATGGATACCTATGATCTTGTTGTTCTGACGGACTGCCATAGCCAATGGTTCGATGAATATTGCAAACAGTAGAGGTGAGAGTGGGCACCCTTGTCTGGTTCCTCTCTGCAAAATGAAGCTTTTAGATGTGATCCCGTTGGTGGTGACTGTGGCCTTAGGGGAATTGTGTAAGGCTGATACCCACTGGATAAATGACTCTCCAAAGCCAAATCCACTCAGGGTGGCAAATAGGAAGGACCAGTTGACCTTGTCGAAGGCTTTTTCTGCATCAAGTGACAAAATAATTGCTTTTGTATTAAAGCGTTGTACTTTACTTATCAGATTAAGAACTCTTCTGACATTATTACTTGAGTGTCTGCCATTAATGAAGCCCGTTTGATCATTATGAATTATTGATGCGATTATTTTCTCCAGTCTAGAAGCAAGTGCCTTTGAGATAATTTTGATATCACTGTTGATTAGTGATAGAGGACGGTAGCTAGAAGGAAGTGTGGGGTCTTTGTCTGGCTTTAGTAATAATTTGATTGCTGCTGTATTCATGTGAGGTCTTATACCTCCGTTCTTTTTGATCTCTGTCACTGTCCTGATGAAAAGTGGTGCTAATATTGTCCAGAAATGTTTTATAAATTCGGCAGGAAAGCCGTCTGGACCTGGAGCCTTACCTGTTGGCATTTTGTCTAATGCGCTCTGCAGGTCATTAATAGTCAGGGGGGCGTCTAACATATTTCTGTGTTCCGTGGATAACTGAGGTAAATTTAGGTTATCGAGAAAAGCCTGAATATCTTCTGGGTTTGGATTGTTTACTGTTGAATATAAGTTATGGTAGAAAGAATAGAAAATCTGATTGATCTCCTGAGGAGATTGTGTGTAATTTCCGGACGGCCCCTGGATTGCTGGTATCAGAGATTTTTCTTTATTGCGTTGGAGCTGATTAGCCAAAAATTTTCCTGATTTGTTACTGTGTTCAAAATTATTATATCTTAGTTGCTGTATGATAAATTCAGTTTTCTTTGATAGAATATTGTCCAGTTGCGATTTTGTACACTGTAATTGGGTCCATACTTGATCACTTGGATTGTTTGCATATTCCTGTGTTAGTTGTTTAATTTTTTCCTCAATGTTTTTTTCTGCTTGCAATTCCTTTTTCTTCTTGTAGAAGAAGTTAGGAGTATGATATAATTTTTCCTCTGATTACTGCCTTCCCAGTTTCCCATATTAAAGATGGAGATAAAGTTGGAGAGTCATTGTCTTCAAGAAAGTTTGCCCACTCCCGTCTCACCATTTTGTCAAAGTCTGGGTCTTTAAGTAATGAGATATTAAAGCGCCATGTTGGGGACCGTTTATGGATGGTTTGTATTTGCAGATTGAGTGATATTGGTGCATGGTCGCTGATAATGATCGGGTGTATTTTTGTGGTAATTTTTTGTGAGATGGAGTTATTTAAAAGAAAAAAGTCAATTCTTGAGAATGAGCGATGCACAGGAGAGAAGAAAGTATATTCCTCTTCGATGGGTATTTGAGTCTCCAGCCATCGCCAAGCCCAAAATCATCCATGTATTCCTGTATTACCTTAGCCGATTGTGATTGCTTTGTGTGTACTGAGTTACTAGATCGGTCTAATGAAGCATTTAGGACTGTGTTAAAGTCTCCTCCAATTATAGTTGTCGAGCTGTCTGATAGGTTAGATAGTAAAGAGAAGACTGTGTGAAAGAAGGCTGGATCATCATTATTAGGGGCATACAGATTAACGATTGTATATAATTTGTTAAAGATTGTTGCCTGAATAATGATGTAGCGGCCTTCTGGGTCTGTTACCGTGCTGTTTAAAGGAAATGGTAATCTCTTGTCGACCATGATAGAGACACCTCTTCTACATGAAGGAGGGAAAAAAATAGAGAAGGAAAGGGAGAATACTGGGTGGAGTATGTGAAGTGTACATTCACACCCTGTGAGATTTTTTTTCCCTTTTTTCCTTTTCAATAAGTCAGTGTTGTGTTCATTATATATACATATATATACATATAACCACATGTACATACATATACATCTGCATATATACATACATACATACATATATACCAGGGCCGCATGATTAATTGCATTGCAATCGCAGGAATGCTTACTTATCTGTTGCAGGAGAAATGTGTCAGAGTACCATTTTGAATGAATATACATACATATATTTATTTATTTATTTCAAGAATAGTGCAGCCCCAATATATATATATACATGCATACACACATCTTTTGGTCTTTTTTTTTTTATTCCTTTTATGATACAATTAAGCTATGGTTCCACTTTGTTTTGTGGTTTTAGGGGCACTTATCTCACTTAGAAGAGCCATGGGGTGGTGGTAGAGTGGCGGAACAGCTGCCCATCTATGTATAATTTGTCGACCACAAGAGAGGTCCTATTTCCCTTCTGCCTGTGCTCTTTTAAAATGGGATATAACACTTTCCGCCTCTCGTTGATTTCCCTGGGGAACTGATCGTTCATACCGAACGAAGTGCCTTTTAGCTCTCGTCCTTTACTCTTAACGAGCATTTTCTGCTGATAATGTTCGAATTTGGCGATGATAGGACGAGGATGCTGACCTCCTCGGGGTCCGAGCCTGTGGACGCGGTGAAAGGTGATGTTGTTGACAGTCTCCGTCGGGATCTTGAGGGCCGGCAATCTTCTGGGTTGTCTGGTGTGCTCTCCGGGATGCCAGAAATGATTAAATTGTCTCTCATACTTCTGGACTGCACGTCGAGGACAGTTTCCTTCAGGAGTTTATTTTCCTTTTTGAGGAGTTCTACATCTGACGTGACCGCCGCTAAGGTGGAGCGGAGTTCAGCGTTGTTTTGCTGCAGGTCGCTAATCTGCTGGTAAGTGAACTCCAAGCTTACCTTCAGGTCTTTTATCTCCTGGTGAAGCATACTGAGCACTTCTAGCTTCTTGTTGATGGATTCCAAGACGCTAAATTCGGAGGATAATAAGTCTTGTGTATCGGTGGCTGAGTCGGTCTTCTTCCTCTTATTGGGGTTGTCGGCAGGACCCTCCATGACGCACTCGTAGTAGTAGTGATTGATAAACTCTTCTAGGTCCTCCACTCTGGCTGATGGTGCAGGCTGGAGTTGTCACCCGTTAGGTAATTATATTTGTTTGGCTAGTTTGTTGATATCTGATCTAGCAGCTAGGCGCCGCCATGTTGAATCTCAAAATCCCACAGTGGTCTCGCGGTCTCACGCTGCCACCCGGTTTCCGTCCCCAAAGGGTACGGGAGGCTTTTAACAGATGCCGTCCTGATGTTAGCTTTGCTGCTGCTGTTAGCTGTCCCTGTCAGCGGCAGCCACTGATGCTTTCTAGACATCGTGATTTCCCAAAACTGAATAAATACCACACATAGCAACACAAAACTGCTTTGCTAGCTCAATCATGTTGTAACTAAGATATCCGCTGGAAAGAATATTTTTTTCACGGGCCATTTAGTGAGTCTTTTTTTACATGGCGGAGAAAGCTATATGAACGAGCTAATCCTCGTCTGCTGAGTTTTAAAAATGTCAGCTATTTTGTTGCTTTCTGTTGACATCACATCCCTCCTTGAGTATATCCAATCAGCACCAAGTAATCCCCAAGCCCCAGCCAGGAGTCTTTCGGGGCCGTTCTGAGTACCTACCCCGAGGCAGCCCCCGTAAAAGTTTCGGAACTCTGTCCTTCAGGGGTGGTTCCTGCGGTGGAGACACGCACCAGCCGCCCCGGCCCCATAAAATTACCCCGAAGTTCCTGTGGTGGAAACGGGCCTATCCTGCTGGCGTAAAGGCCAAGAGGTAACCTTATTTTGAAGGGCACAGCCCAAATGTAAGTGACAGAGCATGTTAGCCAATCAGAAGTAAGGAAGCGCTGAGAGCCTGCCCACCAATGAAACGAAATATGGAGTGATAAATTTGTTTTTTGCTGTAGGATCAGAAAACAAGAAATTGAGCTGAATTTCGTTTTTTCATTTTTTTGCCACAAACGAAAAAACGAGAAAATGACTTGTTTCTGGTTTCTGATTGTGTCAGTTATTCCCAGAAAACAAACGGTTAAAAGGTACCTTGGTCCTTAAAAGTGGTTCCATTTGTTATAGGCTATACGACCTCAAATATGCAAACCCATCACCGTCATGATTTTTTCTTTTCTTTTCTTTTCTTTTTTTCTTTTCTTTTCTTTCAGTATTCAGTAATAATCCATACAAAATTATATGCTTATTCCAGAGCTGAACTAGAGCAACCATGAATAAACTATAACTATATATTAACTTTATATAAATAAACTATTCAATTAAATGAATTGGTTCTTTTTTTGATATTTTTGTCATATACAGGTATGCGACAATGATTGTTGGGTAACATGTTTGTCAGTGATAGTGATGTTGCATAATGTTAAATTGCTATTTGATATGTGACAAGACAATACAATATGGTGGCTAATTTAGGCCCAAAATCTGTCAAGACTGACAAATTTAGCACATCTACAAGTCCAGCAAGCAGAGATGCCTTTTAAACATTACAGTGGCAGTATGAAAGGACATGAGAGAAACAAACAGGAGGAAAAGTAGAAAAAGCTCTATGAATTAGATTACTTTTTTTGATAAACAGTTGCCAGTGGTGTGTGTGTGTGTGTGTGTGTGTGTAACTAGTAACTAGTGTGCATTAAGTCCGTCACAATAGCGTGTGGGGCCTTTGTTAATTACCTTACACCACTGTGTGACTATCTTCTGGACTGATTTTCAGTTGGATCTCCACGGACATTTTAGCAAGGACATTTAACTCAACAAACCTGATTTGTTACTAATATTCAAAAATCAAAATTTCTCCAAGAATGAACAATATGTAATTAATTTGCTCATCATTTTAGCTAGATTTTATATTCATAAAATAACGGAATTGCCTTCATATCCTGTTTAAAAAACAACGCATACAGATACATATCTTAAAACAATATCAAACTTAAAACTATGAAATAAGAAAACTAAGCAAAATTGTTAATCTATATAAATCTTGCATCTTTATAACTAATTAGGTAAACCTCTGTGTGTGTTCATGTGTGTGTTCATGCTTCTATCTGTTTTATTTATTTATGTCTGTCTGGTTTTTTACAATTGCATTGCTGTACCCTAAGTTTGTACTCATTTGTCTCATTATTTTAATTTGTAATTTTTGGTCATCACTTACCACTTTATATACAAACTGAACGTACTGACCACTGAATGCACTGTGTTAAAAAAAAAAAAAAAATTAAAAAAGAAAAAAAAGGTTATCAGCCAGGTAGCACCCAATAATGTAATAATTTCCAGAAACTGTAATAAAATTTGCACTTAACTTGATTGAAAATGTTACAAAACCCAATGATACAATAACTCTACCAATAATGTCACTGATGTTGACATTTTTACAGTAGGCTAATACCTAATTACATTTTTGGGAATTTACACAACACAAACTGAATCAAACTTTGCTTTATCAGGAAATAAATCATCAGGGTTGTAAAAAGTAGTCAGACTAAAAGTGTTGAAGTGTTAAAAAGAGTTAAAGCAGTGGTTCTAGGGCCCTCCTTTAAACTGATTGTGAGGCCGTTTACACGTCGCCGGCTATTTTCATAAACGGACATTTCACCGTCTCCGTTTTCAAAAAGATCTTCGTTTACACTTACCCGTGTATATATACACAAGAGCATGCCAAACCTGTAGGTGGCAGTGTAACGAGAAGCTCAAGCCTTCCATGTATCCATTGTCACCATAGCAACATAGGTCGCACTTTTTACACAGGCGCAAGTTCCGGCGCATACTGTGACGTGGGCTGCCTATAACTCCGTTTATCTGCGTTTATCTCAGTTTACATGCAAACGCGCAACCGGAGTTTTCCAAAATCTCCACTCTGGCCGGAGTTTTTAGAAAGACTCGTTTTCAGAGGAGAAATCTCCATTTGCGTGTAAACGAAGGGCACAAACGAAGGAAGATGTCTCCGTTTATCAAAATCACTGTGTACGTGTAAACGGCCTCTGTGTCTAATGTATACTCCACAATGACCAATCCGCATAGGTATGGCTGGGTTCATTTCTGTTTGATAGGGATTTCAGTTTGATACATTTTTGCCTGATAACAACGTGCCACTTGCCAATGGTTGTAAATTTCAAATACTACAGGAAGCCTTGAGTTAACATTTCCAAAACATGAAATTGTGTCAAATGTTAATGTTTTCAGTAGGCTAATATGACACTAACATTAATATACATTTTGGATTTTTTGTGCACATTACAGTTCTGAGAAAAAAAGCAGACTTTTTTAAAAAGAAAAAAAATATTTTGTTACATTTTATTACATCATCAGTTTTGGGGGTTTTTTTATTAAAAAAAAAGACCCACTTAAAAGGTATTAGGTATTAATATTACATCATGGATAAAAATGTTACAACAATGTAGGTCAGAACATTTTTTTATATTATTGGTCAAATTATTACATTATTCAGTTTTATCACATTTTCAGTCAAGATAAGTTCACATTGTATTACTTTATTGGGTGCAACAAACCATCACACGGATAAAAGCAGGCAAATCTAAAGGAGACAGCCATTTTCAAAATTCATTCATGTTATTCCTTTTGTCTAAGACAGTCCAAAAATATTAATAAACATGAACAACTCTCCCAAATCCAGAAACTAGAGCACTAAAACTGAAATATGTGATGTCATAGGGTACAAAGTCTGACAATGAATGGTGAACGATGTTCTAGATGACAGTACAACACTGTTGTACAACACTACAACAAAATAAAGCTCATTTAGTTATATATAAAAAAGAAAACTAACATTCTGTGGGTCCATAAAATCAGTCTCCCATTCATTGTCTATAAAGCAGCTCTTCTTACAGACTTCGTACTATATGAAATCACAAGTTTGAGACTTCCTTCTCTGATTTCTGGCTTTGACAGAGAGTAGCTAATGTTCACTAATACTGATTGAACTTTCCTAGACCATGGAAATAATCTGTTGGAATTCCTCATTTAGATGGTGTTCGCCTTTTAATTTGAAAAAGAAACATTTATCAAACTTTTTAGTGCTATTCATTAGATGCAATCCACCACGTATAAGGGCAACACTCTATTAAGTGTAATCCATTATTTATTTATTTTTTCATTATTTTATTTATTTGTTTGTGTTTTATTTATGATTTAATGAATGACTGATGATGATGATGATGATGATGATGACAATGATGATGATGTTTTACTTGCTTGTTTTAATGACTATAGGTGGCACCTGATCAGATGTAGCACTCGTAATCTCAATGTATACTATTTGTACAATGACAATAAAGGCTTTTGATCCTATTCTTTATGAATATGGTATAATATTCATAATCAACAGACCAAATCAGTAAATTCTTAGAGACAAACTTGACATGTACACATTGTTGCTATGAAAGTGCTACTGTGGGATTTGTGAATTTTCTGGTGTAGTTTATTGTATTTTCCACTAGATGTCCCGCTAGGGTCATTTGTCTTTTCTGTTGGCTTCCTGTCATTACCAGGTAAATGAAGCGTGAAGCACGGTGCAGTTTCATAATGCTATACACAGGCTCTTCTTATCGAGGTTTATATAAACTTATCTGAGATATTCAGTCTGTGGACTTGTTTTCTTGAAATGGTGAAATGAGATTCTGATTCCATATTAAGGTTTTTTTTTTTTTAACTGAAAAGATCTTAGAGTTTTGTTTATAGGTTAAAATTTTCCTTGATGTCAAAAACTGAGGTAATCCTAATCAATCAATCAATCAATCAATCAATCAATTTTATTTATAAAGCCCAATATCACATATCACAATTTGCCTCACAGGGCTTTACAGCATACAACATCCCTCTGTCCTTTGGACCCTCACAGCGGATAAGGAAAAACTCCCCCAAAAAAACCCTTTAATGGGGAAATCCAGCTGGATGCAATGATAGTGAAGGAATGACCTGCCCTACACTCCCTATGATTGGAAGTACTCATTGCTTTTGTTGGTTGGATTGGTTAGAGTTAGTTACACTTAAGCATCTCAGTGTTTGTTTAAATCATAGAACAATAATCCACCAGAACAGATGCAAATGGATTGTCATATACTATTTATTAATGTATAACTGGCTATGACTGAGATCCTAAAAACAAGCATGTGCAAGAACTGCTATATGACTCAAAAACTGCATGTTTCTGCCATATTGCAAATACAGAACTTTTGCATCCTAAACCCACTTAGTGTGTAATACATTAGGGTTCTGATGCCAGATGCATAAAAAAATGGCACCAGAAAAACAAAAGACTTCAAACTTTATTATGATGATGAAGGTTTGCAACCAGATCACAAAGTTAACAATCAACATTAACACACAATTTCATAGACCCACACTAAATATTTAAAAAAAAAAAAAAAAAAAGCCAAATGAATGGTATTACAGAGTAAATCAAAATGCACTTGCTTATGCTTGTGTATAAGATTAAAGCCTGTCAACTGGTGCACAAATGAGAGAGTGTCTGTTAGCGGCATCCTGAAGGGAGCTGGCCAGACTCTTTATGGAGGGCGTAATCAGGACTGTAAAGAAACAAATGAGCGTTAATATCCTGAAGCAGCAGACAATTTTTATTTGCAAGACTCAAACCAAGCAGTACATCTAGTATAGGTTTTGTGACTCAAGTCTTAAAATGTTTAAGACTATAAACCATAAACCATACAAACTTAGCTTTGTATGCTTAGCTAGAGCTTTGACTGAAATTGTTATGACTGACATTGTGACCCTGTGAAATCAGCATGGGCAGATAATAAGACAGTGGATACTTGGGCACAGAGGACCCCACCATCTCCCCATAAGAAGCAAGACACACAGATTTGTAGTGGTTTTAAATCTCTTTGTAGTCATTTTGTGTCTGTACTTGTTTTGCTGGTTTCTGTAGTTGCTGTGTGTCTCTTTGCAGTTTCTGTATCCCTTTTTTGGTATTCTTTTGTGTCCCTTTGTGGTCATTTCGAGTGTCTTCCTGGTCAGTATGTGTTTATTTTAGTTACACTGGAAGTGTAGGCAGGCCCCGTTGCACTTTGGGCCCCTTGGCCTGTGTCCGGCAGGCACAATCAGTAATCCATCCATATAAATCAGGTAGTTTTTAAATGGATATCTTATCTGTTTATTGACTTTATATTAAATGATTTCTAAATTGTTTACAAAAAGAAATTGGGATAAAATTTTTCATATTTGCCTTACTCTTAAAGAAAAGACAATGTGCATACAGTGACAATATCTGATAGTAGGACCAATTTGTCAATAGTTTGGGTCTTTTCGTTGATTTGTTGAATTTAATGAGATAAATATTGAATATCATTCAAAATTTTAAGGCTGCAAAACCCCTTTTCATTTATGAATGATGATGAATGATGTCTTACATAAACACACTATTTTTGCTAAAGGTAGAACAGTTTTGTTTATTGCACCAGAGAAAATTCTGTACTTGTGTTCAACTTCAACTTCAACTTTATTATTATCCCCAGGGAAATACAATCTGCAGCAGGCATCACGACACAAGAAATACATAAAGGATAACATCAGAATTAAATACAAAAACACAGTGTCGTTGTTTTGAAAGTGGTGGAGCTCAATTAGTAAACCATGATGTCACATTTGACCCTGTACCAAACAGTATTAAGAAACATTTATATCAGAATCTGATGACAGTTACATCGTTATTTGCTGATGTTGCCCACCACAGTTGATCAAATCTGATCAGCCCTGATGAAGCAGATTAACTGTTTGATGTTTAACTCTCCTTTAAACATTCTTTCCTAACTGTAAATGTGACTGTTGTACTTTAACTTTTTGAATGACGATTGAATGCTTAGTGAGAGAGCATTAATGTTCGGTATGGACCACATATTCTATCCCGCCATCATTTATTGATGTCCTCAGCACGGCCGCCCCCAAACCTGTCCAGCGTCACTGTAGTATCAAGACACTGGTACAAGGATTGGGAGTGACCAGACCAAGAAAGGCATGAAGAGGAATAGCAGAACATTATTAGTATTGTAGAGGTTACATTGCAATAAAATCTCAAACAAGTCTTTAAGTCTGTTACTTAATTCTAAAATATCTTATTTTGTCAAAACTCATGATGACATTGCATCAGTGCTTTGGAATAAAGCAGAATGCAGGCAGTTGAAGGTGAAGATATAGGGGAATGCAGGGATCATATCCCCCATCAATATTTAGAATATGTGCAGTTGTCCTCTCCAATAAAACTTGGAAGTAGAGGAGTACATTTATTTTGACAAAATGAAAACTAAGTACACCATAAAGGGATGCAGAAAAGGTACAATTGGTGCATAAAAATTCACTAGAATACAGAAGGACCCCCAAACCTTCAGTTTCATATGTGTCCCCCCATTGATGAAACCCTCACCCTTGATGCACACATGCACTACACACAAAACAAATGGCACTACATTCTAGAAAATTCTTGCAGCAAGCTACTTTCAAGATGTAGAACTCAGCACTGGGCAAAATGACTAGTAAACATGTTTGTTTCTTTTTTTAACTGTTAAATGAAAAAGGTAAAGATGAAATACATCTGCATGTGTCCAACATATTCTAATGAGTTTCCTGGAGTTTAAAATTAGTTTAGTTCTCTGTCTGCATTTTTGTGTGCATGCTTACCTCCTCCAACACAAAGTCATTTCCTCCTCAGCAGTCAAGCGTCTGCTCTCTTCAACCCTCTTTGGAGTGTTCTCTGCACTGATGAGCCTGCCTTCTGCCTTCTGTCTTCTGCCTCATCTGGTGCTTCTGTCCCCCTGTCCATATTCTGATCCCTCTATCTATCCTCCTGAGCAGCTCCCTTCCCCTCGCCACTTTCTGACCCTCCCCGAAATCACTGTTTATCTGGGGCCAATAGGGAGCCAGGCGGCAGGGTGAGGCACTTCCTTTGTGACAGGAAACTAACAACAAACACCCAGAAACCCCGGGGGGGGGGGGGGGGTTGTGCTCTTAATGTTCTTAATGAGAACAGGAGATGAAGAGATGCAGATGTCTGATGGCTCTATAGAGGTCAGGAAAAGGTCAGTACTAGATATCTGACCTTTCTGTCTGAAAATTTAAATATGCAAACAAAAACATCCAACCCAATCACTAGGAAAAATGTTGGCATTGTACATTTCTGCTGCTACTACTACTGCGACTACTGATGCATCACATTTGTATGTTATTATGTAGTGAATACCAGTGGTATTCTAACAGTGGTTTGCAGCTTGGCAGGCATCTCTCCTACCATCCAACATCCTCTCCATCCCCCAGTGACAAAGTTAGCTCATATACTACATCACTTTACAAACATTAATATGGTATGTATGAAACATGCAAATGTAACATAATCATGGTTTGCAGAAATAGACACTTCTGCTGACAACTGCACTGAAACATCAGATCTGTTTGGAGCAAAATGGAAACTATATCCTTCCTCAAATTAACAAATTAAATGAACAGTACTGCGGCACAAAAGGCTCCTTCCTTGACTTTAGTATTCATTATTGAGACCAGTAAAATGTTTCAGTTTTTATTGCACCTTTGTGTTCTTTAGTCAATGCAGTGAGGTAGCAGTCAGGTGAGTGTTGTTGGATTGAAACCAGAAAGAACGAAAGAAAGAAAGGAACAAAGTTATCCCTGACATGTTGATGCCAATAAAGCAGTTTTGGTTTTGTGTTGAAGACAGAAAGAACATGCAGAAGGCGTCAGGATGGGAAAAGATGGTGAGCTGGAGGGCAGGGTGCTGATGGAGTGATAGTGACGGACGCATGTTCAAAGAGTGCAGATAAAGAGAATTGCTCCTGATAAGTGGTGGGCGGGCTGTCTATGGGGGATAGCTGTTTATGAAGGAGGTCTAGTCTCATTTATTATCTGCTATAGCATCCTCTACCACTCTCACCACACCATTACCTCCAGAGTTTATCAACTGTGTCACCATAGCAACCAAGCAGTTGAGTATATCTGACCTTATATGGTGTGGTCTGGACCTGCTGGTATGAAGTGAGATGATAAGTGCAGGGTGAACACGGTGTTCAGTTCTACTGTGTGTTTATCTGTACAACAAGATGGGACTCTTCCCTCATTATACCCATCATGATGATTATTTTCTCTGGGAATTTGTTTGTTCTTGTTAATTCTGGTGACAAAACACCAGTAAATAGGCCACAGAAATAAAGTTTCTCTTATTCTAAATGTTTTCTAGGTTAATGTCCACTCAGATTCTGATGAAACGAGGCAGTCAATGCAAAAGAAAGTCTGTTTTTTTTTAGTAGGTGTCCTGAACAAGCTGTGAATGACTCTCCTTACAACAGCATAAATGTGTCACCCTGCTACTGATTGTTGTTTCTTTTCATTCTGTGCATCTGTTAGTTGGAGCTTTGCTTGCAGTGGGTGTAGGGATCTGTGAACAGGAAATCCACAGTCACATAGGCAGGAAATGCTGCTGCTCACACAGAAATAAACAAGACTTGTAACTGAAATGCTGGCACTGCTGCTTGAGGACATACTAGTTTTTTCACCAGCAGCCTGAATGTCAAGGTCCACTCTTTAAACAGTATCAGTCATTGTCTGATGTACCTATACAGTACATCATGATATGAAGCTGAAGCTCAATCGAATGCAAAGTCAATGAGGATCTTTTGTTGTGGTGGACACATTACATGGATTAAGTGTGAAGTTAGCAAGAAAGTTTGTAAAGGGCCCACACATTCTCATCCCAACTTATCAAATACGCCACTTTTTAGTGGATATAAACATCAAAATATGACATGTCAGTAGGGTTGCCACATTTGACTTGTGAAAAACCAGGACATTTTATGCACAATGCTACAGTTGTGGGACTCCCTATTGCCTCTCCTACCTCTATCAGACCTGGCGTGAAGCCAAGCTGAAGGATGATGAAGGTAACAGTGATAGTTTAAATCATCATTACCTCTACAGGGGATGAAATGAAATGGATTACTGTCTGTGCCTACAATCAGATAGTAGGAAATCTCAAACTGAACAGTTTTTTTTTTTTTCAAATCATTTGATAAAATACTTACATGCTCATATGTACATTTAAAGTATTATAAATTTACTGTCCTTACTCCCTTCTGAAAGCAATTTCAGTCTAAGTGACGGGGAACAAAATGTAATATGAAAGCTAATGTGAGGCATCAGCAGTCTGAGTTGGTCAAATCAAGTGGACATTTTCGCCCCAAAGCTATGGAACACACTACCTATAGATATCAGGGAAACCAGCTCACTAAATGTTTTTAAAAGCAAAAAACATATCTGCTCACTTTAGCCTTTAACTAGCTCTGACTTTCCTGATAAAGGTCTGAAACACTTTTTATGCTTCACGCTGCAAAACGTTGTATTTTGCTTGATTTTATGATTGATGGTTTTACAATTCTATGATTTTATGACATCATGATTTTATGACTTTTTATGATTTATTTCATCTTATAATTTTATTATTTGTTTTGTGATTTTAAGGTTTATGGTTTTGCTGTGATTAGTGGGTGGTGGATTTGACAGAGAAAGACTGTGGTGAGTTTTATTTGATCCAGAGTGCCACAGCTGGGTGGTAGATTCTGGGGCAGCTGTGAGCTGTACCTGGCACAGACAATACCCTCAGTGAGGTTAACTGCTGAAAAGACATTCGGGGGTAATCTGAAAGACGCCTATTTCAGTTCATCAGTGTCTGTTAGTGAGTTTGTGCCCACCGGAATTATAGACTCTGATTGTTAATGACGGCGGAGGCCTAAGAGGTTACATAAGAAAGATACTATATGAGGTTTTGATTAATACGATCTCAAATCACCACCACTTTTACATGAAAATTGAAGCAGCTGAATCAGTTAATCCTTGTTTTAAACAAGGGACACACAATAATATCTGCATGTCATCGATATCAGCTAATTTTGGCTTTAAAATGAAATATCAGAATCTACCACCATGCTGATAACATTGATACATCATCGATATCTACCAGTATCGTCCAACATGCTTTTTCTTACTTTGCACAATGACTGAATATTACATCCATTGAAAAGTATTGTATTTCATGTCTCCATCTGCTGGTGGGCCATCCCAGTAAGAGTATGCATACATAGTATGATGTTAATTCCACTACAGAAGAGACTTGATGATCATTAAAATTAGGTGGGGAAAAACAGTGGATTTTTCAGTTATAAGTCAAATGACATGTTACATATCGGCAAAAAATCCAATATTGTGCATCCCTATTTCAAACTGTTTTTAAATGTCTTTTTATATTGAATTGTCTTGTTTGTTTTATGTTCATTATGTCTATTTTCATGTGAAGCACTCAGTGCTTATAATGTCCTTATTGTAAAGCACTTTGTGCTAAAAGGTGCTATATAGATAAAGTTTATTACTATTATCATTATTATTGTTAGAATTATTATTATTATTATTATTATTATTATCTATAATGTTGTAGCCTTTTAGAATCAACTTCCCTCTTTGTTCTACTGTCCCTTTGCCACAGCTCAGCAGCACTCTGGAAGCACTTTGTGGCATACTTTGTGCTACAAAGACTGTAACTTTGAAATATTCTTTATTCATCAAACTCAGAGTGAGTGAGAGGTTGGTACGGAGCAGGAAATATGCAGCAGAGAGACTACAGAATAATAATATGTGCAGAAGACAGAGTTTGTTGGAGTAAGGTGAACCTGCAGGAAGACATCTGATACCTCAGTGGAGAATAGGCAGAAGAAGTAGAAATCCATTAAATAAAGCCCTGTTCTAGTGTTTGCCATTATGTGGTCAGTCTCTGAGGGCAAATGCTTTAGGACTCTCTTCAAAACAGGAATCTCCTCTTCCTACTCTCCTTGGGTACGTCCCAAGTCTCTTATTTTATACTGCTAACTCCTAACTCCTTACTTGAACCGGAAGTCGTTCGAGGTCCGCCATCTTTAAAGCCGTCTCATGTCTTTTCTTCCTGCCAGTAAGGAGTTAGCGTTAGGAGTTAAGAGGGATCTGTTAGGTGCGATGAGTAAGGTAACACGAGAGGTTCGTAACAGGAAGTCTTTTTCAGCTTGAGGCTCTGACGTATAAATACCCGCCCCCTACGTCTGGCTCATTTGAACGAGATGGCGGAGAAACAGCGCAAGTCTAACCGCTACATGCATTCTTTGCAGTGAAACGCTGTAATTCACATGCCTACGTGAATACAAAGAGTAACGTTAATGATTCGTGCAAGACTGTCATGTTGTAATTAAGTTTATTTCATTCACAACCCGTTGTGTTGTTCAGCAGACTGTCAGTGATGTGTGGCTGTTAAATGTGCAGCTGCTCATGTCCAGAACCACACATGTTGATATAACACCACGCACGCACACACACACACACAAACACACAAACACATTTGCCCATCATTAATTGTCCTGGCTTTGATCAGCGAATATAATGTGACTTGGGATGTACGTCAAACGCTGGCTCCATTATGCAGCAGATCCAGCTGTCGTGCTGTCATCAGAAAAGGACGTCGCTTTACGTGACGCTTCAGAGTAAGGCTGTCTCATGTCTCTTATCAGCAATCCTCGCTCCTCACTCCTAACTCCTGACTCCTTGCATGTTTTCCTAAGTGGGAGGGGCTAAACAGTTAGGTAAGGTGGCTAGGTTAGGTGGTTAGCAGTAATTTTAAGGGACTTGGGACGTACCCCTTGAAATCAGCTGTATTCCCAACATTCCTTCCTTCTGCTCCTTCTTCTTCTTTGGGGTTTTATGGCAGCTGGCCTGGCATCATTTGTGTTGCATCACTGTCGCCCTCTGGTTTAGTCCTTGGCAATGTCCTGTTTCTTAAGCATTGCCGGTGTGTTGTCAAAGACTGTTTCCCTGTGGATATGTGTTTCCACATATCTGCTGTAAGTCTGAACCAAACCTTATCCCTAACTGCACCAGGTGTCTCTGCTGAGTAATGAAGGCTAAATACAAGAATGCAGGCTGGAAAATAACTGGAGATGTGAAGAAAGTAAGAAAGGAAATCTGTCAAGTCATTAGAAAGCAAAAGTCATAGGAAGCAAATATTACAGTTGTTAAGATACATATACAAATGGGACCAAAGATGAAAATGATAAAGTAGGCATAGAAATATATGTACCCTCAATGAGAGTTTGTATAGGAAAAAGAAGATCAGTTTAGTGTGTCAGTTTATAGAGCAGAAATTATGTTAGTAATCATCAGCCCACAGTGGGTGGAGGAAGTGAGACCAGATAGAGTGTTATGTTGTGTTGATTCAGTAGCAGTTCCTCTCAGTGTGCAAACTATGAAATCCAACAGGGAAGACTTCATGTTGGAGATTTTTTTTTTTTTTTGAACACTTTATTTATACTTTTTTAACAGTAACGGTAAGACTGGGATCATCATGTCTCACTCCCAGGCATCTTTTGTCCTGGTCAGTGGCAGAGGGTTTATGTGCCGGATTAGAATATATTGTGGTGACCCATATAGAGAAACTGAGAGAGACATTCACCAAAGGACTGTACCTTTAAGAGAAACGGTGATGTAGTAGAGAGAGTGTCTGGTGGTTCCGGTTCCAGCAGTTAGCATGTTGTTGCCTCACTGTACAGTGTACATTATTTTATGTGGAGATTAAAGCAGATTCGACTCATCTCCGTCTCCTGTTCTGTTATTCACGGCACCTCCACAATATGCTCTAAAAATCTGTCCTTTAAGGTTTGACTCAGACCTCAAACATTTCTTAAGAGGGCAGTTTGATGGGAGGAGGGGGAATATTGTATATTGTTTCATGGTGAAACTACGAGCATGTAAAAATCTGAAAAAATTAGATCTAGGAATGTCAAAGTTTTTTAGTAAATCATCAAAATTGATGAGTAAATTATTTACAAAAAGATCCTTAAAAACAATACGCTTTCTGTGCTATAATTTAAACACCGGGTCCATCAGGGCCGGAGTAAAAAAAGTGTCTCAAGTGATATTTAAAGCCAAAATAGAGCAAACACTGGAACAAATTTTGAGTGTTCTGAACCACAGTATATCTAAGATAGTTGTTTTCTTTCACAGGTCAGACGGAACACACTGAGGATATAGGTGAGGCAGGCAAACTTTAATTTATTTCCATGGTGGACCAAATAGAGGCTATACCATCTCTAAATGTAGAAAGCGAGACAATGTTTGCCTACCAGTAATGGTGTAAAAAATTAAGGCCCCAGCCAATTTAGAGCTTTGTAGATGTTGCGAGTCCATGCAGTTCTTCTGTGCCAGATAAATGTGGATATTATTTATTAATTATTATTATTTATTTTGTTCAGCTTTTTAAAAAATGATTTGCATAGAAAGACAAGGATCATTCAGCAAAGGAACAGGAATCTGTTTTAAATTGTCATATTAATTGTGTTTATATGGCCTGATGTTGGAGATTCAGAGTTTATTCAGATTTAATTTGGTAGGTGTGGAAGTGCTATTCTGCTGGGTTTCTGCTCATGAGAGAATAAAAAGGGAATGTAGGAGCAGACAAAAAGCCAAAAAAAGCAACCAGGCTGGAAGATGGCATAAATATAGCCTACTTTTTGATAAAGGAGAAGTTAAGAGGATCCTCAAGAAAGAAACGTTGAAAAAATGGTAGGACAGATAGGACAGGGATAACAACGGATAAGGTAAGATAATTTCACAGTGTACAGAAAACCATGAATGCACAGGGTGTGTTTAGAGGATGAGACAGTTTTGACAAGACTAAGGTTCAACTACACAGGATTAAATCAAACATTGTTTCTGCGAGGGAAAAGTATATCAGATGAATACTGTGAATGTCAAGTAACAGAGAATTTGTTTTTCTTTATTCATTCTTTATTCATTTATTATTAAGAGGGGACACCCCAGGTGAACAGGGTAAATTTTTAACCAATAGATAGCACCATGAAACTCCCTCAGTTAATTATGTACATAAGACAATTATTTTTGATATTTTTATATTATTTTTACATTAAGTTTTCCGAAATGTTATGTTTTAATATGTAAATAGGCACTGTCTAATGAAATATGCATTGATTTGCAGACATTTCCAGAACAGAAATCTGAACACTGGGTAAAACCAGGTTCAAAATTCTTGTTTAACTTTGCTGTCATATTACAGCCAAAGGTTTTTACAGAGGGAGTTTTGGATATCTCATTATCACTCTATGAATCAGAAAATACTGTCAACAGCCACTAAATGTGGCTGTTTTTAGGAATACAATGTTCTGTAAATCAGGCTCTGAATGGCATATGAACAGACACCTTCAGAATATAGATAAGAATAAAACTGGAAAGTTTAATGAATGAAGTGCTACCAAAGTTGAGATTTTTGGCTCAGAGTATGAGAAAAAAACTTACTTTGAGAAAACAGCCTTCACAGATATGTATTGTAAAATTGCATACATTCTTAGACAAAAGATAAAAAAGGAGGGTAAAAATGTAAACTAACAGATATCACCATGAAACTTCCCCAGTTAATAATTAACATCTAGACTGTTTGCTTTTTTTTATTACAAGGTTTGTTTGTTTGTTTTTTATGTTAAAATTTGCAAATAAGGCATTGTCTAATTTAATGTACACTTTTTGCATACATTTCCAGAACAGAAATTTGGACTTAAATAAACATCAAAATGTGTATTTTGGATATTTCCTCTCTGCTAGTCTGAAAGAAGGCATGTAAGGGAAGCAAAATAGCCCCAAATCTCAAAATTGACCGGTGCATGAAAAAAACTATGTCTTTACCTGGGGTGTCTCACCTTAATGGGAAACACTGGTTAAATGAAGAATTCCAATATGTTATTTCTATGACTAAATTATTTCCAGAAAGTTACAATATGTAACTGTAATATTTCACAATAAATTACATCATTATCACCGTGAAGACTACAACTGTGATACTTAACCATTTTCAGAACTTTATTGTGAAATTCATGCAGGTAAATACAGTAATTTTACAGAAGTACACTGCTAAATCATAGTATGCTAATATATGGAGTTTAACTATGAGAATACAGTGTAATACAATAACTTTATGGAAGCACAGTGCTAAATCAAAGTAATCCAAACTGTGACATTACAGTAAATACAGTAATTACACAGGAACACACTGTTATCACACTGTTGTCACAGTAATGTAATCGGCTTTAACTGTGAGGTTATACTTGAATACAGTAATTTTACAGGAGCATACTGGTAAATCACAGTAATGTGCAGGCACAACTACTGTGAGATCACAGTATACAGCTGTCATTTCACAATAATTCACTGTAAAAATGAGACAGTAACTTACTTTGAAAAAATCTTTGAAAATACTACCAAGAGTGTTACCAACTCAATGTTTATAAGGGGAACAGATGAGAAAGAAATCTTGGATACTGTCAAATCATTTCAGAGCAAGAAATCCACAGACTGCAAAAACATTGATATGGATCTGATTAAAGAAATCATCGAGTGTGTGGTGAAACCGTTCACATACATCTGCAACCTATCTTTAAAAACTGGAGTTTTCCCTGACAAAATGAAAAAAGCAAAAGTCATGCCAATATACAAAACTGGAGATAAACACATACTATCATTACTCCCACAGTTCTCCAAGATACTGGAAAAATGTTTTACACAAGACTAAATGAATTCATCACAAAAAATAATATACTATGTGAACAGCAATATGGTTTCAGATCCAAAAGAACAACTGCACATGCAATAATTGAATTTGTTGATTCAATAACAACAGCAATTGAAAATAAAGAATATGCAATAGGTGTATTTCTTGACCTGAAAAAAGCCTTTGACACTGTTGATCACAACTTATTATTAAAAAAAGTTATTTAAATATGGAATTAGAGGGGTTGCTTTAACATGGGTAAGTAGTTACCTGAAAAAAATAGAAGTCAATATGTTCATATTTATAACGTCAACTCTAATCTGAAGGATGTCACTTTTGGGGTTCCACAGGGATCTGTTCTGTGTTTATTATACACATATGACTATTGTCACACAAGTATACTGTCAGATATTAATACATACTTTCAACATATTGTACCACAGTAGCCAGAACTATAACTATAATATTATTACTTTCATTAATGTTGTTGTAAGCTACTGTCATTACCTGCATCTCTCTCTCTCTCTCTCTCTCTCTCTCTCTCTCAATTTCAATTTCAATAACCTTTATTGGCATGACTGTAGATTAACAATATTGCCAAAGACATTAAAAATTTACAAATAAAGTACAATAATAAAAGTAAGTCAGAAAACTATAAAAAAAAAGATTAATTATATGATATATAATACAAAATACACCAATCTACAATACAATACACCAATATATAATATAGAAAAAAAAAATGAATAAAGAAAAATGTAGGTTGTGAGTTACAAGGACTGTAAATATAGACAGGTGTGTCAGGTGTTGTGATGGTTGTCCCTCAGGCTGTGGCATAACCTGACATATTTTGCTGCTGCTAAGCTGCTGACTCTGTTCTCTCCAAGGATGTGTTGCATTTTAGTTTGATCAGGCAGAGAATCAAAGTCAGTGACTTTATGTTTTATTTTTGAGAGGAAGTCGGCTCTGATGTGTTCATACTTGCTGCAGTGCAACAGGAAGTGTGTCTCTGTCTCCACTTGTCTGTGTGGACAGACCTCACACAACCTGTCCTCTCTGGGCAGCCAGGTCTGCCTGTGTCTGCCCGTCTCTATGGCCAAGCTGTGGTCACTGAGTCTGTACATGGTCAAAGTCTTCCTCAGTTTCTCATCAGTCACGGTGCTCAGATATTCTGCCACCGTGTACTGTCTGTTTAGAGCCAAATAACACTGAAGTTTGCTTTGCATTTTTGTGGTCGATGTCCAATAGTTAATGTAATGTTCTTTTTGTTTCTCTATAATTTGGTGGGTCCAGATTGTGTGAGGGCTGTCCTGAGGTCTTGTGCTGTTAGAGGAGCTGAGCCTCAGGACCAGCTGGCTGAGGGGGCTCTTCTCCATGTTCTCCTCTTGGCATTGCAGAGCTTTGTAGTGGTAGGAGTTGGGGTCACTTGTTTTAAGGTGTTTATAAAATTTGATGGCTCTTTTTTGAATTCTAATTAAAAGGGGGAATTGGCCTAGCTCAGCTCGGCACCCGTTGTTGGGGGTGTTCCTGTGCACTCTAAGGATGCTCTTGCAAATCTCTGTATGCAGGATTTCGATGGGGTGTTTGTCCCATTTTTCAAAATCTTGATTTGCAAGAGGACCCCACACCTCACTACCATACAGAATAATTGGTTCAATTATAGATTTGAATATTTTGAGCCAGATTCTAATGGGTATATTAATGTTTGAAGATTTCTTTATAGCATAGAAAGCCCTTCTTCCCTTCTCTCTGAGATCATCAACAGCCAGGTTAAAGTTTCCCGTGGACGTGATGTGTAGTCCTAAGTATGTGTAGTCGTGTGTGTGCTCCACCTCATGAGAGCCCAGGAAAAACCTGGTTTGGTCTCCCTGACCCCTGGGTCGTTTCTGGAATATCATAATTTTGGTTTTGTCCAGATTAACTGTCAGGGCCCAGGTCTGACAGAAGGTTTGCAGGTGATCCAGTTGCTGTTGTAGTGCTTCATTTGATGGAGCCAGCAATATGAGATCATCTGCAAAAAGTAGGCATTTAACCTGTGTGTCAGACAGAGTGAGACCAGGGATGTCAGATAGTTCTAGTGATTTGGCCAATTCATCGATATAAATGTTGAAGAGGGTGGGGCTGAGACTGCAGCCCTGTTTTACTCCTCTACTCTGGGGGAAGAAATCTGTTTCCATGTTGTTAATTTTAACAGCACATTTCATATGACTGTACATGGTTTTGATGATGTCATAGACCTTCCCCCCTACACCCTTCTCAATTAATTTTAAGAACAGTCCATCATGCCAAATTGAGTCGAATGCTTTTTTGAAGTCCACAAAACAAGAGAAGATTTTCCTCTTGTTTTGGTGGACGTCTTTATTAATGAGGGTGTGAAGGGTGTAGATATGGTCTGTTGTTCTATGTTTGGGTGTGAATCCTATCTGGCTCTTGCTCAGGACATCATGTTCTCTGAGGAAGTCTTGCAGTCGGCTGTTTAGGATGCTGCAGAACAACTTCCCCAGGTTGCTGCTGACACAGATGCCTCGGTAATTGTTTGGGTCGAATTTGTTTCCACTTTTAAAGATTGGTGTGATGATTCCTTCACTCCAGAGGTCAGGGAAATGTCCGACACCCAGAATAAGGTTAAATAATTTTAATATGGCAATGTTAAATTTATGGTCATCAAATTTTAGCATTTCATTTAAAATGCCATCAGGACCGCTGGCTTTCTTTGGCTGCAGTGCCTGGATTTTAGCCAGCAGCTCTGCTTCAGTAATTTGGTAGTCTAGGGGGTTCTGGTTGTCTTTAATGACTGATTCTAAAATTTGTAATTTGTTGAGAAGATTGTTTTGGGCCGAATTCAGGGGAACAGCAGTATACAGACTTTCAAAGTGATTTTTCCAGATGTCACCATTTTGAATAGCCAATTCTTCTTTTTGTGGTTTGCTGAAAGAGTGCCATTTCTTCCAGAAGTCATTGGAGTCAATGGACTCTTCAATTATTTGTAACTGATGCCTCACATGCTGTTCTCTTTTAGTTCTGAGTGTTTTTCTGTATACTCTCAGTGTTTCCCAGTACTGGAGGCGGAGCTCAGGGTTGTCAGGTTGTCTGTGTTTTTGATTTGACACATTTCTGAGAGTTTTTCTCAGTTGTCTGCATTCTGTGTCAAACCACTTGTCATTGGTCGGGTCTCTTGGTCTGTGGTGCTGGCGCTTTTTCAGACTGGATAAGTCTGCCACATGGTCAAATATGTTGTACATGTCCTGTACAGCCTGTCTGAGGCCGTCCTGATTGAGGGGATACGAGGTGGAAAGAAAACAGTCTAAATGGGATTGAAAGATTGGATTTTTGATTGCTGTCTGATATTCGTCTTTGCTTTTGTTTGTCCATTTATAAGGTTGTTTTCTGTAGGTCAGATTGCAGGGTTCTACTGTGTGAGGGTCGTTTGCTGTCGTTTTAATGTAGAGTGTGATTTTACTATGGTCTGATAAGGGGGTTAAGGGGCTGACTGTAAATGCTCTCAGGTAGAAGGGGTCTAGGTCAGTGATGCCATAGTCTACTGTGCTGTTGCCAAGAGGAGAGCTATGAGTGTAAAGACCGAATGAGTCCCCTTGAAGCCGACCGTTAACCATGTACAGACCCAATGTTCGGCAGAGCTGCAGTAGTTGGTGCCCACTTTTATTGACAGTTTTGTCAAAGTTGTTTCTGCGGGGGTGTGAAGGGAGGGGGATGCTGACTTGACCAGGTATATGTTTGTCTCCCTGTGTGCTGATAAAGTCTGGTTCTGTACCAGTCCTGGCATTCAGGTCTCCACAGATCAGTACACTTCCCTGGGCCTGAAAGTAACTAATCTCATCTTCGAGAATGGAGAAACTGTCTTCATTAAAATAAGGGGATTGTGATGGGGGGATATATGCTGCACACAGGAATACATCTTTATCTGTGGTGATAAGGTCTTTTTTGATTTTGAGCCAAATTGAAAATTCTCCTTTTTTGATTAATTCAATGTATTGTACAAGGTTTGCCTTATACCAGATCAGCATTCCCCCTGAATCCCTTCCTTGTGTTACTCCCTTTAGTTTGGTGGACGGGGACATTATCTCTATGTAGCCTGAGGGACAACCAGTGGAGACATCTCCTCTACACCAAGTCTCTTGCAGTATAAACACATCTGCATTTTCTAACTCTCTAATAAAGTCTGAGGTCCTGCTCTTAAGGCCAAGAGCAGAAGATCTCAGACCCTGAACATTCAAACAAGAGATGACAAAAGATTTAGATTTCATTTAAAACTCAAAAGGCTGCATTTGGTGATCAAAATGAGACAAACTACTAAGTCAAAGAAAATAATTTAAGAGTATCTACATGACATATTATAAAAGGTAACAAATCAATAACTGGTATATTAAATAATCAATACTTATGTACAATGTAAATGTCCTTTTTTTTTTAAACTGTATGAGAACAAGAAATACTCTAATAATAATAATTCATACAGTGTCTATTGTGGTACCTGTCCAATCAGATGAGAGCAAAGCAGGCTGAGCATCTGCTGAATGTCCTTCAGTTCATTGTGTGGGGGGGTGGTTAAGGTTGGTTCTACTGCTCTCCGGACCACCTGGGCATAACTCAGTGGGCCAGGGTGTGGCTCTTGTCGCTGTGGTTGGGGTGGGGCCCCTATGGACAGGAGTGACTGTGGTCTGGCTTGAGGGGGATCATGGTTGCCTTGGTGGGGTCTGATTTGGACATGATGTGGGTGGGGCTGAGGGTGGTCTTGTCTCCATTGTGTTGGTCTGGATGTTGGTTGAGGATGTCTTGGTGTTCTGTGGGGGTTGTGGGCTGATGTGCTCTTTCTGCGGGCCGTGGATTGGTCTCTGTTGAGAGCGACGCTTTTCAGTGTTTGGGCGAAGATGGGGACTGTGCTTTTAAACAGATGGACGTGGTCGTAGAGACAGCTGATGTCCAGGGTGGGGTGGTGGGCTAGGTGGACATTGGGTCTCCGTGCACAGTCTCTGGACAGGCTGCTGTTGATCCTGTGGATGGTGTCAGGGTGGAAGTCTTTCCTTGGGAGCAGAGTGGATATGACCACTCTGCTGTTGGGGAAGGTGGTGGAGGCTTTCTCTATCACTCTCTTGAGTGACTCTGACACCCTCTCCTGCTGGCTCCGCAGATCATTGGTGCCAGTGTGGATGATGATGTGACTCAGAGATCCAAGCCGCTCCTCTGACAGCAGGTCTATGGCTTGGTGGGTGTTTGGACACCAGATTTTAGCCACTTTGTGGGTGGGGAAAAGTTTCTTTTCATTAAGGAATTTTCCATTGGAGTCGATGAGGAGGACAATGTCTGTCTTCTCTCTCTGTTGTGCTGGTCTGGTGGAATGAGGGGAGGTGCTGGTCTGTGGGCTGGATGTGGAGCTGGGGGTGGAGGTAGGTTCTTGGATTGGTGGGTCCTGGCTGCTCACAGGGTCCTGGTTGTGGTCTAGTTTTTCATCCAGGTCCTGTGTAGCTCCACCTCTCTCCTGAAGCTGTTCTGACAGAGTGGTGAGTGCTCTGCTGTGCTCCTCTGTCTCTCCTCTGAGCTCCTTCACCTCCTTTGAGAGAGAGGTAAGTTCTCTCCTGTGCTCCTCTCTCTCTCCTCTGAGCTCCTCCACCTCCTTTGACAGAGAGGTAAGTTCTCTCCTGTGCTCCTCTCTCTCTCCTCTGAGCTCCTTCACCTCCTCTGTCAGAGCTGTCAGTGCTGCTAGACGCTGCTCTCTGTCCTGATGCAGCTCTCTGATCTCAGTCCTGAGCAGGCTCAGCTTTCTCCTGCAGCTGTCCCTGTCCTGCCTCAGCATGCCCAGCTCTGTGCTGATGGTGCAGGGATCAGGCTGAGCTGTGGTGGGCTGGCATGGCTGTTGGCTGATCAGCTCTCTCAGTTGTACTAGTTCTCTCTCCAGCTCTGTGAATTTCACCTTCAGTTCGGTGATGGTGCGGTTCAGCTGGGTGTCCTGGACCTGCTCTGGGCTGGTGGGCTCCTTCTCTTCAGGGGGCTGCTCAGTAGTTAGGCAGCTGGGAGCTGGGACCTGGGAACTGTCAGTGGAGCTAGATCTCTGCTGTTGGGCTCTTTCCTTTATAAGGAGGAAGTCCATCTCAAACAGTTTGAGGTTCCCCTGCACCATGATAGTCCCATTCTTGTATAAGTTTACTGTCGTCATGGAAGTATCTGAATCCTCTGCTTCTTTTATTTTTATTTTCCAGCCATTACAGATCCCCTCTTTTTTGACAGAGGGGTAGTGGGCACTGATGGCAGAGTGCCATGCTAGCGGCTGGTCTGTGAAGAGGATCAGGTTGCTGACCTCCCCGGTCTTGTAAAGATCAGAAAACAGGGTTTCTGGTCTTTCTTTTAGCAGTTTTTGTTTAAATGCCTTCCTGGCAGTCTCATTGGTTACATCAGGAGGATAGAGGAGAGGAACAGCCTCTGTACAGCCTTTGGTGGATTCCATCAGGCTCTGCTGCTGTTGAACTGCTGCTATTTAAATTCCTTGGCAACAGTTGCTAAGGGTCTTGTTTACAGCTAGCTGTGTTATGCTAGCTTAAGTTTATTTAGTGTTCAGCAATTTTTTGTTTCCTCTTTTTAAATGTTATATTTTCTTTCTGATGGTTCACTCACTTGCGTCTTCAGCTGTTTTCCTCCTCTTTGCTTGACCTTTTTTTTTTGTTGTTGCTGGTTGGACAGTTAGGCTAACTGTCAGTTTGGCAGTTGGTTCCGTTGTTTTCCAGTCTATCACTGTTTTCTGAGGTTTTTGCTGTTTTTTTTCCTTCTTGGTAGATTTTTTTTTAGAAACAACGGTTTTCTCTTCTGTTTTCTTCCAGCTCTTAGAAGAACAGTAGTTTATCTCACTTTAAAACATCCAAAAAAGCAAAAATATTCAGGAGCTCATGTTCATGCTCATCTTCATGCTCGCTCTCTCTCTCTCTCTCTCTCTCTCTCTCTCTCTCTCTCTCTGTCTCATTGTGTCATATGGATTACTGTTAATTTATTATGCTGATCTGTTCTGTACGACATCTATTGCACGTCTGTCCGTCCTGGAAGAGGGATCCCTCCTCAGTTGCTCTTCCTGAGGTTTCTACCGTTTTTTTTCCCTGTTAAAGGGGTTTTTTTTGGGGGAGTTTTTCCTTATCCGCTGTGAGGGTCTTAAGGACAGAGGGATGTCGTATGCTGTAAAGCCCTGTGAGGCAAATTGTGATTTGTGATATTGGGCTTTATAAATAAAATTGAATTGAATTGGGACCATTGCTATTTTTATTGTACATCAATGAAATATGTGTAATCTCCAAAATAATGAAAACAGTATTATTTGCAGATGACACCAACTTATTGTGCTGTGGCAACAACTTGGAACAGCTTCTGGATGATGTGGAAAATGATTTAAAAAAACTAAAGAGTTGGTTTGACTACAATAAACTAACACTGAACTTAAGCAAAACTAAATTCATAATATTTGGAAATCGTGCAACCTCCACAAGCAAAAAACTCATAATAAATGATATAGAAATAGAAAGAGTATCTGAAATAAAATTTCTTGGAGTAATAATTGATAATAAACTATGTTGGAAACCACACATTAATTATATTAAAAATAAAATATCAAAATCAGTCGCAATCCTTTACAAAGTTAAAGATCTCGTGTGTCAAAAGTCATTATACCTTCTGTACTGCTCATTTGTACTTCCATACATACTGTGTGGAGGTGTGGGGGAACACATACAGTACCAACACCAAACCAATATTTACACTACAAAAAAGAGCGATAAGAATAGTAAACAAAACCACCTACAGTGAACTGTCAAACCCACTCTTTATCAAACTAAAAACACTCAAATTTAGTCAACCTCAAAACTGCACAGATTATGTATAAAGCTAATCATTGTGGCTAGTCATTGCCACAAAATATTCAGAATCTATTCCAAGCAAGAGACAAACACCATAACCTGAGAGGATCCGACATGTTCAATAAACCCTTGGTAAGAACCAATTCCAAATATCACAGCATCACAGTCAAAGGAGTCAAAATATGGAATGAATGTACAGATGAAATGAAAAACAGCAGCACTTTAAACAAATTTAAAAGATTGTTCAAAAACAGTAGATTGCATGAATATGAAGCACAGCTGGCATAGTAAGAATCTTCCTTCCATGGGTATCCATTCCACATTACAACTAGGTTTTCTCGTATCATTTACATATAGTCAGAACCAGAACTATTCCAGCTCGCATTTGTGATTGTATTTCTTTGATTATGTATATATGCATGCTAATATGCATCTCTGAATCTATATTTAATTGTAGTAAACTTACTTGAAATAAGGGGTCGGTGGGGCGTTGGTAGCTTAGTGGTAGAGCAGGCGCCCCATGTACAAGGCTGTTGCCGCAGCGGCCCGGGTTCGAATCCAGCCTGTGGCCCTTTGCTGCATGTCATCCCCTCTCTCTCTCTCTCTCTCTCTCTCTCTCTCTCTCTCTCTCTCCCACCTTCACACTGACCTGTCCTGTCCATTAAAGGCAAAAATGGCCAAAAAAATATCTAAAAAAGAAATAAGGAGTAGGTCAAGATAATTGCATAACTTCTACCTACTCCTTTTCGAACGCTAAATATTTACCTCTGTTACTATGATTGTTTTTTATTTTTATTTTGTATGACTGATTACCTTACTGATCACCTACATTTTGTTCTATTTTTATTTATGTTTGAAATAAAGATTCTACAATTAATTTTTACAAGTTTTACTGTAGCCATAAAATTTGCGATCATAACATTTTATTTCTATTTTTATGAATAAAAAGTTCCTCACAGCAATGGCAGGCAGCTTTTCAAAATGCGCAAAACATCAGGTGTAAGTGGAAATAAAAGATACATGGGAAAGTTTTATAGGATATCTATAAGTTTTATAGGCAATCTTATCTTTCTGTCTTTTATTTTGAAGTTATTTCCGCCTCTGTCACCGCCATTCTACTTTTTGTCCAAAACAATAAATGAAAAAATGAATCTGCAAAAAAACAAAATCGGGCTGTTATTTGAATTTGGTTTTGTCATTTTTCGTTTTTTGATTCTGACAACAAAAATGGAAAAACTGCTCCATTTTCTCGTTTTTTCGTTTTAATCCAAAAAGGAAAAAACAGGAAAACCATGGTATTTCTGTTTTTTTGTTTTTGGTTTAAAATGAAAAAACGAACTGCCTGAAGGTACCCTGACCCCTACAGACAGGTACCCATTGCTCCGCCACTGACTGCTCTTGTCCTGTCCTCTCCCTCTTCTTTCTCTCCTGTCCTCTCTATCACTAAACTCTGAGCTTAATCATTAGCTTTTAGCTTAGCAGCACTCGTAATTGAGTAGGCTTTTGAATCAATTCAATCAATCAATCAATCAATTTTATTTATAAAGCCCAATATCACAAATCACAATTTGCCTCACAGGGCTTTACAGCATACGACATCCCTCTGTCCTTATGACCCTCGCAGCGGATAAGGACAATGCAGGAGAAATGTTGCAGACAGTTTATATTATCAGCCTGGGCCTGGGGCTTGTTGTAACAGTAAATGGGATGTGTTGTAACTTGTGTAAGAGTGTGGGATATACCACTACTAGGAATGGGAGGGCAGGACTAAATCTTTTAAGATTTAAATAGCACATTATTGCGGGATTATAATGAGCACTGCTTACATTGTGCTTTTAATAAATACTACTGCATTGTTCAAAAATTATTAATTGTGTCTCAAATGATTCTAGGGGGGTACAGCTTTACTGAAGGGGGAGTCATGTCCCCCCTGTCCCCCCCGGGATTTCCGCCCCTGTGTGAACATGAGCTACTCTCTCTCAAAGCCAGAAACCAGAGAAGGCAGTCTCAAACTTGTGATGTCATGGGGTATAAAGTCTGGAGCTGATCCATAGACAATGAATGGGAGACTGATTTTGTGGACCCACTGAATGTTAGTTTTCTTCAGATGAGCTAAAAATTCATTGTCTGTGGAGCAGCTCCAGTCTTCATAGCATATGACATCACAAATTTGAGTTTTAGCACTCTGGTTTTTGTATTTGGGTATGTTGCTGCAGAATTTCTTCAGAAATTCAAGGTACAGGTTACACCAAAAAAATATGCTATTATTTTTGATGCTGTCCCCATGGATATCAGGTCTAAGCATATTTTTATTGGAAATATTGATATTCTGAATAAACCGTGCTGTAACAGAGACATCAGAAATACTCTGGACTGTGTTACACCTCCTGCAGCAAGTTCTTTTTGTCCTCTATCATGGCTGATTGATGGTGGAAAAAAGGCTTGTTCTATTGTTTGTTCAAACTAATATGGTATCAATAATAAAGTGAAAGATGTATCATTCAAAATCTTACTTAAAATTTACTCAGCTAAATAAAGTGTTGGAAATATTCAAGCTCAATATAAATTATAAACACGCTTTTTGTAATTCAGATAAAGAAACAATATTTAGGGAGTCACGTGATGCGGCGAAGCTAGTAAGATGCTGGTCCGGGGGCTCTCTGAATAAATCCGTTTTAAAATTATTTCAAACACCCAAACCCACTTATAACTTGGTCGTACAACTGCAGTATGGACTTGAGATCCAGGAAAAAGTTTCCTAGCCAAGAAAAAGCGAGTGAACGGAGCCTGACAGCCGCAGAAAAAACTACCGAGAGCGACCACGAGGAAGCTAGCATGATGGCGGCAACAGCACAGGAACACCTGAGCGGCGGAGATCTACCCATTCTCCTCCAGGAGATAAGAAATGGCAATGAGGCTCTCTCTAAAAAGATTGACTCCAAAACGGCAGAATTAAATCAGTCCATCTCTGGACTGAAAACCATGCTAGACAAGTTGAGCTCTTGTGTTGCTGAAACAGAGGAGCGTCTTGGCACAGCGGAGGACCAGCTGGTGGAGCTCGACTCTAGTGTTACCAAGCTGAGAAAGGAGAACAAGTTCCTAATGGATAAAGTCGACCAGCTCAAGAACTACAGCCGACGCAATAATATACGCCTCATTAATTTGCGAGAAGGCTGTGAAGGGAATGATCCTGTCAACTTTTTTGTCAACTGGATACCAGCCTAGGACCGGGACACTTTAAGGAGCCACTGATAATCGAGCAAGCGCACTGCGCCCTGGCACCCCGTCCACCTGCTGATCAGAGGCCGAGACCCGTTCTGATTCGGCTGCTCAAATATCAGGACTGGGAGAGAATCCTTTGCATCGCCTCACAGCTATCCAGGGAAAAAGGCCCATCACCTACGAAGACAAGCTGGTGATGTTTTTCCCCGACCTGAGCACCACCTTAGTGAAGCGGAGGAAGGAATACTGAGGATCACGCTCCCCGATGGGAAGAGGAGACTCTTCAAAACACCAAAGGAAGCAGCGGCGTTCCTGCGTGAATCCTCAGGGGACTGACAGATCGGATGTAAACCGGACAATCAGCCACAGTTTGTAGTTACCACACCAGTTTAATACTGTCGTCAGTCCTGATATATTAAAGACACTCTGGATACTGTAAGTTATGACAGTAATGTTTACATTTATCTGCATTTGACTGAGGCAGATTTCAGACTAAGACGACCAAGTTAATGTTATTGCAATTGTTTTTTTTTTTTAATGGGTGTATTTTACGGAAGCCCTAAACAGCCATACATACATACATTTTATTTCCTCCATTTTCCCATGATAACGAGATAATTCCCCTCCGTTCTCCCGTGATAACGAGATAATCTTCCTCCGTTTTCTCGTGATAACGAGATAATTCCCCTCCGTTTTCCTGTGATAACGAGATAATTTTCCTCCGTTTTCTTGTGATGACGAGATAATTTTCCTCCGTTTTCCTGTGATAACGAGATAATTAATTCGAGATCTCGAGAAAACAAAACGATAGTCTTCTATTAAATCATTGCAGGAAATATCATTCAGTGTAGCAATGTCAGAGGAGCAGGAGAATATCGATAAACGCATCACATATATTTTCAATCAAGGCCTGACACAGGCTGAAATAGCTTTATGCCTTGCTATTACAGATAATGTACACATTAGTCTGTGTCATCTAAGAAGACGGTTGGCAAGACTTCAGCTTTATTGGTGGCGCAATCTAAGTGAGCCTGATGTCGTTAACTACATAGCTGACCAGCTACGAGGCCCCGGGCGTCTCCATGGATACCGGATGATGACTGAGAGATGCAGAGCAGCAAGATTGTGGGTCGCTAGAAACCTAGTGTATGCAGTGCAATCTGTTTTGGACCCAGAAGGTATACGACAGAGAAGAGCTAGGAGACTCAGAAGAAGGCATTACAGTGTTCCGGGACCAAATTACATTTGGCACATGGACTCCTACGATAAACTCACACCCTTTGGCATCGGAGTTAACGGATGCATTGATGGTTTCTCACGCCATATCATCTGGATGCAAGCGAACGTCACAAACAGTAAACCTGAGGTTGTTGCAGCTTAATTCATCAGTGCTGTCAGTGAGTGGGGGGCTGCCCAAAAATAATCAGATCGGATCTCGGTACTGAGAATGTGCATGTGAACAGATTCCAGTGTTTTCTGCGTGAGGATGAAAATGGCACAGTTCATGGACCTCGTGTTCTTCAAGGAAGAAGTATCGCCAATCAAAGGATTGAAAGCTGGTGGGGAAACTATTGGAGACAGAATGCAGAATACTGGAGAGACTTGTTCCAGGAGTTCCAGTCAGTGGGCGACTTCAATGTGGACATGGTTGACAAGGGACTCATTCAGTTCTGCTTTCTTGATGTCATTCAGGTAACCTCTCTCCCTCTTTCTCTCACTGACTAGTCTGAGTGGGTGGAAGTTCGCTGCAAAGATCAGCCTCTCATTGGGCGTAATGAGCCACCCGCTGAAGTCCTGCCCTACCACCTCCGGTTGCAGTTTTCAACACGTTCTTTACTAACTTTTGCGGTGTTTGATCTTGCGGGGATGTAGCCATTTTTTTTGCTATGGTTCGTGTCCTGTAGGCGATATTTTTGTGGGCATGTTACACCAAAACCTGTTTCCCCCCGGCAATATTTTTGCAAGCGCACCGTTGCCGTGGCACCGCCAAGAACGATTGTGATTGGTTGAAAGAAATACAAGCAGCCGGGGCGTTTTTTTCTCCAATCTTACAGTGAGAGTCGGCCCAGCCTTTCTTGAGAAAGGTCTGGCGAGCGAGACTACTCACTGACTGCCTGACTGACTGACACGGACCCGTGCACTTCTGAAACCGTGCATTATTCTATGCGATTTGGCTGTTTGGCCACACGCAACCACACTTTTGGGCCCCCGAAACAGCGTTTCTTTGAAACCGGAGACCAGGGTGAAGTTTTTGGAAAACTCCGGTGCCAGCAGTTGGGTGTAGATAGGATAACCGCAGTATTTTATTACCTGTAGCCCTTGTTTGACGTCAGAGCTACGGTAAATAGCTCTTTTCTAAAAGCTACTAACTACTAAAATCCCACATCCTGTGTTAAATACAATGTATCTTAACTATATTTACAATGAAGCTTGATTCTGCACTCTGCACTTAGCCCATATGTGAATGTTTACCGTTGCTATGGCAACAAGTGACAGCTGACGTTAGCGTCAGTTAGCTTAGCTCAATCGTCCGACAAACAATAACCCATTAAATGATAATTCAACATATTTAAACAAAATCAACAACAGCTACCAACAGTTACAGTCCTTAAACCATTAGCTAATGTGTTGTCACAGGTTAGATCATCAAAATTAAAGTAATAACAGCTTAAATCCCTGAGGAACTACGCTAGCATTAGCGACGGTTGCATCCACTCGGTCTTAGCTTTACTCTCGGTGTAACTGCCAACTGAAGAACGCAGTGCAAACCAACCGATTATATAGGCTACCCAGATTTGCTCTCGTGCCTTTACTCAAATCAGTTAGGCTATGCTTTAAATTAAACGGGGGGCATCTGTATGGTATCTGTAAAGATACAAAATTGATATCACATGCATAAAATACAACCGCAAAAGCAGCGACGGGCCTGCCAGCGGAGGTTCTGGATCCGGCCGGGTCGGCTTTCTGTTGGCAGGCCTGTCGCTGCTTTCGTGGTAGTGTAGTTGGTCGTTCAGGCGCCTCTGCTGTTGAATTAGGTCACGCTATTTTTGTGAGTCGGGTTTGTTTATATTTTCCACATTTCCCTATTTCGGTATTGAGTCTGACGTCTGATTGATTAGAATGACCTTTCCGTTAGAAGTTACATCGCCACCTACACGCTTTGGCATGTGTATTACATCACTTGGTAGCGTTTATGTGTGTATATGCAAAACAATAATATTGCTAGTAATTATGAATGTAATGGAGTTGCTGGTAATTAACATTATTATTTTTACATTATTATTACATTATTATTATTGTTTCAAAATGAGATTATTCATGTATATAGCCTGAAAATCAAAACTGACTATCTGTACTTCAAACTCAGTAATTGTTTGAAACGACAAAACAAGAACAAATACTTTACTAATACACTAAATGTGTGCACTATAAGTAGTCTCTCTCTGGTCCACTTTGTTTTACATGTCCAGCACCGGAAATCAGTATTCTCTCACCAAATATGATTTGACTGTGAAATAATAAGATTAACATCATATTTAAATGTGAAAAAAAAAAAAATCAGTTTAATGTAAAACATTTCAATACAAAACTAAAATACAAAAATATTTCCTCAGTGTGATTTTTTTCCATTCCACTACATCACAACATCCCATTACACAGCAAAAACTTTTTGCAGTGCACATGAAGCAAAGCTTGTTGTATGAGAAGTATGAAAATACATTTAGGAATGATACAATGAAACTGTAATTCTCTAACAGTACCTCTGGGTAAAATTCAACAGTTTAAAACAACAAAAAGGACCAGCATGTGCATTAAAACATGAATGTATAACTTTGCTTCAGATTTTGCTATCTGGTACATTATAGGTTCAGTCAAAAATAACTTGTAAGTTTCTTAACCCTTCTCTAAACAACTTCAACTTTTTGTGCAAAACTGCAAAATGTATCAAAAACAACTTCAATTTTTTGTGCAAAATTGCAGAATGTATCAAAAACAACTTCAACTTTTTGTGCAAAACTGCAAAATGTATCAAAATGCATTATCTCTGTTAAAGTATCTTCAAGCATGTAACATTTTGAAGTTATTAGGACATTGTTGGCTTTTGGTGAAGCCACTGTTCCACCTTTGTAGTGAAAACACACTCAAATCATCTAAGAGGCCATTTACACGTCGCTGGCTATTTTCATAAACGGACATTTCACCGTCTCCGTTTTCAAAAAGATCTTCGTTTACACTTACCTGTGTATATATACACAAGAGCATGCCAAACCTGTAGGTGGCAGTGTAACGAGAAGCTCAAGCCTTCCATGTATCCATTGTCACCATAGCAACATAGGTCGCACTTTTTACACAGGCGCAAGTTCCGGCGCATACTGTGACGTGGGCTGCCTATAACTCCGTTTATCTGCGTTTATCTCAGTTTACATGCAAACGCGCAACCGGAGTTTTCCAAAATCTCCACTCTGGCCGGAGTTTTTAGAAAGACTCGTTTTCAGAGGAGAAATCTCCGTTTGCGTGTAAACGAAGGGCACAAACGAAGGAAGATGTCTCCGTTTATCAAAATCACCGTGTACGTGTAAACGGCCTCTGAGTGATCTCATGTATCTATGCTAAACACCTATACTGTATACAAAATGCTCCAGAAATACAACATTTACAAATCACAACAATCACAACATTGCTACTCTAAGAATAATATGTTGTAGTCTTTGAAATACTTAGCCCTTAGTGTAATGTTTGTATGTTACATAGCATTTATGGTGCTCATGACACTGTTGTACATGAAATACTGACACCTAGTGGCTGATTGTAGTTAAGTGGTATAATCTATGATTATGCTCCCTGATGAATGCGTGCATGTGCAGGTTCATTGCCAAAGATCAGTGCAATTTCTTAAGAACATCACAACCATGACCATTCTGAGGTCTTCACTTCACATACCATGTTTAATCCATATCCATCACCCATATTCTGCTTTGCAACACAGACAGAAACTCTGACCTGAATTTTGAATAAGTGCTGTAGTTGCATGCAAGTTCCAGTCCACAAGTGCAGGTGTGGGCCACAGGCCTTCTGGAGAACTCAGACATGCCAGTGAATGTAACCTTGATGGTTTTTGACAGAAAAAGGTCAGACCCTGTGCAGAACCTAAGGAACTGTCCAATCTCTCTCTGATCAATTTCTCTGACAAATCTCAGAAGATGAAGAGAGGTGGTCCTCTCTGCTGGTGACATTGTGTTTGGAAACTGAATGTATTTTGTGATACTTCTTGCCTTTGGTTGAAGATCAGCAAGGATCTTGTCCAGCACTCCACCACTCAAAGACTCTCCAATAGTTTCCAGGACTGGCTTCCAGCACTTTATTATAAATGATGGCTGTTGTACCAACTCCTTGTGTGCGATTTCTTCCAACAATATTGGTAAAATGTTTTCTGTTGGTAAAGTGGTGCAGTTGTGACTGCTCAGAATGGTGAGAAGCTCTTCCATATCAGCTCCCTTGAAATCAGTCAAAGCCTCTGTAAGTGCATCCTTCTCAGTGGGGCTGATATAGTTGAAAAATACCTCCATAAGGCTGCAGTTTTTTGAAGATATGGAAAGAGCTTCATTAAGAAATGGTGGAGCCAGCTGAACTGGTAAGTATTCAAATCTCTGCCATCCAAAGGCCAGAATACGGGCAACATCTTTCCACTCCCTTTCTTGAAAGGCATGATGCAATGTGGGGATCTTGTATGTGGTTCCAGAGGTTCTTGACGCATAGAAATTGCTCCAGAAATCAGTGAGACAGTCCATAACAAGACCACTTCCAACTCCATTCTCCAACTCACCATTTTCCAGCACACGCCTAAATCCAATATTGGCATCTAGTAGATTCTCATCTGAAAATGCCTCAATCATGTCAGAAAGACAATGCACTGTGCGAATAATAATGGTCTGCTTCTCAACTATGTTCTCTGGATTCTCATAGAAATTTACAGGTGAGCTGGTTGTTGAGGTGTGGTTTGAACTTGCCTCCTGATTTATGACTTCAAGTGGTGCTGACTGACTATCAACAGAGGTGTTACATTCACTGTTTGTGGGCACAAGGTTGGAACTTTGTACTTCAGTCATGGGTTCAGGATTCTCGATTTCTATCACTTGCTGGATTATTCTGCAATCTCTGGTACTGGAGGCAGGGTTGGAATCCACTTGAACTTCATTGACATTATCTGATGCCTGCTGCTCAGAAGCATGGAGATGCTGATAAATCAGTGTGTCACAGAGAACATCCAAGGAAATGTTTCCATCATCATCAAGGAAAATTACTTCATTATCAGGAGATAGACTAAATGTCTGGGCCATAGATGTCTGAGAAGTTGGGGTAGAATTAGAAATCAAGGTTGATGGTACACCTGCATGCATGAAAGGGCTGGAGCTAGACAAAGGCCCGTCCGAGGACAGAGAGGACAGAGAGCTCCAAGAACACTCAGGTGACATGATATGAGAGGAAGATTTGGGAGAAAGATCTGGTGAGGTGGGAGCCTCTGCTGCCCGAGATCTCTCTGGTGACTCGGCTTGTGCTGATGTGTCACTTAAATCTGAATCATCACTTTGTCTTTTCTTTGAGCAAATGTACAACCTGAGTATTTTATGATGAGTTGTATCGTACAACGCCCCGACTGTGAGTGTGCCATCTAAGGGCTCCTCTGAGCCCATAACACAAAGTGTGAAGTCAAAGTCCTCAACTCTTCCTTTTGGCGATTTCCCCTTGGGAAAGAATATTTTCTTCCCATCTCCTAGAATTTTGTTCACAGTGTCACCTTTACTAAAAAAGCCCACCCTGGATCCAGAGGTGTTAGCCAACTATAGACCAATATCTAATCTTCCCTTTCTGTCAAAGATCCTTGAGAAAGTAGTCGCAGACCCACTGTGTGATTTTCTCCATGATAATAATTTATTTGAGGAATTTCAGTCAGGATTTAGAGTGCATCATAGCACTGAGACAGCACTAGTTAAAATTACAAATGACCTTCTGATTGCTTCCAAGCCCCAACCTCCGGGGGAGATGAGTGAGACCAATGCGGAAGTGCCAAAAACTGCAGTTCACTGACTGTCCACTTGAGGCTGGCTCCGGAAGTGAGTCAATTCCCATACACCCCTATGTTAAAATGCCCAACTTTAGAGCAGAAATAAACATGTTTACAGCCTGGTACAAAAAATGGTTTTGGTCTCTATAGTTAATTTCCCCTTTCATGACAACTGTGGGGGGGGTGAATTTTTTTCTAACTCTTCCGTTTAAATGTTATTAAGGTTTGAACTTGCGCATAATTAAAGGCGTGGTCACTTTGAGTGACAGGTCGCACCATCACGGGTGGCTAACTAGCATGCTAACTAGCCGCTGGCTCTGCTGTGCGGAGCTTGGCGGAGCTGAGCTCAGACTCGGCCGTCTGCTCGGCGTCATCTCAGCCAATTCGTGCCCATGTTCAAGGCATTGAACTTGTCCTCTCAGCCGTGTTTGTGCCTTTTGGATATTTTTTCAGGCAAATATTGGAGTAATATGGCTTGCTGTTCGATTAATTATACCAACAGACCGTCCAAGAAGTCTGTGCTCCAGGTTTTTCGGTAAGTGAAATTCGGAAATTCTAGTATTATTTTATTTATGTTTATGTTAGCACTAATTAGCGGGTATCGGTGTCTGCGGTCACTATGGTCACCACCTAGCTTGTCAGCAGCGTGTATCGGTGTCTGCGGTCACCACCTAGCTTGTCAGCTTATTATTATATTATTAATACTATTAATATTATTACATTACATTATTTAATACATGTAAAATCACGTTGATACCGGAGGTCTCATTTTCAAGTGCGACCTGTATCACAGCAGCAACATCCACATCAAGTTACAGAGCCACAGACAATACAACACAAGCTTAGCTCGTTAACTAGCTAACCAGCCAGCTAACATTTAGCCTTCGAGCAAGACGCCAGTCCGGGGATGCATCGAAGTCAGAGCCTGACAGAGCAGTGTTAGGATGTAGGCATTTAGGGAGAGAATATTTTGAACAAAAGGCTGAGGCTGTGTGAGGTTTGAAAATAAAGGTCCACCACGTTAGTTAGCTAACGTGATGCAATGTTAACGTTGTCATATGAGCAGTGTAACGTTAACGTAACATTAAGGCTATCCACCTTATTTTTCACGGAAACACGGAGGCAAAACAGAACGCAGCCAGCTTCCGTTTTTTTGTGCGACACTTCCTGTCCAGCACTCTTACCACTGTGTAAATGGGAATCGCCTTGTTGTTTACCTTGCTGAGTTTAGCTATATATATATATCACATTTTTCACGTCACTATATCACTGTTTAGACTAATCTGATGTTTGTAAAGTCTATAAACACAATGACTGAACAAACATTAGTATTTTCTCTGTGTGTAATTAATAACATGGTTATCGTAGATTAGCTGGGCTAACCGTTAGCTGTTAGCCGTTAGCCGTGTCTGTAATAACTCACTAAACTCACAAAGTGGCCTGTGAAAAAAATATTTTCTCCAGCGGATGTCTTAGTTACAACATGATTGAGCTAATTGGAGTAGTTTCATGTCGTATCCGACAACGGGAGGCTTTTAACGGATGACGATCCTGATGCTAGCTTTGCTGCTAGTGTTAACGTTAGCTGTCCCTGTCAGCTGCAGCCACTGATGCTTTCTAGACATCGTGATTTCCCAAAACTGAATAAATACCACACATAGCAACACAAAACTGCTTTGCTAGCTCAATCATGTTGTAACGGCTGGATGGTTGATGCGTACATGCTGATTCAGGTGCTATCAGAGCCGATCCGCGCATCACTATGGCTTAATGATCAACTCAGTCAATTCAAACAACCCGTCCTGTGTTAGGAGTGTATGTCGCTGACAGAAAGAAAGAAAGAAAAGGGAAAAAAAGATAGAAAAGCAGCGTACACCTCACATATTTATTTCTCACAGTTGAGCACACGTTTGGCTGGCATGCAGAAGCACCGTCTGTGTGTCTGTGTGTCGAGGGTGCGAGCCGCAGCTTCAGCTGTTCAGGTAGAGAGGCTGTGTAGCCCGGTGTGTTTTTTCACTGATTCGGTTCTGCAGGTTCTCTGCTGGTACACTGGAGACGGGGATCAAGCAGTTTGTCTCACTCGGGATAGATTGTGCTTTTTTGGTTCATAGTTTATGATTGATGTGCGATTTATTCGTGTTTAGAGGGAATAAATTTCCGTTATAACGGAAACGTGGGCACAGTTATCTAACGTTATACAAAATACACAGACTAACTAACTAACTAACTAACTAACTGATTGACTAACATAAACAACTGAAAATTGAAAAAAAAATTAGCTTGCACCGTTAGCTCCGGTAAGGGAAAGCATGAGGGAAAGTGGCTGACCGGAAGTCACGCACAAAAAAACGGAAGTTGATCACTATTTACTTCTGTGTTTGAAAATAAGGTGGATACTTGTGTATGTAAATTAAAAAGTGGTGAACTGTGTGAAATTACAATAAGGTGTGTAACGTAATAAAAAAAACTAATGTGACATTTGACTGTCACATATAAAATATTAAGAAGATTAGTGTATAATATAGGCGTGTAGTTACACAACAATAGATAATGCACAGACAGAATATGAGGACTGTGATGGCCACCACCTTTTTGTTTTGCTAAAATAAACTGATTATGATCTGTTAAACATTGAAGTAATTTAAGTTGTATCGTTTGCATGTAAAGGTGTCTGTGAAATAGGTAGCTAACACATATATTACTTTTAATATCTATTTGTCTGTGTAAAGTTTTCCTCTAGGTGACCCAGAGAGACTGGACCAGTGGACACTCAACATGAAGAGACAAAACTGGACTCCAAACAAGACTTCCCGTCTGTGCAGTGAACACTTTGAGAGTCATCACTTCAGCACTGACTCCAGGATAAAGACACAGTACCTCACAAAGAGTCAAGAAACTTATTAGTTTAAAATGATGAATCATTGTCCATAATACATTTAAATGCATTACATAAATTACTAATTGTCATACATTACTAAGTACTCGATTAGGGCACAGCTTGCTCTGTACTATTCCTGATAAGGTGAAATTAGTGACACACCAGTGCAGTTTAGTGTTCCCATGATGCAAAAGGCCAAATGAAGATTTTATCAATCAAGGAACATGACATGTATTTACCGACTTTAACATTTTAGTGCCTTTTATGCAAAGACCCTTTATCAAAGTGAGAATTACTACCTTTTTCCCCACATACAGTCTGTGAAGAACCAATGGAAAAAATATTCTCATAATGAGACAGCCGAACATAGCATGATTCCACAGTGGCAGTGAGCTTTGAGAACAGTTCAGTTTCCTTTTGATAGCAACAATTATTTTAATGTGGATGAATTGCATACTGTACATTCATACTCCAGTTGTCTTGATAGTACAGTTAAATTTAAAATCACATTCAAATATAAAGTCGAATATCTACAGAACTTAAACACAAAACTATTTTATGAATGACAGCCACTTACTCAGCAATAAGATCATTTTGGTGGTGAGTGGGCTTTTAACCAAGACAGGCTGTTGTCAGTGTTTTCTACCTGTGTTTTTAACCTGTCATCTTTCTCTCATGTAGGACACTTGAGGAAAGTTACAACGCCTCGACCAATGTGATATTTACTCCACAGTAAAGAGGTTGTTTGACAAGAAATTAAGATTTTGCAAATTATGACACTGGGTGCTGATCCATAAGTTTTATAATTACTGTTATAAATCTTTTCATCTTTTGCTATATAAAATGGATCAGACAAAATTTACTTTAGAGTAAAAGCAAATTTTCTGAAAGCTGTCTTTCATCAGTTTCCTGTGATGATTGGAAATATAGTGATGATTTAAACCATTAACAAAATATAATCGTTATTAATGGCATCTTGATGTTTTCATTTATGTCTTAACATTTACCCAAGTTTGCATTTGTCTTAGCAGAATGTAAAAAAAAAAAAAAATGAAAAGCTGATGTTATGTGCTGGTTTTGTTTGGACATTTCTTTAAGACAAATGAAGAAAATTCACTGAGAAACGATTCTCCTTTTGTGAAAAACAAGGAAATATCTGCACACTGAATAGTTTTAAGTCCCGTAGGAGGTATTATTTATTTGTGACGTTGTGACATATGAGAAGGTTCTGTGGGTATTGCTCGGTATTGAGGCTTATGTAGTGAGGCTAAAAAACAACACATAATTGGCTGATTATCTTTCTGTTTGCCTCACTACAAAAAAGTCACAATACCTTTGCCTGAGGAAGACCCTCTCAGAGTTGGCAACATAGCGAACAAGTGATACCTCCTTGGGGGCTTCAAAACTATTGTGTCCAGCGAATTCTTTGTTTTTCACTTTGAACCCTTTTATCCAGTCTCATTCTTCTGTGTTAAAACTAGACTTCTAACAGAGCAGCAAACAAAGGTTACTCTCCAAAATCTTCTCAGGCTCTGCTGCTGGGTGTAAGGTGCTTAGTTATCTTCAAGTACAAAGTTAAAATAATCAGGCCCACACAGAAATGGACTGCTTAATTTTTTGTCAGTGACAATGTTAAACATTAATGCTTAATGTTTTATCTGTAGTGTATGATTTGTTTGCCCTTTCAATTGACAGTCAGATTTGATTGTGAAATACAACATTCAGTCAGTAACAAAGACAAAAGGAGTGCAAATATAAATAGAATTTATTGAAATTTTAAACAAGTTATAGATGAATATCAAAAACTCAACATTAGCCATGACAGCCTGGGCTATGATCAGGCCTAACAAAATGTGTCCTGAAGGCCAAATTCAAAAGCAGTGACACTGCCAACAGTAAGCACTTCACTGCGTTTGGAGGTGGTCTTTAAGACAATTAACTAATTTACTTAAAAACATATAATTTCTAACTGTAAGCACATTTCCTGGCCTTATCAATCTTTGCTGGATTGCCACCAGCCTCCCACCTGCACCTTTGGGTCAATGAAGAAAATATTATCTTAATGCCAGGATGCTGGAGGTGAAGCTGGTGCAGGTCCTCCTTCATCATGCTGACCAGCTTGACACTGCTGACCTTCCTCATGTCATTGCCGCCACAGTGGATGATGAGGACATCTGGTGCTGCTCTTCCTCACAGGGAGTGGGAAAAGAAGGAGAAAAGGCCTCTCCACTGCAGTCCACCCCAGCCAAACCAGCAGACACGGACGCCCGGCATACTGAGGGTGATTCCCAAGGTCTCTGCAGCTCTCTGGACACCACGCCGGACATAGCTGTCACCAGTGCTCCACACTGTGCATATGAAAGTAAAATGAGTGTAATAAAAAATTAGCGTTATATATTTAAAAAAAAGTTGAAGCGTTTTTTTTAAGATAACAGCTGAATCATTGTTTCAAGGTTTGTTGTATAACGTTAGTTTCAGCTAAACTCAACTTACCTCAAGTTTCGCGAGGGAGCTGGCAGGGCTAGCCAAAGTAGCGTAGCTTGTTAGCCTAGCTTGTTAGCCTTAGCTAACTTAGCAGCGCCGAGCAAGGTGGGCGTGTTTAGGCAACCAGGCTTCCATTGACCTGCCTCTTTGCCCATTTTTGATTGTCCGGGAGTTGGGCGGAGTCAGGCACTGCCAAGATGGTGACGTCCAGAGCAGAGTATTCTGAGCTTCAAATCCACTCTTCAGAAACAGAGGGATGACGTCACGGTGACTACGTCCATTATTTTATACAGTCTATGATTGCTTCAGACAAAGGACTCATCTCTGTACTTGTTTTATTAGATCTTAGTGCGGCGTTTGACACTATTGACCATCAAATTCTACTGCAGAGACTGGATCACTTAATTGGCCTAAAAGGTTCTGCACTAAGCTGGTTTAAATCGTATTTATCTGCTCGTTTTTCAATTTGTTATCGTTCATAATAAATCATCCTTACATACTAAAGTTTGTTTTGGAGTTCCGCAAGGTTCTGTGCTCGGACCAATCCTATTTACTTTATATATGCTTCCTTTAGGTAACATCATTAGAAATCACTCTATAAATTTCCATTGTTATGCGGATGATACACAGTTGTATTTATCGATGAAGCCAGAAGAAAGTAATCAATTAACTAAACTCCATAACTGCCTTAAAGACATAAAAACCTGGATGAGCACCAATTTCCTGATGTTAAATTCAGACAAAACTGAAGTTATTGTTCTTGGCCCCAAATAACTCAGAGACTCTTTATCTGATGACATAGTTTCTCTAGATGGCATTGCTCTGGCCTCTAGCACTACCGTAAGAAACCTCGGAGTAACATTTGATCAAGATTTGTCTTTTAATTCTAATTTAAAACAAACCTCACGGACTGCATTTTTTCATCTGCGTAATATTGCGAAAATTAGGCCTATCCTGACCCGAAAAGATGCAGAAAAATTGGTCCACGCTTTTGTTACCTCAAGGCTTGATTACTGTTATTCTCTATTCTCAGGTAGCTCTAGTAAGTCCTTAAAAACTCTCCAGCTAATTCAGAATGCAGCAGCACGTGTACTAACAGGAACTAATAAACAAGATCATATTTCTCCTGTTTTAGCTTCTCTGCACTGGCTCCCTGTAAAATCCAGAATTGAATTTAAAATCCTACTGTTAACTTATAAAGCTCTAAATGGTCAAGCTCTGTCATATCTTAGAGAGCTCATAGTGCCTTATTATCCCACCAGAACACTGCGCTCTGAGAATGCAGGGTTACTCGTGGTCCCTAAAGTCTACAAAAGTACATCAGGAGCCAGAGCCTTCAGCTATCAGGCTCTTCTCCTGTGGAATCATCTTCCTGTTACGGTCCGGGAGGCAGACACCGTCTCCACATTTAAGACTAGACTTAAAACTTTCCTCTTTGATAAAGCTTATAGTTAGGGCTGGCTCAGGCTTGCCTTGTACCAGCCCCTAGGTAGGCTGACTTAGGCCTAGTCTGCCAGAGGACCCCTATAATACACCGGGCACCTTCTTTCCTTCTCTCTCTCTCTCTCTCGTATCCTATTACTGCATCTTGCTAACTCGGCCATTCTGGATGTCACTAACTCGGCTTCTTCTCCGGAGCCTTTGTGCTCCACTGTCTCTCAGATTAACTCATATCGCAGCGGTGCCTGGATAGCGTGACGTGTGTGGTTGTGCTGCTGTCGTGGTCCTGCCAGATGCCTCCTGCTGCTGCTGCTGCTGCCATCATTAGTCATTAGTCATACTTCTACTGTTATTATACACATATGATTATTGTCACACATGTATACTGCCAGATATTAATATATACTTTCAACATATTGTACCACAATAGCCAGAACTATAACTATAATATTATTACTTTCATTAATGTTGTTGTAAGCTACTGTCATTACTGTCTGTCCTGCATCTCTCCCTCTCTCTCTCTCTGTCTCATTGTGTCATATGGATTACTGTTAATTTTGCTGATCTGTTCTGTATGACATCTATTGCACGTCTGTCCATCCTGGAAGAGGAATCCCTCCTCAGTTGCTCTTCCTGAGGTTCCTACCGTCTTTTTTCCCTGTTAAAGGGTTTTTTTGGGGGAGTTTTTCCTTATCCGCTGTGAGGGTCCAAAGGACAGAGGGATGTTGTATGCTGTAAAGCCCTGTGAGGCAAATTGTGATTTGTGATATTGGGCTTTATAAATAAAATTGATTGATTGATTGATTGATCTTTCCTGGCAATGATCTCTGTTGTGCCCCCACCAGTTGGTTGTCTAACCTGCCTGAAATAACCATCTTGATAATTCATCCAACCCAGTTCTATTTTTCTTGTTTTTCGTGCAGCATTCTTGTTTCCCAAACCAAGTCCTGAGCAAGTACGATTTGATGAGCTTGTTGTTGCTTGGCCAGAGCTTGGAAGTTTCATTTTAGCTCGTATGCGTTCTATAAGTTTCTTTTTCTTATCTACATTGCTCCCAGCTTCTGCTGAGGCTGAGCCTGTCCAATTTTTGGCAAACACACGGTCTCCAAAATGAGGAATGTACTCTGACAGGGTTTCCTCATCCATCATCCTGACAACATCTTGGTCCACCTGCCAGGGTAAAAAAGCCAACAACAAAAAACTTGTTAGTATCAACATTAATATGAGATTAAGGCAGGTGATCTTTAACCTTAAAATTGTTAGGTTACTGTCTTAAGGAATAGTTCACTTTAAAACTCACTTTATGGTTTAGGCTCCATGTCTGTCAAAAGCCAAATGAAATTTTTCAATCCACATAATATTCACAGAGTTACAATATCATTGTCTTCATCAATTCAGTGGCTGGACCCCATAGAAAGTTGCTGCTTATGGCCATAAAGTGAGTTTTTAAGTGAACTATTCCTTTAATGTAGACCAATAAGGGGTATTTTCACAACCCATTGGCAATATTCATATTCTTAGGGTATGTGTTTTCAGAAGGATTTTCATTACTATTTTGTTGGGGTACAGTATTTTCCAATTATAAGAATTTCCAATTAAATCATGTCACATTTGAATAGCAGTTTAATCACTTATATCTAAGGATAAGCAAACCATAATGAGAAATACATTGAGGCAATGTGGGTTGTCAGCGGTTAGCAAGATTTAGTTTAGGCTATGTGAGAAAAAGAAAACAAAACAGAAATACCGGTATGTCTTTCTCTTTCTGTAACGACAGCATCCTTATTGATGTAGGGCATGCAATATTTGCATGTTTCCTTTTTTTCTTCAATTAACTGCAAAACTGTACAAAACGGTTTTTGACATGAGCTTAAGTACCACTTTTGGCTGTCTTGTAGATAATCATTAAACAGTGAAAAAGAAATTAATTCACTGCACATAACACAACAACACACCCAATTTATCAGGACAGCAAATATTCCCTCATCAAAGCAGGTAATTTCCCCTTTATCATCAGTTTTACTCATTTTACAGCTTGACCAGGTAAGTAAAAACATTTATCATCTATAAATATTTCTCTTACAGAAACATCAGGTAAGTAGATGATCTTTTAATAACAAAATCATCATCAACATCATATTTAACTAGACGTCCAAGGCATCCATTGGTCCCATGTCATGATAGCTTATTGGGAAGTGTTGTTATTGTGGTTGTGTTGATGTTATTTACCTTGTCCTGTGACATTTTCTCAAGGTTTGCATCAGGTATCCCTCTATCCCTCAAGGCAGCAAGGAACGAATCATCCATTTTGGCGCAGCTGAATGAATGACAGAAGTGTTAGTGGTGGGAGGCTCAGAAAAAATAGATAACTTTCGTGGTGCTTATTTTCTTACCAGAGTAACATAACCTACGTTACGTTAACTAAATGAGAGCGTATAGCTAGCAAGCTCACGTAACGTTAGGTATCGATACACAACACAGTATCCATTGGGAGCGGGTGGTTATTTGTGCCCAGTTTCTCCTGAGTGAGAGGAGCAGACTGATATGCACGCTGCACACAAGTTTTATTGTGTATCAGTATTATCGCTGACACAAAAATCCCGGACCTCACTAGCGAGCCATCAAGTGCGCTGACAAACAGCTGTTGTAAACATTCCTTGTACAAAACACAAAACAAAACACAAACAAACAGAGAACTCGGCTTAACGTTACCTACATTGCTGTTCAAGGAGACGTCAGTCAGCATGACATGTCGCGTGTGATGGAAATCTCAGGCCTATCACGTTTCATTCATTACCTCTCTGATTATTTCATTATCACAAGAAAATGGAGGAAAATTATCTCGTTATCACGGGAAAACGGAGGGGAATTATCTCGTTATCACGGGAAAATGGCGGAAATATAATGTATGTATGTATGGCTGTTTAGGGCTTCCGTAGTATTTAGCATTTGTTTTTATCTTAATTTTTTCCACTTAAAATGGATAATTATAAATATAAGTCCATAATTTTAGATAGAGCCCCAGGGCAGGGGTTGACATGTTTAGTTTGATAGGTGCACAGTGCACATTCCAGTTTGATAGGGTAGATGGTGCTGAATGTTCAGTGTTCAAGAGTAGGCACTCGGGTAGGGAGGTGTATGGCAAGCCGTTTTAACATTTAATCGCTAGACTGGATATTCATTTCTGATATCTGCTACATAATTTTGCAGAGTCAAAACTCTTATTCAAGATATCTGTAATTAGATTTTGACTAGTAAGATTCAAACTATTTTTGCCATTCATGTGTATGGGGTTTGTCATTATAGATATCTCCAATGTAGTTGCGGATATCTACAATTGTTATTTCGGATATCTGCAGCTGAATTGTAGATATCTGTAATTCCAGTTTGAGATATCTATAATTTAATTTTGACTAGTCATAATTCAAGTTCAAGATATCTTTAATTATCATCAATTGAAGATATCTACATGGTCCTTTCTAGATATCTTGAATTGAGTTTCAGATAGTCAAAATGACGTTGTAGATATCTGCAACTGAATTATGACTAGTCAAAATGACGTTGTAGATATCTCAAACTGGAATTATAGATAGTCATAATGTAATTGTAGATATCTATAATGACAAACTCTATACACATGAATGGCAAAAATAGTTTGAATCTTACTAGTCAAAACTGAATTACAGATATCTGTAACTGTAGTTTTGACTAGTCAGAATGACGTTATAGATATCTGTAATTCAGTTTTGACTAGTCAGAATGACATTATAGATATCCGTAATTCAGTTTTGACTAGTCAGAATGACGTCATAGATATCTGTAATTCAGTTTTGACTAGTCAGAATGACGTTTGAGATATCTTAAATTAAAATTCATACTAGTCACAATGACATTACTACTAGTCAAAATGACATTATAGATATCTATAATGGTAATTCCGGATAGTCAAACTTAGCGATTAAATGTTAAAACGGCTTGCCATAGGAGGTGGATGGGGAGAGATGTCGTTTTTTGTGGGGGTTTTTTTGTCTTTTGCCGTTTTTTTATATGGTCAGTGCTTTAATTTTTACTACTTGGTTGTATGAGACACATTTATCTTATGGAGAGGGCAATATTTTTGTAAAAATATTTACTGTTGATGAATAGAGTAGTGAAATTTGTTAGCTTTAATGTGAATGGGTTAAACGGACCAGTTAAACGGAAGAGAGTCCTAACACATTTGAAAAAACTGCAGATACATATTGCATTTATACAAGAAACCCATCTAACATCACTGGAACTTAAGAAATTGAGGAGGGATTGGGTAGGACATGTAATATCATCATCCTTTAATTCCAAAGCCAGGGGAGTGGCTGTTTTAATAAATAAGAACACCCCTGTGACAACTGGAGAAACCATTGTGGACACGTTGGGGAGATACGTTTTAGTGAATTGTCAAATTTACTCAGAGCCCTGGACTCTCTTAAATTTATATGCACCCAATTATGATGATGAGTCATTTATTCAAGACATATTTTTGAACGTGTCAGAAGGACGCCAAAATATTCTTATAGGGGGTGACTTCAGTTTTTGCCTGGATCCTCTCCTGGATAAATAGACGTTATCAGTATCCAAAACAAAAGCAGCCAAAATTACCATAGATCTTATGAAAGAATTAAACTTAACAGATGTGTGGAGACAAATGCACCCTCAAACGCGAGATTACTCCTCCTTTTCTGGTCGCCACAACTCTTTTACTTGGATTGATTTTTTTCTGTTGTCAACACAGTTGATTCACAGAGCAGTAGAATCTGAATATTTATCTAGAACACTGTCGGATCTTTTACCTTTGACCCTGTCTATTTATATGCCAGAAAAGGCTACTAATTCGTATAGGTGGCGTCTGAACCCTACCCTCCTTCAAAAACCGGACTTCTGCAAATTCATAAGAAATCAGATTGGGCTATTCTCTGAGACAAACTGTGCCTCCTCTCCCAATAGTTTTATACTATGGGACATGCTTAAAGCTTTTTTAAGGGGACAAATAATCTCTTATACCAAAGGTATCAAAAAGAAATATATGGCAGAAATAGAAGAATTGGAAAAAGACATTTTGAATTTGGAAAAGGAGTTTCAACAATCAAAGTCTAAAGAAGTACACCAGTTCAAACAGTTTTACACATATTTATATACATCAGAACCACCAGAAAACCTGAGTAAGATAGAAGATTTTTTGACCATGGTTAAATTGCCCAAACTTGGCCATGAAGACCAAGATAGTCTTGATCTGCCTTTCACACAAAGAGAAATTGAAAAGGCTCTGGGCTCATTACAGGCAAATAAGTCGCCAGGAGAGGATGGGTTTCCTCCTGAATTTTACAGGGAATTTAACGATTTACTTCTCCCGCTTCTCATGGATGTTATTAATTTAGCCTCTAAGACTCAAACATCATTCTCCACTGCCATAATTACTGTGATTCACAAAAAGAATAGAGATCCATTAAAGTGCTCTTCATATCGGCCAATTTCATTGCTAAATACAGACTACAAATTGATTTCTAAGGCCCTGGCTAACAGACTTGGCCAATACTTGCCACAACTAATAAATCCAGACCAGACTGGCTTTATTTCAAAACGCTCCTCAGCTAACAATTTATGTAGGCTCTTTAATATTATTCATTTAACAAAATTTGAAACAGAGCCCAGTATAACAGTGGCTTTAGACGCGGAGAAAGCCTTTGATAGGTTAGAGTGGCCGTATTTATTTAAAGTATTGGCCAAGTTTGGATTTGGCCCACTATTTATTAATTGGGTAAAAATTCTCTATCACAAAGCACGGGCGAAAATCAGCACCAATGGACAAGTTTCATCTATGTTTCCCTTAGGTAGATCAAGCCGACAGGGATGCCCTTTGTCTCCAGGACTTTTCATCTTGGCAATTGAGCCTTTAGCTGAAGTAATCAGACAGGATCTTGATATAAAGGGCTTCCAGGTCCATCAGACAGTTCATAAAATTAATCTCCTGGCGGATGACGGTATCTTATACTTAAAAGATCCTGACAATTCCCTTCCCAAATTACAAACAATATTAAATACTTATGGTAATATTTCAGGTTACAAGGTGAATTGGGAAAAGAGTGAAATTATTCCATTGACAAACTTTGATCACTCCAAACTCCAGCATACTAGTTCATTCAGATGGCCTTCTAACGGTATAAAATATCTTGGAATAATTGTAGACAACAACCTCAAAAACCTATATAAATTGAATTACCTCCCATTGCTCAGTAAGACTGAAGATGATTTACGTAGGTGGATGGGTTTGCCTCTTACCCTGATTGGCAGAGTTAATTGTATTAAAATGAATGTACAACCAAGACTGCAATATCTGTTTCAATCCCTACCCATTCCATTACCACAATCCTTTTTTAAAACTCTTAATAAATATGTCAGACAATTAATATGGAACTGTAAGGCACCCCGGATATCAATGGAGAAGTTAACATGGGACTATGGATTAGGGGGACTTCGACTACCCAGTTTTAAAAGCTACTACTTAGCAGCTCAAATGAGATTTATCTCATCCTTTTTTGAGGGCAGTGGCCCACCCCCTTGGACACAAATTGGGCTGCATCTCCTGAAAGAAAAGGTACACAGTGACTTCATTTATAAGCATAACTGTAGAACGGTAGCCAACAGGACAGATAACCCCATGTTGAAGCATTTGATTAAAATTTGGTATGAGGTTCACAAAAGTCTTGGATTGAAAGTGGAACTGTCACCTAAAACACCTTTAAAGGGCCAGTGTGTAATATTTGGCATGGTTTATTGTCAAATCTGAATCTGAATCTGAATATTCTACCCATTAATATGTTTATATAAGTGTATAATTGCTATAAAATAAAATTCGTTTGGTTTTCGTAGCCTTATAATTATGCTTTTATATATATATATAGCAAGGGCCTTGCTTTAGAGAGGTTGCCATCTTGCGCCGCCATGTATGTAAGGCAGCCCGAGCAGACAATCCAGCCAGCCAGAGAACGCGTTTCGCGTGTATAAATAAACCAACGAAGACAGCGGAAGGAAGGAAGAAGGAGGAGGAAACAGCAGAGAGTGTTAGTAGTTTGTCGATGGAGAGTAGTGAAAAGTTTTTTTAGTTATAAAGTTTGCGAATGGACCACACTTACCACACAACAGGAGAGAATGAACCCGAACCGTCATCTGCGAGGAAAAGAAGACGCAACTTCACTCCTTGTGATGCACTCTCTGTGGCCCTTTTCCTCCTGATGATATATCTCCCCAACGATGGTAGCAGTAGCACCGAATCCCATTCTGTGCAGCAAAATGGGAGCGGAGGATTCAGCCTCTCTTCTCGCCCGCTCAGGATCCAACAAATGGATTTCCTCATCTGTATGCTCCGGCTCAAACAGGTATGGCTCTGGATCTGTGTCCGCTACAAGAAACTCTTCAAAATTGCGTTCAAAGTCATCCATTGCAGTTACTATAGTCCGGAGATATTGCTAGGCTAAATAAACAACTGAGCTCTGTTTACAGGCTACACTGTCAGTCAGTGTGCGGACTGGAGATTGGTGGAGCAGAGAGGGGAGGGGGTACCCGCTAGGTACTGTAAGCAAGTATGTGTGTATGGAGTGTGTGTGTTACACTAGAAGAGTCAGAGTTTGGGACGGAGTCTTTTACCCCCTGGAGTGTTACCGGAGTTTTTGGAGTGCTCAAATAAACGGGCCTTGTTCCCGAACGCTACTCTGGTCTCCTCCTCGTGAGTGATTCATTACAATATCGTAACATGGTTTAGATTTCTAAATAAATATTCACCTTATCACTAGATAGACATACTCCTGAAAAACTCGTGTCTGCGCAAGGCTTTTTGTCCCTACGAGGCCACCATCATTTACCCAACGGAAGGGGTGAGCGAGTGAGCCCTGCAATCTAGAATTTGACCACTGATGTCACTGTTTTCAACCCATTTTACACACTGGCCCTTTAAGACAAAATGAACTTATACCCATGACTCTAAACAATAAGATTTTGGATGTATGGTATCAAAAAGGAATCCATCATTTGGAGGACTGCTTTGACAAAGGACTTCTCATGTCATTCGAGCATCTGAAGAGAAAATATGACTTGTCCAATCAAACCTTTTTTTGCTATCTCCAATTAAGATCTTTTCTGAGAGCTAACTTGGGTCCCGAAATGATCTTGCCTGTCATTAATGATGTTGAGAGATTGCTTTGTGAGGGGAATGCATGTAAATTCATTTCCAAAATGTACCGTCTATTGCTAAATGAGGGCCCAAAACCCGGTCTGCACAAATCTAGAATGAAATGGGAATCAGATCTCAGTGTTACAATTGATGAACAGCTCTGGGCAGATTTATGTCAAAGCAGCTTGTCGGCTACTATTATCGCCCATTATAGATTGATTAACTATAATATTCTACATCAATTATACCTTACCCCAGAAAAATTACATTCTTTCAAATCTAACTTGTCAGAAATGTGTTTCAGATGTGATATTGAAGTTGGTTCCTTTTTGCATTGTACCTGGCTGTGTACAAAAGTGAGGCCTTTCTGGCATAACATCTGCTCCACTTTGACCAGGATTACAGGAGTTAATGTTCCACCGGACCCGGAGCTTTGTTTACTGGGGAACTTTACAAGTATTCGTGGTTCTCTAAATAATGCACAACTTAAATTTATGGAAATTGCTCTATGTGTGGCCAGGAAGTGAATTGCAGTGTCATGGAAATCTGATTCCCCTCTTCCTATCAATAGTTGGTCTTTGGAGATTAACAGTTGCATTCCCCTGGAGAAAATTACATACAATATAAGAAAACACTATGACACCTTTTTGAAAGTTTGGCAGCCTTATTTGGATTACATGGCTGCGTCTCTTGTGCCAAGTCCTTGATGTGATCTTTTTGGTTGACTTTATGCACTGACCTTTTCTTTCTTTTTCTTTTCTTTTTTTTTTTTTTTGCCAAGGGTTTTGGGGCTTTTTCTGTGGGGTGGGACTTGTTTTTTTTTTTTTGTTTTTTGTTTTTTTTTGTGCCTTGTTTTGTGTTATGTTGATATGTTCTTTGTGTAATTACATAAAACTGAAAATAAAATATTCCAAAAAAAAAGAAACAATATTTAATTGTTTCTTTCACTGTGATCATTCAAGTTTATTTTGGATATATATGCAAGACTTGATAGATAGAAAAATTGGCACTAATATACGGATTAATGTATTTGATGTGATGTTGCATTTTGTGTTCTATGGGATGGATAGCAATGCCACAAATAGTATTCAGCTTCTGATCATTCTTGGTAAATTTCATAACCATAAATCGAAATGGTCTGACTCCAAACCTGCTTTAACAGATTTATTGTTGAACCCCAGCAGTATGGCACCTTACTAGAAGATACAGAGAACCAAAAAAGATAGATTTTCAGTATTTTAAAGGACATGCACTTTCTTTGAAATCTGAAAGGACTTTATATGAATGGACTTTTAACACCCCTGGCTTGATGTTGTGCTTTCTTGAATGGCAATTGTTGTACACCTTTTTGTTATAAATTAAGTGTTTTGGGGGGAAAAAGTTTATTATATTTTAGACTGTCTGAGACAGTATGAGTAACATTTATCAATTCTGAAAATGGGTGAAATTCAATGGGTGGCGGTATTCACCTTGTAAGTAACAGCTGCAATCCGCCTAAAGACGAAGAAGAGGTGGATTTCTAGCAGAATATTAAAAGCCATTATAGAAGTAATTGTACAACCGCTTGTTTTCTGTGTCAATCTCTCCCTTTCCACTGGAGTCGTACCGCATTCAGCAAAAATAGCCAAAGTTCTCCCAATCTTCAAATCCGGTGAAAAAAACACAATCCAAGTAATTATTGCTCTATATTCATCTTGCCTACCCTCTCTAAAATCCTGGAGCGAGTTGTCTACAATAGACTTAACAATTATTTAAATAAACTGAATATCATTGTTGCATCTCAGTATGGCTTCAGGAAGGATAGTACTACCTGTGTGGCAATACTTGATCTCATTGAAAAAATTAATGACGCAATCGATAGCAGTGACTGTGGAGTTGGAGTTTTTTTGGATTTGTCAAAAGCTTTCAACACAATCAATATTGACATCTTAATTAGGAAACTGCAGCACTATAGCATCAGAGGACTAGCATTGGACTGGTTTGGCAGTTATCTATATGGAAGGGAACAATATGTAATCCAGGTCCTGAAATGACATTCTCTTTTGTTTTGTTAAAATTCTCCCGTAACGTAATTCATTTTAATTATGGGATGAACAATTCATTAAGCAGTTACTAAGAATCTGTAAAATAATTCATTTTATTTTGAAATACATAAATAATTCATGGAAGTTTATTTATATGCATAAAAACTGTTCAAAGTGTCTTAGAAGTGTTAAAATGGAGAAAAGAAGAAAAAAATGTTTTGTACATGACCAAATGCAGTCTAGCACGGGGTTTCCCCACCTAGCCAATCAGCGAGCTGTGTGAGCCCCAGGTGATCAGCTCGGTAGTCTGACATCCTGTCGTGATATCCTGCTTCAGAGCATGTTCATGCTGCGGCCTCGTGCGAGCTCAGAGAAGGAAAACTAGTGAAATGAGTGGTGATTTACCGGGTAAGATGCTAGAAAAATATCTTAAATGAAGCTGTGTTAACTTTGGATAATGTATGACAGCTGTAAATGCTCACGTTTCACTTTGAATTCAAATAAACACAAGAAATTTGTGCTCTAATAAAAAAAAAAAAAAAAAAAAAAAGGGATCCCCACTCAGTGAATAATCCTCCTAAGCCCTACGATAAGCTATTATGGCAAGGCTTAACTATACAGACCCGTGAGCAGTGATAACTAACATGTCTTTGGGGTCATCGGGTGGGAACCTCCTTTCACCGGTGTTTCGTCTAGTTAGTCCCACGACACCTCCAGGAGGCTAGACAGTGATCTCTGGCGTCCCAGAGACACTCCCCTAATGCCAGGTCTCACTGCTCCCCACACTAACCGAACAACCTCCTTTACCTTACCTATACTACCACCGAGGAGGTAGACCCAGGGAAGGAAGCCTTGTTAGGCTATCACACTCCCCCGCCGGGTTAGGCTGTACAGTCTACCTCCCCAGGACGAGCCCTCACAACAATGACACCTCCAGGAGGCTGGACAGTGATCTCAGCCCAAACAGCACTGCCACCTTCAACCAAGCCCAGGCTCCGTTTATGCGAGCTCCAGGCAGAAGCAATGCTGATACTACCTTTACTAGCACATTCACCATACTCTATTTCACACGCTACATAGCATAACTACAATGTAAGCTAAAGTTAAAGGAGATACATGAACTCACAGGATCAGCAAACACACTCACTTTGCAGCATGGTCTCAAACAAAATGGATTCAAATAGGCCACTCCCACACTTAAATAACCTTCCTCTTCCTGGATTTCCTTCTTACTTACACATGGCTTTCTCAGCCCAAACAGCACTGCCATCTTCAACCAAACCCAGGCTCCATACATGCGAGCTCCAGGCAGAAGCAATGCTGATACTAGCTTTCCTGTCACATTCACCATACTCTATTTCACACACTACATAGCATAACTACAATATAAGCTAAAGTTAAAGGAGCTAACTGGACTTACAGGATCAGCAAGCACACTCACCTTGCCGCATGGCCTCAAACAAAATGGATTCCAATAGGCCACTCCCACACTTAAATACTTCCTCTTCCTGGATTTCTCCTGACAGGAAGTGGATCTCTCCACCTGATCTCAAGGAGTTATGTGCCCTGCTTAGTAGTTCCCCCTGCTGGCCCCCAGCTGACATTATTTCTTCTGTAATAGATAAACTGACTGCATTTAATTGCTTCATCTGACATTTCTCTCACTGTCTTCCTCAAATTCTGTCCCCGCACTCCGAGTTCCCCCAGGATTGAGACAGTTGATCTTGCTATGAATCCCCTACACCCCACTTCCACTGGACAAATTCTAGTCTTCCATCCTCGCTGCTCAGCTTCTGCTCCTAAGTCTGCATATCTAAGCTTTTTTCTTTCATAGGCTTCTTCCACTGAGTCTTCCCAAGGAACTGTCAGCTCAATGAAATAAACTATCTGTTGACTCACTGACCACAACACTAAGTCAGGCCTCTGCCTGGTACAGACTATTTCCTGAGGAACAACAAGCTTTCCCCCTAAATCTACTTGCATTTCCCAATCACAAGCACCTTCTAGGCGGCCACACCCTTGCCTCCTTACTAACTTATCCCTTCTGTATTTCTCTCCCTCACGGACAAACTGAATTACTAAGCCCCTATCCTTAACACCTTCTGAATTCACCTGTCTTCGTTTCCCTTCGATGCCTGCAGCTAAACATTTCAACACCTGATTATGTCGCCATGTATATCGGCCTTGTGACAAGCTAACTTTACAGGCTGACAAAATATGCTTTAAAGTTGCGGTACGTGAACACAATGGGCATGATGGGTCCTCATTTACCCACAGTTTTAGGTTCTGGGGGGTTGGTAACACATCGTATGTAGCCCCTACCAGGAATCTAATACGATTCTCCTCCATACTCCACAGGTCCCTCCAACTAAGCTTCCTCTTCTCTACACTTTCCCAATTCAACCACTGTCCCTGTTTAGCCTGGGCCACTACCTTTGCACCCCTTACTATCTCTTCCTGTCTGCGTATCTGTTCTACAACCAGCTTTCTTTTATCTTTGAGACCTGCTGTATTCCATACTGGTTTACCTGAGCCAAGCCCCAGGCCTCCCCGGCCAAACTGAACATTACCTACAATCTCTGCATGTCTAAGAGCTGCCTCTGCCTCCTGAACTGCCGATCTTGGGTTCCACTTCCTCCCCTTGGTTGGATTTGGAACCACACTCCTAACTACCACGTCCTTACTCCCAGATAGCAAGAGCTCTGTCCTGACCTTGGTACATTTAAATTCCTCTGTTAAACTAGATACTGGCAGCTGAAGTATCCCTTTTCCATACAATGCAACACTACTTAGGCACCTAGGAGCGCCCAACCACTTCCTAATGTAGGAGCTAACCGACCTTTCCATTCTCTCCACAACAGATATTGGAATTTCATAAACTGACAATGGCCACATTAACCTAGGATATAGCCCAAATTGCAAACACCACAACTTCAACTTTCCTGGAAGTTCTGATTTATCTATTCTATCCAATCCTTCAGCCACATCTTTTCTAAATTTCACCACCTGTTCCTTATCATTCAACTCTACATTGTACCACCTACCTAAGCTCTTTACTGACTTTTCCCTAATTGTTGGGATGTCCTCATCATCTATGACAAACTTCCTATCACTTAACTTCCCTCTACATATTGAGATGCTTCTAGAATTACTAGGCTTGATTTTCATGCTGGCCCACTTGAGGTTCTTATTTACCTTCTCTAGTAGCCTCTTTGTACATGGCATTGTTGTGGTCACCAGTGTCATGTCATCCATGTAAGCCCTAACTGGTGGAAGATGCAACCCATTCTGCCGTCTCTCCCCACCTACCACCCACTTAGAAGCCCTGATGATTACTTCCATTGCCATAGTAAATGCTAATGGAGAAATTGTAGACCCTGCCATGTTGCCTATTTCTAGCCTCTGCCAACCTGTTGTGAAACCTGCTGTACTTAGACACAACCTAATATCCTGAAAATATGCTTTCACCAAGTTAACAACTACCTGTGGCACTCTGAAGTAGTCAAACGCACTCCAAATGAGGCTGTGCGGTACTGAACCAAACGCATTTGCAAGATCTAAAAATATTACATGTAGAGCAACGCGAGAGTCAAAGTGGTTGTGCCGACCTGGTGGGGTGAAACTTTGTAAAGCCCGTGCACATAGTGATTCAGCGGTGAGTGAAAAAAGTTCTTTTAAACTGTTTTAAGGCAGCTGATACTCATGTCTAAATATGAATGTGTTTTAAAGTGGCTGTTACTCATGTGTATTGGCACGGAGAGCCACGGGAAAAAGTGTTAATGATGCTAATTGCTCGAAACGCTGTTTTGCGATGCTAGCGGCCTACTAGCTTGGGCGTAGCCATTTAGCGGCTATGATTGCTTGGTCTCATGTGCGATTTATTGAAATGTTCATTGATGATATGTTTACAGAGGAGGATGTTCTTCTAAACTGTTTACTATATGTTGAGAAAGAAAAAAGATATTGGTGCGTTTCATCTGATTGTGTTCATTTCTGATTGTGGTGATAAAAGAGGTTAATTTTTAGTGCAATCTCTCACTGTTACCGGTGCAGGGGGGAGAAAATTAAGCACATTGAGCCATATTACCTCAAAGATTACTACAATAGTTACTGTTCTGAATGTATTTGTTCATCAACTTAAAGGTGCACTATGTGATCTTTTTTTTATTTCTGGAAACTGCTCTTTTTTGATTGTTTATCGACATAATCATAATAATTTATCATTTTGAAATGGTTAATGTTGTAAATTGAATATTAGAACATGATTGTAAGAAGTATTTTGAATGCATTTGTGGTTTCACAGCTGCAGATGAGAACTTGAACTGGAACTAGATTTTTGTTGTACAACTAAACTTTTTGAGAACATGATTAAGCCAGTAATGCAAGTGAGTGCTATTGGTTGATAATAATACATGAAGAATTAGAAAATGAACATGATTTTGAATATAACAATATACTTGGATTTCCTTTGACCTGCTCATAGGTCAGGTGTTTTGTTGGATGACGTCGTTAGAAGAGGTTGCATCCACGTTCCACCATCCATTGCAACGCTTCCTGTTGGATTCGTGGGAGGCTTCCAGGGATTGTTCCAGATCCCAAGATTTCAGGATTCCCAGTGTGAGCTGGGTGGCGAGCCGCATTGAACTACTGGTATCGAATTGGAGAATCGTGACGGACTCCTGATCTTCCTGTCGCACGGACGGTGTGGTAGGACAAACACTTACACTGATACGTTGACACTGAGTGAAGAAGGAAAAAAATAGAAGAAAGCAACAAGGGCCCCAACACTGACTCTGGGAAAAAGGGTTTTATTTTTGCCGGCTTTATTATTTTAGTTTGTTATTTTTCAATTACTGTTTACAATAAATTGTTGTGTTTTCATTGTGTTATTATTATATAATAACAAGTTACACACAAAACCTCAAACCATTGTTGTTTGTGTCTTCTGAATTCAATACCAAGGGCTCTTACAAATCTAAATTCTTCTGTTACTGGTCCATTCCTCATTACAGTTTATTAATTACCTGTGCTTTATTATATTATAACAAGGGTTACAGAGTTGGCGAGCCAGCCAGGAGACCCCGGTTGAGTGTGTAATTATCAGATTTATTTTGTGTGTCCCATTTACTTACCTTTAAAAAAGAAAACAAGTACGGCAAAATGGAAATTGTAACACGGGAATCAGTTGAAATCCCTTGCTCAGTTGTGGTTAGTGGGTTAACAGAGACAGATAGTGATGATGAAGTATCCACTTACCTTCAGAGATATGGTTCAATCAAACGTTTCTTACGTATAGATGACCCCAAATCAGATTTCCACAGACACATCATAGTGGAGTTCACACATAGCACTGCTGTGGAGTCTTTAGAGCCTCTGTTGCCCCTTGAGCTTCAGAACCCCACCCAGTCTGACGCTGTGTTTGAAGTGAAGAGCTTGGCAAGAGTTTACGCATCAGATGCCTGCAGCAGGGCCACCAGAACATACATGGAACAGTTATGTGACATTGCTAGACTGAGTGGAAATTCTGCAGAGCAAATGCTGAAGGAAGAGCTGGCACGTCTTGCTTTGCCTACAGTCAGCACAGTGCCTCCCTCTCCTCAGTCTAAGCCAGAACCCCTTCCTCAGCAGAACCCAGCCTCTCAAACAGAACCAGTCGACCCGGTGAGTGTCTCCTCCACTCAACATCCTCTGTCTGTGAACCCTGACCCTACTGCTTCGAACCCTCCTCATGATGCAGGCCAGCCTCATACCTCTTCGATCCCCACAAAAAACCTGATCGACTTGAACTGGTCACCAATCCCACCTATTATCACTGGCAGCACGACCCAGGCAACCATCGATGTGAATCCATCCAACATTCAACGAGTAGTGGTTGAACATGTTGTACGCAGCAGCGAAAGCCCATCCCACCTCGTTGCTCCAGGTAGGCTTCGAGCTTTTTTCAGGGAGGTATCCACGTCCTAATAACGAAGCGGATTACGACACGTGGCGTACTAGTGTTGAAGTCCTGATGAAAAACCCTTCAGTTTCTGACTCGCACTGTGCACACCGCATCCTTGACAGTCTCCTCCCTCCTGCTTCTGAGATGACTAAGCACCTTGGCCCGCAAGCTAAACCTGCGGCCTATCTTCAGCTACTTGACTCTGCTTACGGAACAGTTGAAGATGGCGATGAACTTTATGCCAGGTTCATGAGCACGCTGCAGAATGATGGGGAAAAGCCATCCGCCTTCCTGCAGAGATTGCATGTAGCATTGAGCACGACTATGCAGCGTGGTGGTGTCTCTGCTCATGACTTTGATCAGCAGCTTTTAAAACAGTTCTGCCGTGGTTGCTGGGAGAACTCCTTTATAGTCGACCTCCAGCTTGAACAAAGAAAGAAGAATCCGCCTTCCTTTGCAGAACTGTTGCTTCTACTGAGGACAAAAGAAGATAAACAGGCGGTAAAAATGAGCCGTATGAAGCAGCATTTGGGCGGCGCCAAGCCTGCTTATAGTGCCAGTAAACAGCGTGTCATGTCTCATCTACAAATGGCACATTCCACAACTGATTCTGAGTATAACACTGAAGTTGAGATGCTGAAAAAACAAGTGGCAGATATTAGTGCTCCGCTTAATAGCATGACAGTCGAGAGCCGAAAACACGAACTGCCCAAACAGAAAACAAAAACTTTTGTTTCCACTGCTAAAGCCGAGGCACACCCTGCGAAAAAGAAAGGTGCAGGTCAGCAGAGCCCCGCTGTCAAGACAAGCGGCATACCACGCCCTTGGTACTGCTTTCAGTGTGGGGAAGATGGTCACGTCGTCTCAGCTTGTGACAATGAGCCAAATCCTTCCCTCGTAGCCGCAAAGAAAAAACAGCTGAGAGAGAGACAAGCTATGTGGGAGGCCTCTAATTCCCGTGGCAATCAGGCTCATTTAAACTGATGTCCGCTCCCATAGAGGGACATATGGGAGTGACACCTGACAAATCTAGTCCCGCAATTGAGAAAAATGCCTGGAAGAGGGCTCAAATTAGGAGGAAGCCCATTAAACTTCCTCGTGGCCTTGTGGGAACCAAAACCACAGCTCAGGTAACTATTGCAGGGAAAGACACTAGTTGTCTTTTAGATACAGGTTCGCAGGTGACCACTGTACCCCAATCTTTTTACGAGCAACACCTTTCAGATCTGATCATCCATCCCTTAGGTGATCTTCTTGACGTGGAAGGTGCCAATGGCCAATCAGTCCCCTACGTAGGATATATTGAGCTCTCTTTAACATTTCCTAAAGACTTTGTAGGGACTGATATTGAGGTCCACACTTTAGCCCTAGTCATTCCCCACCTCCGCTCTGCTGTTCATGAACAAGTCCTTATTGGCACCAATACTCTTGACGCTCTTTATGCTAACTTTCAAGATGACCCAAACCACTCCACTTTCCAGCCATTGTCTTATGGTTACAGAGCCGTCCTCAAGATCCTCCGTATGCGTCAGGAGAGCTCTACCAGTAGTAGTCTTGGCTGCGCAAAGATGGTTGCAAAGACACCTGAAGTTGTTCCAGCAGGACAGTCAGTCATTCTTGAAGGCAGGGTTAATGTTTCTAGTGCTCATTCTGAGAAGTATGTTATTGTTGAACAGCCATCAGCCTCCTCCTTGCCCAGCGGCCTCTTGGTCTCAGCCATCTTGGTCAGCTTGCCAAGGAAGCGGCCTTGCCATGTACCTGTTGCGTTAAAAAATGAAACAGAACACGATATTGTCATTCCATCAAAGACAATATTGGCAGATATCAATACTGTGGCATGAGTGATACACAAAGAACAAACAGTAAAGGAATCAAACCCACCTGACATGCAGAGGGAGTCCCCCCAACCGACAACACTGAGTTTTGATTTTGGAGACTCACCCTTACCTTCTGAATGGAAAGACCGTGTAACGACCATGCTGAACTCCATGCCAGAAGTCTTCTCCCATCATGACCTGGATTTTGGACAGACAAAGTCAAACATCGGATCAAGCTCAGCGATGAAACCCCTTTTAAGTACAGGCCCCGTCCGATACACCCTCATGATGTGGATGCAGTGAGAAAGCACCTTCAGGAGCTCCTTGATTCAGGGATTATACGGGAGTCTGAGTCCCCGTTTGCATCCCCTATCGTTGTTGTTAGGAAGAAAGATGGTTCTGTTCGTCTTTGCATAGACTTCAGAAAGCTAAACCTTCAGACAATCAAGGATGCTTATGCTCTCCCAAAACTTGAAGAGGCATTCTCTGCTCTTGCTGGGTCGAAGTGGTTCTCCGTTCTGGACCTTAAATCAGGGTACTATCAGATCGAAATGGAGGAATCAGACAAACAGAAGACAGCGTTTGTTTGCCCACTAGGGTTTTGGGAGTTCCAAAGGATGCCTCAAGGCATCACAAATGCGCCATCAACATTCCAACGATTGATGGAGAAGTGTGTTGGAGAAATGAACTTAAAGGAGGTCCTAGTGTTCATTGACGACCTGATCATTTTTTCATCATTCTTGGAGGAGCACGAACAGCGCTTGAAGCGTGTCTTGCAGCGGTTAAAGGAGTACGGACTAAAGTTAGCGCCAGGAAAATGTACATTTTTCCAGACATCTGTCAGATATCTTGGCCATGTGGTTTCCGAGAGGGGCGTGGAAACAGACCCTGAAAAAGTAAACGCCCTGACAACCTGGCCTGTCCCCACTAACCTCAAGGAACTCCAGTCCTTTTTAGGTTTTGCTGGTTACTACAGAAGGTTCATTCAGGGTTACTCTCACGTCATCAGACCCCTTACTGAATTAACAGCTGGGTATCCACCCCTTCGGAAGGGAAATGAAAAATCTAAAAAAAACACATGCCAAGAGTATCACAACCCCAAGGAGCCTTTTGCTCAAAGATGGACACCCCAATGTCAAGAGGCATTTGACCTGATAATCAAAAAGTTGACTTCAGCTCCAGTGTTAGGTTTTGCTGACCCCCAGCTCCCGTATGTTCTACATACAGATGCCAGCATCCTTGGTGTTGGGGCTGCACTGTACCAGGTTCAGGGTGGTCAACCGAGAGCCATTGCATTTGCCAGTAGAGGGCTCTCGAAGAGTGAAAAGAAGTACCCTGCCCATAAACTCGAATTTCTGGCCCTCAAGTGGGCAGTCACGGAGAAATTTTCGGACTATTTATATGGCACGGACTTCACTGTGGTTACTGATAGTAATCCGTTGACTTACCTCTTAACCTCAGCAAAGCTCGACGCAACAGGTTACCGGTGGTTGTCCAGTCTCTCAACTTTCTCCTTCCGACTGCAGTACAGAGCTGGTAAGCGAAATCTGGATGCTGACGCCTTATCCCGCCGTTCGCATGGTCCACCAGAAGACGACCCTGCATCACAAAAGGAAAGTGAAAGGATTCGTCAGTTTGCTTTGTACCATCTGAGTGATGTTGACACTGTTCCTCAGGATGTAGTCCAGGCTATCTGTGATCGACGCATGGTCACCAGTGTCACAGATGCCGATGATAAAAGCTCCAACCCTGGGTTGACACTAGTCGAGTCCCTTTCTCATCAGCCCACAGCCATTCCCGACTGTTTTCAGGAAGAGAAAGTGGATGGGTTCCCATTCATCCCTTCACTTTCCGAAGAGGAACTAAGGCAGAAGCAGAGATCAGACCCTGCGATCAATCAAGTGATTGTTCAAATGGAGACTGGTAGAGCCCCACCTCCTAGCATTAAAGCAGAGCTCCCTGAGCTTCCGTTACTGCTGCGAGAGCTCAACCGGCTAGAGCTGCGGAATGGAGTGCTCTATCGACAGCGGCAAGATGGGCCCAATGTCACCGCTCAGCTAGTGCTCCCAGAGGAGCTGAGAGCAATAGCCCTGCAGAGTCTCCATAAGGATATGGGCCATATGGGCATTGAACGGACCGTTGATCTGATAAGAGCCAGATTCTATTGGCCAAAAATGTATATGGCTGTTGAGAATCTGGTCAAGACTTGCGAGAGATGTGTCAGGCGAAAACGTCCCCCAGAGAGAGCTGCCCCGCTGGTTAATATAAAGACTTGTCGGCCTCTCGAGCTCGTGTGTATAGACTTCTTATCATTGGAACCAGACCGGTCCAACACAAAGGATGTATTGGTTATTACCGATCACTTTACGAAGTATGCCTTAGCTATACCGACCCCAAACCAGCGAGCCCGTACGGTAGCAAAGTGCCTTTGGGATAATTTTATAGTGCATTATGGCTTCCCAGAGCGACTACTCAGCGACCAGGGCCCTGACTTTGAGTCGCACACCATCAGGGAACTTTGCGAGCTTGCTGGTATAAAAAAAGTGCATACAACCCCATACCATCCTCGAGGAAATCCGGTTTAGAGGTTCAATCGTACTCTTCTCCAAATGCTTGGGACTCTGAGTCAGCCTGAAAAACTGCATTGGAAAGACTTTGTGAAACCCCTCGTGCATGCCTATAATTGCACCAAAAATGAAACAACTGGATTCTCCCCCTATGAATTGATGTTTGGGAGACAACCAAGGCTTCCCATTGATCTAGCCTTTGGGCTGCCCACCAACACCAACAGGCTGTCTCATTCCCAGTATGTTAGCGACTTAAAGTGTCGCCTGGAACAGAGTTACAAGATTGCGACCTCCACTGTGCAAAAGAATGCTGATCGCAATAAGACTTGATTTGACAAACGTGTGGTGGAATCCACTTTGGAAGTGGGTGATAGGATTCTTGTTCGCAATGTCAAGCTGCGTGGAAAGCATAAACTAGCAAACAAGTGGGAGGATGATGTCTACGTTGTCCTCAAGAAAGCTGGTGACATGCCTGTGTACACTGTTAAGCCTGAGGGCAAGAGTGGGCCAGTGCACACCTTACATCGCGACCTGCTCCTTCCTTGCGGCTTTCTGCCTGCAGCTATAACAAGTGAGCCTGTCAAACAGCTTTCAGCCAGGAAGCCCAGGACAAGGCAGTGTCCAGCCACAGAAAGTGAGGAAGAGGAGGAAAACTCTGACTCTGAGATTTTCCCCACACTAACCTTTCCTCCTTCCCACACACTAGAGCCAGATGTCAATATGACTCACCTGTCGCAGAATCCTCCATGTGAGATTATACAGTCAAATGGTCCTAATGTGTCAAATGAACTGGATGTGTCGTCTTCTCCCGTTTTCTCTGATTCTCCAGCGTGTAAGCTCCCTGCTGAGAGCAGAGAAGAGCTGTCCATGCAGAACTTACCTGAAACTGTCAACCTACCTGAAATAGTCCACTTACCTGAAAGAGTCAACTTACCTGAACAGACACCCCGAACAGAAGAAACTGAATGTGACTTACCTGAAAAAGTATGCCCTGTAGAAAGAGGAAACTTACTTGAAGATGTCAATGATGTTCAGGATGAACAGTTTCCAGCACCCTCTCATGGGTTAGAGAGTAATGAGGAGATGGATGAGACTGGGAGTGGAGAGTTTGAGGAGAAAAAAATGGATGAGTTAAATGAAATGCAAATGGAAGATGAAGAGGAGACAGAGAGACAGACAGGAATGGATACCTCTGTCAGGAGATTGGACAGGACACGGCAACCGCCAAAGCGGCTTGATTACGTTGAATTCGGGAAACCATTGGTCACAGCTGTCAAATCCTTTTTCCATGGACTGACCATAGCACTGGCCGATGCCTTGGCTGAAGAAGAGAACTCCCCATACCCACATGTTATGCCCATCTAGATGATTGACATGACTGCTGCCATGGACAGAGACGTACATGAGTTCAGGCTGGGAGGGTGTAACCCAGGTCCTGAAATGACATTCTCTTTTGTTTTGTTAAAATTCTCCCGTAACGTAATTCATTTTAATTATGGGATGAACAATTCATTAAGCAGTTACTAAGAATCTGTAAAATAATTCATTTTATTTTGAAATACATAAATAATTCATGGAAGTTTATTTATATGCATAAAAACTGTTCAAAGTGTCTTAGAAGTGTTAAAATGGAGAAAAGAAGAAAAAAATGTTTTGTACATGACCAAATGCAGTCTAGCACGGGGTTTCCCCACCTAGCCAATCAGCGAGCTGTGTGAGCCCCAGGTGATCAGCTCGGTAGTCTGACATCCTGTCGTGACATCCTGCTTCAGAGCATGTTCATGCTGCGGTCTCGTGCGAGCTCAGAGAAGGAAAACTATTGAAATGAGTGGTGATTTACCGGGTAAGATGCTAGAAAAATATCTTAAATGAAGCTGTGTTGACTTCGGATAATGTATGACGGCTGTAAATGCTCACGTTTCACTTTGTAGAGCAGCGCGAGAGTCAAAGTGGTTGTGCCGACCTGGTGGGGTGAAACTTTGTAAAGCCCGTGCACATAGTGATTCAGCGGTGAGTGAAAAAAGTTCTTTTAAACTGTTTTAAGGCAGCTGATACTCATGTCTAAATATGAATGAGTTTTAAAGTGGCTGTTACTCATGTGTATTGGCACGGAGAGCCACGGGAAAAAGTGTTAATGATGCTAATTGCTCGAAACGCTGTTTTGCGATGCTAGCGGCCTACTAGCTTGGGCGTAGCCATTTAGCGGCTATGATTGCTTGGTCTCATGTGCGATTTATTGAAATGTTCATTGATGATATGTTTACAGAGGAGGATGTTCTTCTAAACGGTTTACTATATGTTGAGAAAGAAAAAAAGACATTGGTGCGTTTCATCTGATTGTGTTCATTTCTGATTGTGGTGATAAAAGAGGTCAATTTTTAGTGCAATCTCTCACTGTTACCGGTGCAGGGGGGAGAAAATTAAGCACATTGAGCCATATTACCTCAAAGATTACTACAATAGTTACTGTTCTGAATGTATTTGTTCATCAACTTAAAGGTGCACTATGTGATCTTTTTTTTATTTCTGGAAACTGCTCTTTTTTGATTGTTTATCGACATAATCATAATAATTTATCATTTTGAAATGGTTAATGTTGTAAATTGAATATTAGAACATGATTGTAAGAAGTATTTTGAATGCATTTGTGGTTTCACAGCTGCAGATGAGAACTTGAACTGGAACTAGATTTTTGTTGTACAGCTAAACTTTTTGAGAACATGATTAAGCCAGTAATGCAAGTGAGTGCTATTGGTTGATAATAATACATGAAGAATTAGAAAATGAACATGATTTTGAATATAACAATATACTTGGATTTCCTTTGACCTGCTCATAGGTCAGGTGTTTTGTTGGATGACGTCGTTAGAAGAGGTTGCATCCACGTTCCACCATCCATTGCAACGCTTCCTGTTGGATTCGTGGGAGGCTTCCAGGGATTGTTCCAGATCCCAAGATTTCAGGATTCCCAGTGTGAGCTGGGTGGCGAGCCGCATTGAACTACTGGTATCGAATTGGAGAATCGTGACGGACTCCTGATCTTCCTGTCGCACGGACGGTGTGGTAGGACAAACACTTACACTGATACGTTGACACTGAGTGAAGAAGGAAAAAAATAGAAGAAAGCAACAAGGGCCCCAACACTGACTCTGGGAAAAAGGGTTTTATTTTTGCCGGCTTTATTATTTTAGTTTGTTATTTTTCAATTACTGTTTACAATAAATTGTTGTGTTTTCATTGTGTTATTATTATATAATAACAAGTTACACACAAAACCTCAAACCATTGTTGTTTGTGTCTTCTGAATTCAATACCAAGGGCTCTTACAAATCTAAATTCTTCTGTTACTGGTCCATTCCTCATTACAGTTTATTAATTACTTGTGCTTTGTTATTATATTATAACAAGGGTTACAAATACGTCTATGTGAAAGACCGCAAATCATTACATAGACCTATTAAAGGGATAGTGCACCCAAAAATGAAAATTCAGCCATTATCTACTCACCCATATGCCGACGGAGGCCCTGGTGAAGTTTTAGAGTCCTCACATCCCTTGCGGAGATCGGCGGGGGCAGTGGCTAGCACACCTAATGGCTGACGGCGCCCAGACTAACGTCCAAGAACACAAAATTGAAATCACAAAATATCTCCAACATGATCATCTGTAGTGATCCAAGTGTCCTGAAGCCCCGACATAAAAAGTTGTTTCGAAAAACGTCATATGAACTCTGTTTTTAGCTTCATTGTAGTCTGTAGCTCTGACTGCTTCTCTGTGCTCTGCGCTCACATGTGCGCGCTCAGGGTGATCGGTGATGCACGGTCTCTGAAGAGCAGCAGTCTTGTCAGTACTGATGTCCAGATTCTCAAGTGCAGGCATCGCCAATTCCCAGTCTGAGCAGCAAAGACTTTCCTCATCCGCTGGCATTGCTTTACATTTGAAACAACTACACCACCAGGTTTCCAGTGCTCGACTCCAGTATTCTGCGGCTGGCTGAGGCTCAAGAACTGCGACGGCTGCTTCGTCCAGTAGCCGCGAGTTCCGCGTCCGTATACTCAGACTCAAACAAATACGGCTCAACAAAGAAATGCTGTTCCTCCTCAATTTCAAAGTCTTCAGACATGTTGGGTTGTCCTTTGCTGAAAGACCGTAGTGCAAATTATCTTTTAGCTACTGTGGTTACTGTTGTTTCCCCCTGCGGTGCACGTGTCACGTGATGTAAACACGGGTAAGCAAAGCTCATGCTTTCACTGGTCTCGCGCAAGCGCGCACACGTGAGCGCGGAGCACAGACAAGCAGTCAGAGCTACAGGCTACAGTGAGGCTAAAAACAGTTCATTTGACGTTTTTCAAAACAACTTTTTATGTCGGGTCTTCAGGACACTTGGATCACTACGGATGATCATGTTGAATTTTGTGGTTTCAATTTTGTGTTCTTGGACGTTAGCCTGGGGCGCCGTCAGCCATTAGGTGTGCTAGCCGCTCCCCCCGCCGATCTCCGCAAGGGATGTGAGGACTCTAAAACTTCACCAGAGCCTCCGTCGGCATATGGGTGAGTAGATAATGGCTGAATTTTCATTTTTGGGTGCACTATCCCTTTAAGCACGGGGTTCCACAGGGGTCCATTTTGGGACCACTTCTCTTTATACTGTACATTAATGATTTTGTTAATTCCTCGAATGTGCTCCACAAAGTTTTGTTTGCAGACGATACAAACCTGCTCTTGGCCCACGAGAGCCCATTTGAACTTGAACGACTTCTAAATAAAGAACTTTTTGAAATTGACAAGTGGTTTAAATGTAATAAATTCTCCTTAAATGCCAGTAAAACAAATTACATGATCTTTCGCACTCACCAAAAACGGGACTATGCTGAGCACATACACCTTGAAATTGATGGACAGGCAATATGTAGAGTAAGCACCACTAAATTTCTGGGAATAAGCCTTGATGAATCTTTAAATTTTAAAAGTCATATTGAGGCCCTTGTGAAAAAACTTTCTAAATATGTGGGGGTCTTCACTAAACTGAGATATTTTCTCCCATCCTCAACGCTTCTTACATTATACAAAACCTTATTTGAACCTCACCTGTATTATTGTAATGTCATCTGGTGCAACACGTTTCCTAGCCACACAAAAAACACTCCAAGTCCTGCAAAAGAAAGTGGTACGTGCCCTCTCCTGGTCTGAATTCAATGCTCCCACTAGTCCGCTCTTCCGTCGCCATGGAATACTAAGGCTTCCCGAATTCAACACCTATCAAAATGCATGTACAATGTACCAAGCAATTAACAAGTTAAATTCAAAACCCTGTGAGCTTATTCCAGTTAGCAACCCTCTACATACACACACCAGGAATAAACACATTATAACTGGGAAAAAGCGAAGGCTTAAAACTACTAACCTAAGTGTTGTGTGTTATGGTCCACAGATTTGGAACCAGCTTGATGCTCACCTCAAAACCGCCTGATCTCTCTGGGATCAATGTCCTGTTTTTTTTTTTTTGTTTAGGTTTGTCTGTATTTTGTTAACTGTTTTGTGTATCGTATGTTGTGTTGTTTTTGTCCCTTGCTGTTATATGTTAAATGTCCTGGGCCCCCTCCCAATAAGCTTTAAGTAGCTTCTATGGGGTGCCCCTTTTCACATGTCGTGGGGTATACTTTGGTATACCCTGGTGCTGATGTGTGTGCAGCTGTACTTTTTGTTGACGTGTGAATAAACTTGAAACTTGAAACTTCATGCGGAAGCAGGAGAAGAAAAAGGCAACCAACGAAGAAGAAGTTGTGTCGAGTGTCATCCGGTTGTGGAGTGGAGGACTGAGGAGCAAGCCTGCACGTGGAAGTGTTTGCGGTCTGTCCATTTGTGATCAATCAATCAATCAATCAATTTTATTTATAAAGCCCAATATCACAAATCACAATTTGCCTCACAGGGCTTTACAGCATACGATATCCCTCTGTCCTTAGGACCCTCACAGCGGATAAGGAAAAACTCCCCCCAAAAAACCCTTTAACGGGGGAAAAAAACGGTAGAAACCTCAGGAAGAGCAACTGCGGAGGGATCCCTCTTCCAGGATGGACAGATGTGCAATAGATGTCATACAGAACAGAGCAGCATAATAAATTAACAGTAATCGGTATGAGATTGCATAACTTTAAGCAAAGGAAGTGAACTGCTGACTGTATTATGAAATGGATGACGAAGAAGGAGGGAGATGGGAGACTCCCAAGGGAAAAAAATAATAGGAAAAGATCTAGCTCAAAGTGTAAGGATAAGAATGAGTGGGAAGAGCAGCGGGTAGTTGCAAAGACAATGAGAAGGGACAGTAGTCACACAGAAGAGTTTAAAGTTATCTTTAATCTAAAGGGGGAGCAGTCAGGGTTTGGGTCTTTCAATCCTATGCGGCTTGCTAGGGCTTTAAAGGGAGAGATGGGTGCATGTTTGATGAAGTAGTTTGGAAGTGATGGCATAATGTGGAGTATTTGATTAAAGATATGCAGAGAGCCTTGGATAAGGTGCAGGGTTGGGCTGATAAGTGGGGGTTTAGGTTGTCTGTGGCTAAGTCTAACTGTGATATTTGGAAGAAAGAAGACAGGGCAGACAGGGGTTAAAGGATAACTGGTATTTTTCAACCTGGGCTCTATTTCCCCATGTGTATGTGTGCGTATGATTCATGGGTACCACTCGTTCTAAAATTGGTTCAGTATTGAGGGAGGCGGATGCAGCCTGGAGCCGCGAAACGAGCTAAAATGGTAACGGGGGGGAAATGCGTCCTGTATAAGTTTGCGCATTAAAAGTGTTTTTTTTCGCCACTGACCGGTTCAGATCGCCAGTGCTATCTCTGTAGATAGCATGTTGTAGCGGCCCTGAGTGTGGTATGAGTGGAGTCAGCTGCCAGTCAGTGTTGGAGCAGAGAGAGGGAGGTCTGCCCCGCTGGGTACTGTAAGTGAGTATGTGTGTATGAAGTGTGTAGTTACGCTAGAAGTCCAGACCCTGCACCTTGCAGACCATCGGGTCTGCAGTGCTCACTTCTCCCAAGATGACTACTGCCAGCCGAAGAAGAGAAGACATCCAATCCCGAAACACCGCTTCCTCAAGAAAACAGCTGTCCCACGAGTAGAGAGAGCTACAGACAGAGTGGAGCAAAGCTTGTGACATCACACAGCCCAGAGGTAGGGGAAAGGCTAGTATGCTATTTACAGAGATAGCACTGGCGATCTGAACCGGTCAGTGGCGAAAAAAGCACTTTTAATGCACAAACTTATACGGGACGCATTTGCCCCTGTTACCATTTTAGCTTGTTTCGCGGCTCCCGGTTGCATCAGTGCAGTTGCACTGAGCGCAGTTTTGTACAGAGTACATAACCTTAGGTATTAGCTAAAAAAAAAAACGGTAAACGCTAACGTTTCTTCAAATAAAGATGTATGTGTTAACCCAAGGGACACATAGTATCATCTTACGTTTCAAATGCAACATTACAAACTATCCGGATGGTTAAAATTGTAAAGTTAAGAGTTTAACCGTTTTATTTTTTTAAATGGATAGTAAAAAAAAAACCTGGTCTCTTTGGAAATTTACCTGTAACGCTGCTGCCATCTTCTTATTCTTCTCTCGGTTTGATTTAGCCTATTGGTGGCAAGAGTGTCAAGAAATCGCGAATTCGCATTTTTGACACTGTAGACTTGCTGTTGTACACGCCCAAGTCATGAAACGAGAGGTCATGAGACGAGACGAGAGGCTCCAGTCTGCAGCCGTACAAGCTGCAATGATGAATAGACTCCAGAGTGAGGCAGCAATGCACTAAACTGTGCCTAGTCTGCTGGAAATTTAACGACGCCGTGCTGCTCTGGTGCCGCCGGGGTGGTTGGAGAGAGTTGCGGGAGGTTTGAATTTTGTTACGGTGAATTTGCGGACTGTTTTTTTGAATGTATGTATGACTGAATAACAACTTTGACTTCGGATTTGCGGACACTGGGACTTGGTAGAATTAGAATTAGTTGCGGGGGGGATTTTGTAGGAATATAGGTCCGGAACGGTATTCTTGCACTGTTCCTCCTTGCAAAATTTGACAGGATGTCAGACAGGGAGACAGAGAAGGACAACATGTAATTCAGTAAGGGAGAGGATGGTTGGGAGGTTGCGAAAGAGAGGGGAGAAAGGAAGAGTCGCCATAAGAGAAGGAAAGAAAATCAAAGCTCAGGTGGAACAGAGAGTGAGAGGAGTGAGAGTGAGGAGGAGGAGGAGGGATCAAAAGCAGGAGTAGGACTAATCGTTGTAGTAGTGAGGTTTGAGGGAGAGGGAGGAGTAAAGAAAATTGATCCATTGAAACTAACAAAAATCATCAAAGGACAAGTCGGAGACGTGAAGTATGCGAGAGTTTTGAGTGATGGAAACTTGCTGATAGGATGCAGTAATCAAGTGCAGATGGAAAAGGCAAAGAAAATGAATAATGTTGGAAAAGTTAAAGTATCCAGAGTAATAAGAGTGGGAGAGAAGAGGGCTGAGGGATGTAAGGGGGTGATTTCTGGAATACCTCTTTCAGTCAGCATGAAGGATTTGGTGGAGAACTTGGGGGAGCATAACAGTCTAATCAAAAGTGCTAAAAGAATGACTAGGGGAGCAGAGAAGAAAGAGACTGAGACCATCGTGATAGAATTTAAAACAAAGGTTATTCCAAGTGAGCTACGCTGTGGATTCATGAAATACAGAGTTAGGGAGTTCATTCCAAAGCCAATGAGATGTTTTAATTGCCAGGAATTTGGGCATGTGGCTATGGTGTGTAAAGGTAAACCCAAGTGCTGTAACTGTGGAGGAAATCACAGTGTGGCTTATTGGGGATGCGAAGTGTTGAGAAGGGAGGTGGAAGTGCAACAGATAAGAGTGAAGGAAAAAGTCTCTTATGCAGAGGCAGTTAAGAGGGCTGGACCAGGGAAACAGAGCAGAGCATATGGGCAAAATGAAGGGAAAATTACAGTGAATACAGAGCAGGAGGATAGAAGGAAGAAGTGGGAAGAAAAGAAGAGAATGGTGACATTTATAGCAGGACTGATAAATGCCACAGCGGAGGTCAAATCCAAAACTGACAGGATTCAGATAATTGTGAAAGCAGCTGTGCATCATCTTGAAATGAAGGGTTTGAAATGGGAGGAAGTGAGAGACAGTCTCAGTGAAAAAGCAAGTAGTGAGGCATCATGTGTGGGTTAATACTAATCATCATTTTAATACTCCAAGTCTGATAGCTAATGGACAGGACTTTAAGCAATTTATAGGCAGTAGGAGGGAGAAACCAGATATATTATGTATTCAGGAGTCATGGCTGAAACCCAATTTAGATTTCGTCATGCATGGATATGTGGCAGTTAGGAGGGATAGGAAAGATGGGGTAGGAGGAGGCTGTGTAACATTTATAAAACAAAGTATTCCTTATAGAGTGTTGGGTATTGGAAAAGAACTGGAGTATATAGTGGTGGAAGTATGGGCGGGAAGAAAGGAAATAGTGGTGGTAAATTATTATAATCCCTGTAAGAAACTAGAACTAAATAAGCTAGAAGAAATAGAAGGACAAAACAGAGCAAGCATTGTGTGGTGTGGGGACTTCAATGCACATAACACATTATGGGGGAGTGAAAAAACTGATGTTAATGGCCAGGTGATGGAGGAAATGTTAGATGAGAGGAGTCTAATCTGCTTAAATGATGGTAGCAAAACAAGAATAGATGTAAACACAGGAAAGGAATCAAGTCTGGACCTTACAATGGTATCAAATAATATTGCTCCCAGGTGTGATTGGAAAGTGTATAATGAGGGAACCATTGGTAGTGATCATTATCCGGTTTTATGTAAGATAAACATTAATGCAGAAATGAATGAAGGGGCCAGGGGCGGAAAATGGGTGTTTGGGAAAGCTGAGTGGGAGAAGTTTAAAGAAGTAAGTGATCAGTATCTGAGCCAGATTAATGCTGATTATGAACATAGAAACTTTGGATAAGGAAATAGGTAGTGGTATTAGAGTAGCTGCAATGAGATCTATTCCTAAGAGTAAAGGTGAAGTAAAGAAGAGGGCTGTTCCATGGTGGGATGAGAAATGTAAAGAAGCTGTTAAAAATAGAAACAAGGCATTTAAGATATTGAAAAGAACTCATAACTTTCAACATATGATAGAATATAAAAAAGCTCAGGCAAAAAGAATGTACTGGAGGAAGTTTTGTGACTCCATTGGGAACACAACCCCAGTGGGAGAGGTGTGAGGGATGATAAGAAAGATGAGAGGAGATAGAAGGGACTGGAGTTATCCTGTGTTAACAGATGACAATGAAATAGCAGTAACGAATAAAGAAAAAAGCTGAGATGTTGGCCAACACGTTTGTGAAGGTACATAGTTCAAGCAATTTGTCTGAAGAGGGAAAAAGGGGTAGGGAGAAAACAAAGTTTGAAAACATGGAGGCCTTAAGGAGAAAGGAAACAGATGATACCGGAGATGAGCAGAGTGTACCGTTTAATAAGGGAGAGTTAAAAAGGGCACTGGATAAAGCTCGTATGACTGCACCAGGGAAGGACGAGATATGTTACGTGATGATAAAGCACTTAAGTGAAGAATGTTTGGAAAAGTTGTTATTGTATAACAAGGTGTGGGAGGAAGATAAAATGCCAGAGAGTTGGAAGGAGGCAGTCATTGTTCCCATAAGGAAACCAGGGAAAGATGCTAGTAAACCAACAAGTTACAGACCAATAGCATTAACATCTAATACCTGCAAACTTATGGAGAGAATGGTAAATGAAAGACTGATGTATTTTTTAGAGAAACGTGGTTTAATTGCAGGATGTCAAAGTGGATTTAGGAAAGGGAGGAGTACTTTGGATCCAATTGTGAGTTTAGAGGATGAAATAAGGAAAGCACAAATCAATAAAGAAATAGCAGCAGCAGTGTTCTTTGATGTTGAAAAAGCATATGATATGTTATGGAAGGAGGGGCTTTTGATAAAGTTACATAAAATGGGAATTGGGAGCAGAGTTTTTAATTGGGTAATGGGCTTTTTGAATAAGAGAACCATACAGGTGAAAATAGGGTCAGAAATCTCTAATAAGTATGAGATAGAAAATGGAACACCACAAGGGAGTGTGATTAGTCCTATATTATTCTCTATTATGATATATGACATATTTGAAAATGTAACAGTAGATATGGGAAGATCATTATTTGCAGATGATGGGACTATGTGGAAGAGAGGGAGAAATATAAACCATGTTGTAAGGAAGTTGAAGGAAGGAATAAATCAAGTTGAGAACTGGGGAAATAAATGGGCTTTTAAGTTTTCAGTTGAGGAAACAAAGGTTATGTTTTTCACCAGAAAGAGGATTCAAGAAAATACTATTTTGAAACTGTATGGTAATAATTTAGAAAGAGTTAAATCATTTAGATTCTATGGCGTATATTTTGATACCAGACTAACATGGAGGGAACATATTAAAAATATTGCTGACAAATGTAAAAAAGTTATAAATGTAATGAGATGCCTTGTGGGTTTGGACTGGGGAAGCAGATGTGGCATCTTTGAAATATATTTACATTGCATTAATTAGATCAAGGATGGATTGTGAAAGTGTAGTGTATGGTTCTGCTGCAAAAACTGTATTAGCAGTATTAGATGTGATCCAGGCTTGGGCTGTGTGTTGGGGCAACAAGAACATCACCTGTGTGTGCCTTGCAAGTTGAAGCAGGAGAAATGCCACTGTCTTTACGTAGGAAGCAGCTAAGAGTTAATTATTGGATGAATTTAAGAGGACATGAACAAAATCACCCAACCAGAAAAGTGTTAGAACAATGTTGGGAAAGGGAGAGAACAATGAATTTAAGTTTTGGATGGACATGAGATCAAACAGCAAGAGACCTGGGGGTGTATGAAATGGAGTTCTGCCCAACAGTATTGTGGCCTACAACCCCTGTGTGGATGTTAGAGGGACTGAAGGTGGATTTAGAGCTGCTTCAGGTTAAAGCAAGAAATAAAAATGTAGATTGTGTACATGAATTTCATAGATATACAGAAAGTAGTTATATGGGTTATATTCATGTATTTACAGATGGTTCAAAAAATCCATCAACAGGCAGCACTGGGGCTGCTGTTGCAGTTCCTAGTAGAAGAGTGGAAATGGGTAAAAGAATGTCAAATTATTTAAGTGTGTATACAGTTGAACTGTTTGCTATTGTGATGGCGCTAGAGTGGATAGAGCAAGCCAGACCAAACCATGTGCTTATATGTAGTGACTCAGCATCTGCTTTGTGGAGTTTAAAGCGAGGTACTTCCACAAATCGACAAGATATATTGTATGAAATACTGAAAATGCATTCAAGAATAATAAGACAAGGTATAGTAGTTAAATTTATTTGGGTTCCAGCACATATGGGCATTGTGGGTAATGAGAAAGTTGATCTTATAGCCAAGCAAGCAGTTAAAAAAGAAAAATGTAGATACCATGATCAAGTTATCAAAACTGAAAGGAAAGAACATTGTATGGAAGAAAACAAATGAAAAATGGCAGCAACACTGGGAGCAGGAGGTGAGAGGGAGACATCTATATGCACTACAGAAGAGAGTGGGCGCTGGGAGAAGCAGGGGAGGAAACAGGAGAGAGGAGACAGTGATGACAAGGCTGAGAATTGGACATAGTAACCTGAATGGGGCACTTCACATTATCGGGAAACATGTAAATGGATTATGTGACTGTTGTCAGACATCAGAAACAGTGGAACATGTGATTACCAACTGCAACAAATACAGAGAGGAACGGAAAGAAATGCTTGGAGGAGATGAGGAGAGAAGGACTCACAGGATCAAGCTTAAAGGACATACTGGCGTGTGGTGAAACTGGGAAAGGCAGAAAGTGTTTGATATGCTTTTTAAAAAGAACTGGACTGATATGGAAGATATGAGACACTGGATAATATAGGAGTCAAATAACTCCAGAAGATGGCGGTAATGCAACGCTAAGGATGCAAGCTGCCGTTAAACCCCAGAGAAGAAGAAGGAAATTTAACAGAAGAAGAAGAAGTGATGGTTTGGTGTTTGGCCTTGTGAGCTGAACTCACATTTTGTGTCATTTCATTTCTCAGGTATAAGTTATTCTCTGAGCAGCTCTGCAAATGATGAGCTGCTCTATAGCCACAGCTAGTTTCTGGGCTCTTTGTAATGTAACGTTTTCTGAACACATTAATCTGGGCACGTGTTTTGTATGTTTACATTTAGCTGCTAAGTTAGCATCTTAGCATTGCTCCCAGCTAACGCTAACACCTTATTTTGTCGTTCAAACATTTTCTGCATTAGCAAATGACAGCAGAAGAACAATGACCCGCCACGGAAAGAACTGCACGGCCGGAGCTGTCTACACATACCACGAGAAGAAGAAAGATACAGGTGAGAAGCATGTCGAGCTACAAAACTGTCTTCCAACTCAGTCCCATTAAAGTAATGGCTGCCCTTGATCGCTAAAATAGAAAATTATAATACAAAATAACAAACAGTAACAGCAATGTAAAATAGCTAAAAGTTAAAGTACATGAAAATAAATATGCTAAGGAGTACATAGTTTAAGGTCTTTTGCAGATTACTAGGGGTGCACAATATTGGATTTTTTGCTGATATCCAATATGGCCATACGTAACAGCGTATTTGGCCGATAACTGATATCAACATATCCACTTTTCTCCATACCTAATTTTAGTGATCATCAAGTCTGTTTTGCAGTGGAATTAACATCGTATTATGTAGGGCTGCCCCCTTATAGTCGACCAAACGTTAGTCGACCAGAAAGGTCATCAGTCGGCAAGATTCATTGACTACAACATGATGTATCATCTGAAACATGGAAGTAGCTACATGCCCATTAGCCACTAAGCACAATCATTACTGCTTTGCTGACAGTGCAATTAACAGGTTTCTCGCATAGTGTGTGATGTGCACTTGTAGATATCGGCCTATATTAATTAATGTTCATTAGTATGGTTTTGTATTTGTCTTTGATTTGTAATGTAGCACAGTGTTCTCAGACCTTGAACTCAAATCATTGTGTTGCTCCGCCCCAAATATAATATAAATGAATAATTAGATTAACATGCAAGCAAACTGTGGAAATTCTTAGTTGGGGGTAGCCCTAATATTATGCATGCATCCCCTTATTGTGTTGGCCCACCAGCAGATGGAGATATGAAATACAGTACTTTTCAATGTATGTAATAATCATTCATTGTGCAAAATAGGAAAAAGCATGCTGGCCGATTCTGGTAATTTAAAACCATTATCGAATGATACCGATGATGTACCAATATTATCGTTAGGACTGGGCAATATGGACAAAAATTCATATCTCAGTTTTTCGGACTGAATAGGGATACATGATATATATCTCTGTATTTTCTACGAAATGGGCTACACGTTCAGTTGCAAGTTGATCCATGGCTAATGTCTTCTGTTATTTTTGCTGCTTGCATTTTTTCCTTCAGACAGCAGGGCAGGTGTAAGAAGCTTACCTGTTGGAGGTGAACTGCAGCTCTAAATCTAACATCTCACTGTGACTGTTTCTGATTTTACTCTTCCTCCGGTGATATTATTAGACTTGCCTTTATTGAAGAAAAGTTGCTAACAAAGTTCTGGTAATTCAGTAATAAACACATTTCATTTTCTCTAGATTTTTCACAATAAAAGTCACCTGTTATTTTGTAATGTAAAAACTTTTACTGTGAAACACCAAAAAAGCTGAACACACAGAGACTTTTAAAAACAGCTCTCTTTCTGGTCTCCTGCAGACAAAGGTTAGGTCAGTGTCGCAACCCACAGGCTTGTTTTGGGGGTCGTCAGGGGTTGCGTGCGGCAGACAAGACATCACCGTTACCCTCTTAAAGGGTGGGTGGTCTGCCTTTTGGACCTGCACTGAAGAAGATCCATCTCTGGTGCGGCCCACAGTATTGTACATGTGCTACTGCACACATTTAATTAATCTCACAGACTGATTTAGTGTAGCACGTGCAACATATAGGCCAATATCGCACTGTAGACTAATTGACAGACAGATTAAACAGTGTAGCAGCCCTGTGTTTCCCTTAGTGTTGTTGGAGAACTAATGAGTGAATGAGTGGGACGGAGCTGAGCGGAGAATGTGAGAGAGGAAAGATGCACATTGGTATGCATCAGAGTCCTGCACCTGGTCGGGTACCCATGGGTACAGGCACGGGTGAAAACAAACAACAAGTGGGCGGGCCGTGGTTAAGAACAAAAATATATTTTTTATATTTTTTTAAATAAAACAAATGAAAAATATGAACAGTACTGGTGTGGTATTGTGACACCTAAAAAATATCAAAGGAGGCCAGCACCCACAAATGTCCTTTTAAAGATCATTTAATCTAGGCAGCAGAGCAAAAAACAACGGACACGTTTCAGCCGTAAGCCTTCATCAGCATTGTGACCACAGGCGGCAATGACACATATATATATATACACACAACAGGTGTGTCAAATTACATCCAATCAATCAGCTGAGGTTACAAGTTGTAGAAACAGCTAAACGTTCAGTCTCAATGTCAGAGTCCCAGGTAAATAAATAATGTCATGAAAAGACCTCTAAACATATCAATATTAGAATGTATGTACCGAACGACAGGCGGAAATAACACATAAATACATGTATCGGGTGTGACAAATAATCAGCTAAAATTACTAATCCCATAAATAGTCTACCGCTCAGTTTCAGCATCAAAGTCAAACATCTAGGTACATCAACAATATAGAAAAACATATCAATTTTAGAATGAATATACGTACCAAACAACGTCGGACAATTCAATCAACAGCAAATCGGAAGAAAATACATGTAATAGAAATGTTAACATCCACAAGAAATATACACAATATTCAAAAGAACAAGTCCTATCGATCATCCATATCTACCCATCTTAGAGCCAAAACAGCCACAAAAAGCAGCTGAAAAGAAAACAATTACCTGCAGATCATTAAAAACATCCCAAAAGTAGCTCTTCATTAAGACCCTTAGTCTGTTCTGTCTGCAGAGTATGGATCCAGAAGGCTTCTCTCTGCAAAAGAGACCTATCCTTGTCCCCACCTCTTTTTAGAGGCCTAATCTCCTCTATTTCTTGGAATCTAAGAGAGCATACATCATGGCCAACAGCATTAAAATGTCTGGCTACTGAAGATTTTACATCTCTTGTCCTAATGCTGCTTATGTGCTCCAATATACAGGTTTTCAGTTCTCTTTTAGTCTTGCCAACATAACACAATCCACACAGGCATTTCAAAAGATAAACCACATATTTAGTTTTGCACGTAATCCTACTTTTAATACAAAACTCTTTACCTGAATGTGGATGTGAAAAGCAATCACCCTTGATCATTGCATTACATTGGATACAGCTTAAACAGGGAAAATTGCCACATGGTACATTGGACACAAAATGCTGAGGGTGCATCTAACAGTCAGCTCTAAGAAGCGAATCTGTTAAATTTCTAGCCCTTTTCTAGGCAACAACAGGAAGGTCATTAAAAATATGGCCAACTTGAGGGTTGCTGGACATAATACGCCAGTGTTCCTTAACACATTCTTTAATGGCATCAGAAACAGGTGAAAATATAGTAGAAACAGGTGAAAATGTAGTAGAGCAAACTAGCTTCAAGCTGCTAGAGGAAGAGAGGTCAGAGGTCAAAAGGCTTTTTCTATCTAATGCTCTAACCCTCTGTAAACAGTCATTTAAAACAACATTGTGACACCTAAACCACTACACTGCATGCCAAATTGTTATGCAAGTGATCTTTTCTTGAAAATCTGGAAGGCTGCTGTTCAAAAAAAAGATGTTTTAGTATGATGTATGTCAGGCCTTGTTCTTTAACATAACCCTTTTTGTTTGAATCTACAAAGCTTTCCAATATCCTTTATCACAGACCATATGTATATAAGTGTGCCACATTATTATGCAAGTCCTGTTCAACTTTGACCATGGGCAAGAAAAGTGACCTGACCAAAGAGGAAAAGAGTCTGAGCAAGGGGGAGTCTACAAATGATATAGCCAAGAAATTGCAGCATGACCACAGAACCATAAAAAGATATGTCCAAAATAGTCAGGATGGGAGAAAACCAGAGTATATAAAGCTTGTTGAACATTATCAAGCCGAGAACTGTCAAGAATCAAACGAGAGGTTGCTACCCTTAAGGCCCTGACACACCAAGCCGACAATCGGTTGTCGACCAAAGTCGGGCCGTCGGTGAGCGTCTGTTGCCCTAGTTTTTGCGGTGTGTCCTGCACCGTCGGCACTTTGGCGTTGGCGGATTTTCGGCTGATTGAGCATGTTGAATTGGCAGCAGAGCTTGTCGGTGAGAGAGATCACCCTGATTGGCTGTTCAGGTTTTATTCCCTCGCCCCTATCCACCTTATTTTTCACGGAAACACGGAGGCAAAACAGAACGCGGCCAGCTTCCTTTTTTTTTGTGCGACACTTCGGTCCAGCACTCTTACCACTGTGTAAATGGGAATCCCCTTGTTGTTTACCTTGCTGAGTTTAGCTATATATATATGTATATATCACATTTTTCACGTCACTATATCACCGTTTAGACTAATCTGATGTTTGTAAAGTCTATAAACACAATGACTGAACAAACATTAGTATTTTCTCTGTGTGTAATTAATAACATGGTTATCGTAGATTAGCTGGGCTAACCGTTAGCTGTTAGCCATTAGCCGTGTCTGTAATAACTCACTAAACTCACAAAGTGGCCCGTGAAAAAAAAATTTTCTCCAGCGGATGTCTTAGTTAAACATGATTGAGCTAATTGGAATAGTTTCATGTCGTATCCGACAACGGGAGGCTTTTAACGGATGACGATCCTGATGTTAGCTTTGCTGCTAGTGTTAACGTTAGCTGTCCCTGTCAGCTGCAGCCACTGATGCTTTCTAGACATCGTGATTTCCCAAAACTGAATAAATACCACACATAGCAACACAAAACTGCTTTGCTAGCTCAATCATGTTGTAACGGCTGGATGTTTGATGCGTATATGCTGATTCGGGTGCTATCAGAGCCGATCCGTGCATCACTATGGCTTAATGATCAACTCAGTCAATTAAAACAACCCGTCCTGTGTTAGGAGTGTATGTCGCTGAAAGAAAGAAAGAAAGAAAGAAAGAAAGAAAAATAAAAAAAGATAGAAAAGCAGCGTACACCTCACATTTATTTCTCACAGTTGCGCACACGTGTGGCTGGCATGCAGAAGCACCGTCTGTGTGTCTGTGTGTCGAGGGTGCGAGCCGCAGCTTCAGCTGCTCAGGTAGAGAGGCTGTGTAGCTCGGTGTGTTTTTTCGCTGATTCGGTTCTGCAGGTTCTCTGCTGGTACACTGGAGACGGGGATCAAGCAGTTTGTCTCACTCGGGATAGATTGTGCTTTTTTGGATCATAGTTTATGATTGACGTGCGATTTATTCGCGTTTGGAGGGAAATTTCCGTTTTATAACGGAAACGTAGGCACAGTTATCTAATGTTATACAAAATACACAGACTAACTAACTAACTAACTGATTGAATAACATAGACAACTGAAAATTGAAAAAAAAAAATTAGCTTGCACCATTAGCTTCGGTAAGGGAAAGCATGAGGGAAAGTGGCTGACCGGAAGTCACGCACAAAAAAACGGAAGTTGATCACTATTTACTTCCGTGTTTGAAAATAAGGTGGATAGCGAGTGAATCTGCCTGTAGTGAAACCGGGGCTAATCGGTGCTTCCTCCTCAGGCTCCACTTCACTCAGCTGCCGGACAGATCCTCTGCTTCTTCCCACTTTAACCTGAATAACAAAACGGAGCTAGCTGATGATCATCATGACAATGCACCGTCACATGCCTCACATTATTCCCAAGACTGGTTGGCATCTCAGGGCTTTAGAGATGATCGCCTCATGAACTGGCCTGCCAGCTCACCTGATCTTAAAGGACAACTTCGGTATTTTTCAACCTGGGCTCTATTTCCCCATGTGTATGTGTGCGTATGATTCATGGGTACCACTCATTCTAAAATTGGTTCAGTATTGAGCCGCAAAACGAGCTATAACGGTAATGGGGGCAAATGCGTCCCGTATAAAAGTGCTTTTTTTCGCCACTGACCGGTTCAGATCACCAGTGTTATCTCTGTACATAGCATATTGTAGCGGCCCTGGGGCAGTGGTGAGTGTGAATGAGTGGAGTCAGCTGTCAGTCAGTGTTGGAGCAGAGAGGGGGAGGGCGACCCCGCTTGGTACTGTAAATGAGTATGTGTGTGTGAAGTGTGTGTTTTTCGCCACTGACCGGTTCAGATCGCCAGTGCTATCTCTGTAAATAGCATACTAACTTAGCCTTTCCCTTACCTCTGGGCTGTGTGATGTCACAAGCTTTGCTCCACTGTGTCTGTAACGTTAGCTCTCTCTACTCGTGGGACAGCCGTTTTCTTGAGGAAGAGGTGTTTCAGGATTGGATGTCTTCTCTTCTTCGGCTGGCAGTAGTCATCTTGGGAGAAGTGAGCACTGCAGACCCGATGGTCTGCAAGGCGCAGTGTCTGGACAGGAGTGTTAGCATCCATTTGTAGCACAACTAGCCACAACTTCAGCATCTCGCCGTCCGACAAAGGCAAGGCAAGGCAAGGCAAGTTTATTTGTATAGCACAATTCAACACAAGGTAATTCAAAGTGCTTTACAGAGACATTAAAGGCAACAAGACACAATTTAAAACAATAAAAACAGTCGATTAAAAAGGGAAATAGAAATTGAGAATGATAGTGATAATAATAAAATACAGTAACATAAAATAAAAACAGGCTCAATACATTGAACAGTCAGGATAAGAAAAGAACTAGAATAATAAAAGGCATAAATCAGCAGTGTGTAGTTAAAAAGTACGGGCAGTAGAATACAGCAGGTAAGTATTTAAGAGTACGCTTCAGTAAACAATAGTGTTTTTAGCCCTGATTTAAAGGAGCTGACAGTTTGAGCAGACCTCAGATCTACAGGAAGTTTGTTCCACAGGTGAGGAGCATAATAACTGAATGCTGCCTCACCTTGCTTGGTTCTTGTTCTTGGAACACACAACGAACCTGTTCCAGATGACCTAAGGGGTCTGGATGCTTCCTAGGGAACCAGTAGATCAAGCATGTATCTTGGTCCGAGACCATTTAGGGCTTTGTAGACCAGCAGTCAGATTTTAAAATCTATTCTTTGACTCACAGGAAGCCAGTGTAGCGATTTAATGACCGGTGTAATATGGTCCTGTTTCCTGGTGTTTGTAAGGACTCTGGCGGCAGCGTTCTGAATCAGCTGCAGCTGTCTGATTGATTTTTTTGTTAAGGCCTGTAAATAAGCCATTGCAATAATCCAACCTACTAAAAATGAATGCATGAATAAGTTTTTCCATGTCTTGTTTAGACAGAAACCCCTTAATTCTAGCTATATTTTTCAGGTGGTAATAGGCAGATTTAGTAATAAACTTTAAATGACTGTTGAAGTTCAGGTCTGAGTCAATAATAACACCAAGATTTCTGGCTTGATTTGTAGCTGTCAATGACACAGAGCCAAGGTGGGCACTGATCTTTGCCCTTTCATTTCTAGGGCCAAAAATTAATACCTCTGTCTTTTCTGGATTTAGCTGGAGAAAAGTCTGGCACATCCAGTCATTGATTCGATGAATACAGTTACTCAATGAGAGTAAGGGACTGTAGTCATGTGATGACACTGAGATATAGAGTTGTGTGTCGTCGGCATACGTATGATAGGAGATGTTGTGATGTTCCATAATCTGGGCTAGGGGTAGCATATAGATGTTGAATAGAAGTGGTCCGAGAATGAACTCTTGAGGAACCCCACATGTGATCGTAGTTCGCTCAGATTCATGGTTACCAATTGACACAAAAAGTCCCTATCTTGTAAGTAAGATTTGAACCATTGTAGCACAGTGCCGGTGAGTCCCACCCACTTTTCCAATCTGCTAAGTAGTATATTATGAAGTAGTATATTATGATCAACAGGCAGCCTGTGAAAGCTGTATGGGGTGTTGCGTGACATCCTGTTCTTGAGTTCAGGAAAAAGGCCCGTTTATTTGAGCGCTCCAAAAACTCCGGTAACACTCCAGGGGGTAGCACGTAAAAGACTCGGTCCTCTGACTCCTCTAGCGTAACACACACTTCACACACACATACTCATTTACAGTACCAAGCGGATACGCCCTCCCCCTCTCTGCTCCAACACTGACTGACAGCTGACTCCACTCATTCACAGTCACCACTGCCCCAGGGCCGCTACAATATGCTATCTACAGAGATAACACTGGCAATCTGAACTGGTCAGTGGCGAAAAAAAACACTTTTATACGGGACGCATTTGCCCCCATTACCGTTTTAGCTCGTTTCGCGGCTCAATACTGAACCAATTTTAGAATGAGTGGTACCCATGAATCATACGCACACATACACATGGGGAAATAGAGCCCAGGTTGAAAAATACCGAAGTTTTCCTTTAACCCAATTGAGAACTTGTGGTCAATAATAAAGTAGATGATTTACAATGATGGCAAGCAATACAGCTCAGAAGACCAGCTTTGGAAAACCATACAAGGTACAGCACACAGTGTCAGCAGAGAAGTCTTCCAAAACCTAACTAAATCAGCTGACCAGCGACTTCTAGTTTGAGTGAGCGGAAGTTCGCTGCAGAGATCAGCCTCTCATTGGGCGGAACGAGCCACCCGCTGAAGTCCCGCCCTACCACCTCCGGTTGTGTAGCAGTTTTAAACCGTTTTCAACACGTCCTTTACTGACCCTCTTTGAAAGGAAAGGAGGTTATATTGGACATTAGAGAAACACATTATAGACATTAAAAGTTTTATTTTGTATACAGTTGTAAAGAAAACTTTTGTTTTTGTTGAAGTTTGAATACAGTTGTAGAAAATATTATTATTCTCAATCAATAAAACGTTTAAAAAAGGTGCCTAGTTTTTATTTTTATATGTTATATAAAAGTTATATGCTCTTATCACCAACTTTATAATAATAATAATTTGGCACACTCATTTCTGCAGATTCTGCATTTATTTAAAAATACAGCCTACAGTACTTTAAAAAGCATAATATTAACCACACATTTGAAAAAATATATTCACTATCTGACTTCTTTTTTTTTTTTTTTAAACTTATAGTTTATTTATTTTCACAATAATATGATACATAAACAGAACAAACAGCAGGTGCCAGTCATTATATTGTACAATGTAATAGGCCATACCTTCATGGTTTGTAGGAAAGGGTACATTGGTAATATTATTCATACAGTGGATTGACACAGAAATAACAAAGTCACCAATGGTGACATAAAAAAAATGCATAAGAAATAGGGGAGTTCGATCATCTCACTTCTCCTATCTACACATAAGGAAAATACTTATACAGATATTTACTATCTGACTTCTTAACAAATTTGAAAATGACTGTTAACATGATTTTTAAAATATTCACAAAAAATGCAATATATAATAATTTGGCTTTTATCTTGAAAGTTAGTTACACAAGTCCAACCTTTGACCCCGTCGTTACATTCATCACCAATGCAGGGCTTAAAGTACTCCGGCGTGGCGTCGTATTTCCAGCTTCACGGACATTTCTAGTATTTTATTTATTTATTTATTTTTTTTTTTTTTTTTTTGTGGCAACAACTTGGCATAAGTTAGCATTTAACGAATCATCTGATGATATTCAGCTGGCCAATAAGTGCTGAGTGGGGAGGGTCTAAAAAACACACACACGGACAGGGTTTCAACACACTACTTTCAGTGTTGTTTAGGTGTCCGTTACAGCCTGATATCCAAATGAGTGTGGGTGAACGTGCAACAGAAATGGACAATTGAACTACGTTTGAATGATTAGCTTGTGTTAGCGTGACCGCCAGCTATCGGACACTGAGAGAAAACAGCATGCCATGCAGTGTTTCCCCCATAGATATCTATAAAAATGTTTCCCCTATATGTAACTAGCAGTGGTGCACCGCTGAAATATGACCGCTACTGCTGATTTTTTTTTTCCGTCTTAGCGCTTTAACCATTATTATTTGGCGCTACTGACACTTCATATCCAGGTCAATTCACACACTTGTGAGTAAAGTAACGCATATAAGAGGAGAGGGCTCCCTCTTACCTCTTCATAAATTTAAGTCTTATTATTTTGAGCGACGTACGCTTCATATAATAACATAACAATATACTATTTATTGTGTAATACCATCGTGTCATTTCTGTCTCTACGTGGTTATGCGTTAACAATTCTCCTCTGCTCTCTGTATCGCGCACGGCGGAGTTCCGACACACACAGGTGAGCAAGCTAGAGCCCGGCGCAGTTTGTTACCTGACATAGTTATTTTTATGGACAGTGTGTAAATAACCATCAACAGACTGCTGTTATGCACAGACAAAGACCCTGCTCGCACAGCAGCGCAGCACGGCACTGTTGGAGCGGAGCCAGTTTTGCGCTCAGGCGTTGTCATGTAAATAAAAACTAGGGATGTCCCAATCCGATATTTGGATCGGTATCGGCCACCGATACTAGCAAAAAACGGGCATCGGCATTGGATCGGACTGCATGGAAAAATGCTGATCCAAAAACTCCGATCCAGTTTTTCAGGGAATCTGCTCCAGGTTTTCCGGCCAGCCCAGCGCTCCGCGAGTCAAGCAGTCCATTCCAGTTATCCACTCCAGCTCTTACTATCAGTCCACTAGGCCAGCATGCAGACGGCAGACACACACACACACGGAGGATAGGAAGAGTAGCGGTCAACTTAGTTAACTGACTATTTGTTTTCTGCTCTGGTTTTTTGAGAGTGATATTTTTATTTGGTTTACACTCTTACTGTTTTAAGTAAAGAGCACTGATGGCATTGTTTTGGGCACAATTAGTGAAATTGGAGCCATGGATGGACTACAAAAACACTACTAAAATGACTGAAAAGGAAAGGCTGCATTGTTTGTTAAATGCCAACAATGTCTTGTGGTGTTAATCTTTTTTTTATTTATTAGGGGAGCAAAGCACAAGTGTGTGGAGTCTTGCTGCTATTTTAATTCCATTGTTAGACATTTTAAAGATTTCTTGTGTTGATCTATTTTCTATTTATTAAGGGGCCAAAGCAAACCAGCTATATTTTTTATTTAATGTTAATGTTCAAATTTAAAATTTGTTTATTTAACCCTGTTAACAATAAACAGGTCAGTTTCTCATACCAACTGTTGTGGATCATTCTAACTAACCCGATTAAGTAGTTGTTCTTGTTAGAGTAATATTGCTTGATCAAACCTTTTCTAACATGACTGACAACAAAATAAGTGAATATGTATAATACGCGCTTGGATCGGATCGGTATCGGCCAAAACTCAAGGCTGTAATATCGGTATCGGATCGGAAGTGAAAAAGCTGGATCGGGACATCCCTAATAACAACTTCCAGCACTTAAATAGGTCATAGCACAAAACAGCAGCATGCCAAGTGACTTTTTACTTTTATGTTCAATAAAAGTGTATTTTCCTAAATCTTGAGACACCTCATATGTAAGCTAGACAGACATTTCACCTGCTCATTACTGTGCACAAATGTACTCTATCCTACTTACTCCTAAAGAGCCCTTCTGGTGCCAGTAGATACATAGAAACATCCCAGCAGGCTGTGCTTTGCAAGCATACAAAAAAGTTTCACGCATGTGAAATTTTTTTTTCATGCGTGTGCTTCACCTCTGCTGCTACAACTCCATCCTAGGGGAAACACTGCCGTGTGCGTTTTGTGCAACAGGTGGATGCACCCCCCACACTGTTCGTAGTGTACAACAAAACGGATGACATTAAGGCAAAAGAAGCCAGTGGAGAATACAAGCTTGTGGATAACACATCGTCAAGGGCTAAGTCGGACGTTTGGGAGAAGTTTGGTGTCATAAGAGAGGATGAGAACAATATATTCAATGGCTTTGCTGCACGCAAAAAGTGCCTAAAAGTTCTTGCTTTTGATAGTCGCAAGATAGGCACATTGTCACTGAGGAAACATGTTGACTCCTGCAGGAGCACGGAGTTGCAACAATTGACAGATGCTTTGCCAGAAACACAACTTTTTGACCACCAAAATGAGAGAACAAGGAGGCCATAACACAGTCTGTGTGCCGGGACATTAGATCATTCGAGACTGTGTGGCGATGGATTTAGTGAACTGGTGCAGGGCTTAATTGACATTGGGGCACGAGCAGGTTGTGTGGACGTTAAGCAGCTCCTGCCAGATCCCACAACTGTCTCCCGCAGGCGCACAAAATATGCGGAGGATGTCAGACAAAACATAATTCAGGAGCTAAGGATGCAGCTGACAGACAGTAATGGCGCAGTGACGCTGGTTACCTTTGTGTGATGTTGCACCATGTCAACAACAAGTGGGAGCTGACGGAGCGAGTGCTTTGCACATCTGACTGGGACAGCAAGTTGAGTTAAACAGCAGATAACATCAGACCCGCAGTCATACAAGCACTTCGTGAATACAGTCTCGATGAGTTCTTCTCCAAACTAGTGTATGTGACTGACAGAGGTGCAAACATTGTTGCAGCCCTGTTCACTGTTTCAAGGCTAAATTGCGTAGCACACATCTTGAACACATTGTTGCGTACCATACTTGAATAACTTGCTGAAGGTCAGTGTTTCCCATACATTGACGAGACTATGGTGGCCCGCCATAGTCTAATTTGCCCCGCCGTAGCTGCTGGTGCCTCTGGAGTCCCGCGAACATCAAGGTGTAGGATCCTCCAGAGGCTTGCAGTTATGCATAATCCTTCTATTCGGCCACCCCTAACCAATGCTCACAAGCAGAAATGGCTGCAGTGGGCCCAGAAATACATGAAAACTAATTTTCAAACAGTCTTGTTCACTGATGAGTGCCGTGCAACCCTGGACGGTCCAGATGGATGGAGTAGTGGATGGTTGGTGGATGGCCACCATGTCCAAACAAGGCTGCAACGTCAGCAAGGAGGTGGCGGAGTCATGTTTTGGGCTGGAATCATGGGGAGAGAGCTGGTCGGCCCCTTTAGGGTCCCTGAAGGTGTGAAAATGACCTCTGCAAAGTATGTTGAGTTTCTAACTGACCACTTTCTTCCATGGTACAAAAAGAAGAACCGTGCTTTCCAAAACAAAATCATCTACATGCACGACAATGCACCATCTCATGCTGCAAGGGATACCTCTGCATCATTGGCTGCTATGGGCATAAAAGGAGAGAAACTCATGGTGTGGCCCCCATCCTTCCCTGACCTCAACCCTATTGAGAACCTTTGGAGCATCCTCAAGCAAAAGATCTATGAGGGTGGGAGGCAGTTCACATCCAAACAGCAGCTCTGGGAGGCTATTCTGACATCCTGCAAAGAAATTCAAGCAGAAACTCTCCAAAAACTCACAAGTTCAATGGATGCAAGAATTGTGAAGCTGCTATCAAATAAGGGGTCCTATGTTAAAATGTAACTTGACCTGTTTAGATGTTTTTAATTGAAATAGCTTTTGATTTCAGTAAGTATGACCTCCTAATGCTGCAAATTCAACACATGACTATTTTCAGTTCTTTACAACCTAGAAAATGTCTTGAAACTCTGTTGTGCATAGTAATTTGGAACAGTGCATTTTAAGTTTTTTTATTTTTGAAAAAAATACTGTTTTCATTGGGAGGTTTGTTCAATAACATTTGAATTCAACTTTAACAGTTGATGACTTGAAAATTATGCTGACTGTCATTTGCATCGACTGTTTCGGAAAATCAGAGAAAAATATCATTTGCATAATAATTTGGAACGCGGTGTAAATTTAATTTTTTTTTTGTTTGCCTTTCTTCTTAAAATAGCATTGATCTTTTGAGTTAATTTTATATTATATTCAAGAACTCCAGGAGAAACGCGAAAGCCCCCTGCCATCTGCCCCGAACGTGCCGGGTGCACCAGAGAAGAGACAGCCTACATTGAGTTCAACCTGGCAGTGATTGAGTGGAATGTTTTTGCCATCCCGGCATGGAGCACAGCCAGTAACAGAGACTTTTCCTTTGCTTGATTTGTTATTCAAGAACGGAGAACCCAAACAGATGAGAGGGTGTATCATCTCTATGCAACACCTCTCTCTAGTTCCATTCTAATTTCCAGCTTTTCAAACTTATTTTGTGGCTGAATATAATTTGTAACTTTTTGAAGTATGAATAAGGGTAGTGATTGTTGCATTTGTAGTAGTGACGAAACGGTGAAAAACAGAGAGAAAACCGGCATCAGATGGACTGTATTCATGATCACTATACCACAATAATATAAATAACCCTGAACTCAACTGGGCTTAACAGGTCAGGTGGGGCCAACTGGTCTGTGGAAGCCAAAATCAGAAGTACCACCTTTCAGAGCTGCAACAATTACACTAACATTCCTTGCTGATATGCACACATTGTCAAATTTCACTGAGATGCAGTGACAGCTCACTGTTTTTGATGGATGTTTTTCTTTACCTTGCATTTAGTTATCTTAAACTCAGTGGAACCTGTTAATATCTTTTATTTTGTGGTGATGACAGGCTTGCTGTGTTTATGTAGGACAGATTGCTGTTTGGATTCACGTTTCAGAGCAGAAACTGATCATTCTCAAATCTAGGTATACACAGAAGGTGAGCCAAACAGCGGTTTCATGTATTCCGTGTGGCACGGTTTATCAAAATTCCAAGGTCCCTTTCCTCTGAACAGGTTTCCTCACACAGTTCAGTCATCTCTTAAAGACAGTGCTTCATCTGTCAGTTATGAGGCTTTCCAGCAGTCTAGTTCTGCAGTGAAAAGAATATACCCTTGGTCTAAATACTTTTATATTTTCCTTAAGCTTCCATGAGTAGACAGAAAAACTGTACAAATTGGAATATGAGTAATCTTTTTCAGTGGATAAATGTGTAAGCGTGTTGTGTGTGCCTCTTCTCTCAGCGGCATCTGGTTACGGGACACAGAGCATTCGACTGGGCAAAGATGCGATCAAAGACTTTGACTGCTGCTGCCTATCCCTGCAACCCTGTCAGGATCCTGTGGTGACGTACGTCTGTTTCTCCAACGTACACACACACACACACACGCACGCACGCATACATTCAAACACACAAATTTGGGGTGCATTCCAAATCGCAAATCTTCTTAGTTTTAGTATGCATTGCAGCTGCCCTTAAAACGTACGCACTGTTGAATGCAGTACGCACACAATCAGCACATACTGGTTTGTAATATCATTATACCCTGAAATTTGACACTCTTGTTCATATATTTGTTATCTTGGAGATAACACAAAATGCATTTCACTAAGTTCGCCAGAATCCGTAATCAACCCAGAGGGCAATGCTGTTGTTACTTTGTAATGTTTGTAGTTAAAACTGCATACATTGTAGATTCTAACATATTCACCACGTTAAAATGACATATGCATTTCTCTGTCATTGTGATTTTCATAGTTTTTGCCCTTTTGTTGTTTGTAATCTCTATGATTATTTTGTTACTTTAAACCGTTAAATTCCTATGATAAATTTTTGACTGGTCATCAGTCACTTGAATGCACTGTCATCCGTCATTACGGCTTCTAAGAGCTGTCATTCAGCGGTCAACGAGCTGTCAAGCTGTCATCTGTCTGCTGCTCAGTCGATGTGATGTATCTGCCGCTGTGCAGAGGACTATGGGTCAGAATTGCCAGAAAAGCCTGCTGGCTTATAGACTGCAAAATGCAACTGGATGCAGTAGAACATCCTGGTATGGAGTTTGGGTATTGGAATGCACATATACTGTATGACCCTAACATGTGAGCACATATGTAAACATTTTTTGCATTGTTTCTGTTGCTGTTCTTAGACCAGATGGATTCTTGTATGAAAAACAAGCCATTCTTGAATACATTTTGCACCAGAAGACAGAAATTGCCAAAAAAATTAAGGTAAGTGCTGAACTGTCTCAAACTATGTCTACTACACCGTCAAAAGACTTGTATGAACACTAGCTTTTTCAGGCTATTTTTGTAAAAAAACGCTGTCTTAACACCTGAAACAACAGAGAAATCTCTTCTTCTGCTGCTGCTTCTTTTGCTTCTGCTGCTGCTTCTTCTGCTTCTGCTTCGACATCTCCTTCTTTGCCCTCTCATCACTTGGCAAATTACAAAACTGCATCATAGCCAGCAAAAGGCAAAAAGTGGGACCTACAGTACAGCCTGGCTGACCAAATCATGATTTTATGGTCGAGGCATGTCTGACACAATTAACATAGAGGTGCACTGCATGATTTATAGGAAAGGTCAGAGACAACTGAAAGTTGTCTTATTAAAAATAATGAGAACAAAAACAGTATGGCTGAGCCCTAATTAAGTAGCCAGCTAAATGAGTGGTCGACTGCTTAGCTGGTAGCCAGCGCTTATGGAGAGCTCTGGGGCCAGATGTATAAACCCTGCATATGCATTTTTCCACTGATGGTGTTCCTATTTTTGGAGGCTGCACAGCATTCTGTAAAATGTCAAACAAAGTCACATTTATAAACTTCATTTTAAATTAGTTATAAAGTATCAATCTGGTTATTTACATTTGAGCCTTCATCCCCCTGGTAATGATCGTTCAAATTGTTTATGAATTGCAAAGCACTTTGTAAAGTCTGTTCCAGCCTGAGCACTGACTGAATCATCAATCAACATGTGATGAATTAGAGGTGCAGACGCTACAAATACCCAGAGCCACGCATAATGAGAGCTGTTCTAATTGGTGACATTAATCTTTTTATGCCTCTGTGCCGGTAATAGCCGTGGCCAGAGGCATTATGCTTTCGGGTTGTACGTCTGTCCCATTCTTGTGAATGCAATATCTCAAGAACACGGGAATTTCTTCAAATTTGGCACAAACGTCCACTTGGACTCAATTAGTCATTTGTTTTTTTGTGCTCATAAGTCAAAGGTCTAGGTCACTGTGACCTTGTCTGTCTCATTCTTGTGAACGTGATATCTCAAGAACACTGAGGGAATTTCTTCAAACTTGGCACAAATATTCACTTGGACTGAAGAATAAACTGAATGGAATTTGATGGTTAAAGGTTGAGGTCTCTGTGACTTCACAAAACATGTTTTTAGCCGTATCTCGAGAATTTGTACGCTATGTATGTGTATGTGGCTCTATTTACCTTTTAACATCATGGGTTGCAGAGAAAGTTTAATGTGACTGAAAGTCCTTAACTTTCCTTGCACACAACCACTGATCATTACTGGGTAAGTTTTTGTCATTGCTTTACCAAAGCCATGTCAACCCCCCACACACACTGACACGTCAAGCTCATGTTGTAAGATTTACACATTCTGGAGGCCATTTTGGAAAAGCTGAATTTTTGACTGCCCTTTATGAGCCACAGTTAACTTCCATCACTGAGTCTGTATTTATGATATGTTGATGGTTCTGTTGTTTGTGTCCCTGAAACATATGTCAATGAGTGAAATCTGTGAGTGGATTTTAGGTTACAAAAATTGTTCTTGTCATTTTGCACACAGGAAGTTGTTTAATTTTTGCTTCATCTTTCTCTAAAATATAGAAGAATTAAAGAATTTTCTGTTCTTGTGTAAAGTTGAGAGTACCTAGTGTGTTGTCCTCCTCTTTAGGCGTATGAGAAGCAGAAGCAGACGCTGAAGAGCAACAGCCAACTTGAGTCCAAGTCAGAGGAAAGAGAACGGGTGGAGAGGTTTAAAAGCAGGGAGAACAGCATTGTGTCCAAACCCATCAACCCATTCACATCTGGTACGTGTGTGTACTGCATACTGTACACTGTCTCACTGAACTGTGTGGACAATGTCCACATTAAGTTGGGTAGGTTTGTAAAAGCAGTTCCTATGTTAAAAAAAGACACAGCAGTCCATCCAAATTAGCAACATGTCAGATCATAATTTCATAAACTGCAACACCTGAACTGTGCATCAGAGTCAACATCTGTTTCCTCTGCTGACTGTCTGTTTTGCCCCTGGGATCACCTGTGTTATGTTTTAATGCAGCTGAACTCACACTAATGTTTTTGTCCTTTTCATTTTTTTTTTGTTATAACAACAACAACCGCAATGTATAACTAAAGCCCTATTCAGACGGGATTAGTTTTACATAAGTACGTGGGGTAAAGTAATAATTACCAGAGATTTTAGTCCTGTCCGAATGTGCCATGTCAGTAATCATTACCGCACGATGTCAGTAAAAATTACCGCGAGTTATACCTTCTGTAAAAGGGTCCCGGAAAATTACCTCAGGTAATACTAATCCTGTGCGAATAGACCAGCAGTAAATATGTATGTTAGGGCTGTCAAAAAAAATCAAAGTTTGAAATATATTCGAATATATATATTTTTTATACAGTGGTGTGAAAGTGTTTGTCCCCTTCCTGATTTCTTACTTTTTTGCATGTTTTCCACACTTAAATGTTTCAGATCATCAAACAAATTTAAACATTAGTCAAAGATAACACAAGTAAACACAAAATGCAGTTTTTAAATGAAGGGTTTTATTAATGAGGAAGAAAAAAATCCAAAGCTACATGGCCCTGTGTGAAAAAGTGTTTGCCCCCCAGCTCCTGTTAAAACATAACTGTGGTTGATCACACCTAAGTTCAATTTCTGTAGCCACACCCAGGCCTGATTACGGCACACCTGTTCCCAATCTAGAAATCATTTAAATAGGACCTACCTGACAAAGTGAAGTAGACCAAAAGATCCTCAAAAGTTACAGACATCATGCCGGATCCAAAGAAATTCAGGAACAAATGAGAAAAAAAGTAATTGAAATCTATCAGTCTGGAAAAGGTTATAAAGCCATTTCTAAAGCTTTGGGACTCCAGCGAACCACAGTGAGAGCCATTATCCACAAATGGCGAAAACAGTGGTGAACTTTCCCAGGAGTGGCCGGCCGACCAAAATTACCCCAAGAGCGCAGCGACGACTCATCCAAGAGTTGACAAAACACCCCACAACAACATCTAAAGAACTGCAGGCATCACTTGCCTCAGTTAAGGTCAGTGTTCATGACTCCACCATAAGAAAGAGACTGGGCAAAAATGGCCTGCATGGCAGAGTTCCAAGACGAAAACCACTGCTAAGCAAAAAGAACATTAAGGCTCATCTCATTTTTGCCAGAAAACATCTTGATGATCCCCAAGACTTTTGGGAAAATATTCTGTGGACTGATGAGACAAAACTTTTTGGAAGGTCTGTGTCCCATTACATCTGGCGTAAAAGTAACACCGCATTTCAGAAAACGAACATCATACCAACAGTAAAATATGGTGGTGGCAGTGTGATGGTCTGGGGCTGTTTTGCTGCTTCAGGACCTGGAAGACTCGCTGTGATAAATGGAAGCATGAATTCTGCTGTCTACCAAAAAATCCTGAAGGAGAATGTCCGGCCATCTGTTCGTGACCTCAAGCTGAAGCGAACTTGGGTTCTACAGCAGGACAATGATCCAAAACACACCAGCAAGTCCACCTCTGAATGGCTGAAGAAAAACAAAATGAAGACTTTGGAGTGGCCTAGTCAAAGTCCTGACCTGAATCCTACTGAGATGCTGTGGCATGACCTTAAAAAGGCAGTTCATGCTCGAAAACCCTCCAATGTGGCTGAATTACAACAATTCTTCAAAGATGAGTGGGCCAAAATTCCTCCACAGCATTGTGAAAGACTCATTTCAAGTTATCACAAACGCTTGATTGCAGTAGTTGCTGCTAAGGGTGGCCCAACCAGTTATTAGGTTTAGGGGGCAAACACTTTTTCACACAGGGCCATGTAGCTTTGGATTTCTTTCTTACTGTAACTAAATTATTATCTCAATCGCCATCTTTTATAAACAAAGAAAATCAGATATGTCTAATAAATTTCTACGAAAGGGCAAATTTGAAGTTGTTGAGGAGACTCTTCCTCAGCCAAAGAGGGCAAATGGGCTGCTGCTTGGTCAACTTAAGCATGTACATTTGCATGTCCCTGGCAGGAGGCAAAACTGAAGCACATCATTTACACAGATAGAATGAAACAACACATTGTAGGAGAGAGAGAGAGACACAAGGATAGGCTGACTCTCCTGGAGGACAGAGATCCAGATCCAAGACATCTGTAATGAAACACCAATAGCCAGGAGAGAAACAGAAAAGGAGAAAGAGAGAAAAGGTCCCAGGACGCCTGACAGATAATTAAAGAATAAGAATTTAATTAAAGGACCCTTCATTTAAAAACTGCATTTTGTGTTTACTTGTGTTATCTTTGACTAATGTTTAAATTTGTTTGATCTGAAACATTTAAGTGCGGGAAACATGCAAAAAAGTAAGAAATCAGGAAGGGGCAAACACTTTTTCACACCACTGTAAGTACGAACCTAAATTTGATAATTCGAATATCATTAATAATTAATTAATACTATCAATAACGTTGTATATCACGGCGAATCCCGTGCGCGCGGAGATGGCTCCCGCACAAGACGGGCCAGAGAGGGACGCAGCGATGGAGGGAGAGGCGCCGAAGGAGGAGCCCGCTGCGCCAACACCACCCACTGCGCTGTCTGCGATGTGTGACCTGTTCGGGGAGACATACAGGGAGAGTGTTGCACCTGCTGTCTCCCTGCCTACCCTTTTTGAAGAAGAGATGAAACGTTACCAGAACAAGACACCACTACGAGCTGACCAGGATCCACTCTTGTGGTGGGAAACTACGCACTGAAGTATCCAAACATTGCTCAGATAGCGAGGCAGAAGTTGCTCATACCTGGCACTTCAGTGAGGTCAGAACGGGTGTTTTCATCCAAGTGTCATGTTCATATTGCGTCAGCAATAAGCATCTTATTTTTTGTGGGTTTTTTTTGTAAAAAAATAAATTTAAAAAATTAATTCGAAAATATTCGAGCTCAATTTCATGGTGCTTTTGACAGCCTTAATGTGTCTAGATATTTAGTCATATCCTGTTTACAAGTGGTTTTTCGTGGATTTTCAAGCATGGAGGCTCTTGAAGAAGCACTCTGTTTTGCACTTAACAGTCGGACAAGTCCGTGTGAAACCTCAGGTACTGTGGGCCTACGACAAACACGATTCAAGTGTGTTCGAGTGTGGTACGCACAGGAAGCAACGTCATACGCACATGACGACAGGAGGGGACGACGGTGCGTGAATGGATTTAACCCTCCCACTTGTGGTAGTTTTACTGATATTTCTTATCCTGTGCGAATTGGCCATTAATATTACCGACGTCCTGTGGTAAAGTGACATTACCCCACGTGCCCATGTAAAACTAATCCTGTCCGAATAGTGCTTAAGTAGAACATTTCATCGTAGTCTATAAATGCTACCTGATAACAGGAGCTCCTGTTCTGCTTCCTGCACTCACAGCTCAGTTTTCCTTATCAACTCAAAAATACCAGGCGCCTTAAGAGCAAAAATGTGAGGCACCTAACAATGCAAAAACAGCAAGCAAGAAGCTTCACTCTCATTCAAACAATTACAATATCTTTATTTCTATTAAAAACAATTACAAAAAGTCGCTTCCAGCTGCTCAAACGCATATTTTGTGATCGGGGCCTTAGGCTACTGGAGTCCATGTCCGGCATTTGTTGGACCAAAACTGTAGTTCCTTTCTTGTGTGAAAAGATGCACTGACCACCAACTTTCCTTGCACACACGTCTTCTTAGTAGAAGTCAGTTTAAAATATCTTCCTCTTCAGTTAACTCACTCACAAAATCCTTCCATTTTTAAAATGCAGAAGGATGCAAAGTAGCATAAATATATATGTGTATATCTATATGTGTATGTGTGTGTGTGTGTGTATGTATATATATATATATATGTATGTATGTATGTGTATATATATATATATATATATATATATATATATATATATATATATATATATATATATATATAATGTGTATATATATATATATATATATGTGTGTGTGTATACACATATATATAAAATGTGTGTATGTATGTAGAACAGTTACTCTTGAAATAAATGCATTATCAATGAAGATCACTTTTTCTCCCGTCAGGGCAGAGCAAAGGAGGCGAGATGGGCAGGACAGATGGCAGCTCAGCAGAATCCCCCAGTGCCGCGTCAGCTGCCTCTTCCAGCCAGACCCTGCCCAGTTTCTGGATTCCCTCTCTGACACCTGAGTTCAAGCCCACCCTGCTCAAAAAACCAGTGAGTGTCTTCTTCTGCGTCAGTATGTCAGGTCGGGGCAGTGCTTTGACAAACATTTCTGTACGCTGGTTTACTATCAGTAATTTTAACATCTCAGTATTCACAGAAGCTGATTGAATTCATAGAAAATACTGTAACAGAGCACTGATAAGTCTTTAGTTGCAGGTTGGTGATGCCTTCTGTCAGGAAGTTTAGCCCCTTTTTAGATATACGCCCCTTTTTGTTCATCCTATTGCAGTTTAACATGTTGGCTCCATGTTTGAATAAGCACCCTGTTCACTTGTGTGTAAAAGTCAAAGTGGTGATCGTACTAGGACCTGAAACATTTCTGCATCACTTTAAATATGACACATGTATGAAAACCTTCTAAGATAACTGTAACTAAATTATTATCTCAATCGCCATCTTTTATAAACAAAGAAAATCAGATATGTCTAATAAATTTCTACGAAAGGGCAAATTTGAAGTTGTTGAGGAGACTCTTCCTCAGCCAAAGAGGGCAAATGGGCTGCTGCTTGGTCAACTTAAGCATGTACATTTGCATGTCCCTGGCAGGAGGCAAAACTGAAGCACATCATTTACACAGATAGAATGAAACAACACATTGTAGGAGAGAGAGAGAGACACAAGGATAGGCTGACTCTCCTGGAGGACAGAGATCCAGATCCAAGACATCTGTAATGAAACACCAATAGCCAGGAGAGAAACAGAAAAGGAGAAAGAGAGAAAAGGTCCCAGGACGCCTGACAGATAATTAAAGAATAAGAATTTAATTAAAGGATATCTTCGGTATTTTTCAACCTGGGCTCTATTTCCCCATGTGTATTTGTGCGTATGATTCATGGGTACAACTCGTTCTAAAATTGGTTCAGTATTGAGGGAGGCGGATGCAGCCAGGAGCCGCGAAATGAGCTAAAACGGTAACGGGGGCAAATGCATCCCGTTTAAGTTTGCGCATTAAAAGTGCTTTTTTTCGCCACTGACCGGTTCAGATCGCCAGTGCTATCTCTGTAATTAGCATATTGTAGCGACCCTGGGGCAGTGGCGAGCGTGGTATGAGTGGAGTCAGCTGTCAGTCAGTGTTGGAGCAGAGAGGGGGAGGGCTGCCCCGCTGGGTACTGTAAGTGAGTATGTGTGTATGAAGTGTATGAGTTACGCTAGAAGAGTCAGAGTTTGGGACGGAGTCTTTTACGTGCTACCCCCTGGAGTGTTACCGGAGTTTGTGGAGCACTCAAATAAACGGGCCTTTTTCCCGAACGCAAGAAAAGGATGTTGCGCAACACCCCGTACAGCTTTCATAGGCTGCCTTTGTCGGACGGCGAGACGCTGAAGTTGTGGCTAGTTGTGCTACAAATGGATGCTAACACTCCTGTCCAGACACTGCGCCTTGCAGACCATCGGGTCTGCAGTGCTCACTCCTCCCAAGATGACTACTGCCAGCCGAAGAAGAGAAGACATCCAATCCCGAAACACCTCTTCCTCAAGAAAAACGGCTGTCCTATGAGTAGAGAGAGCTAACGTTACAGACACAGTGGAGCGAAGCTCGTGACATCACACAGCAGAGGTAAGGGGAAGGCTAGTTTGCTATTTACAGAGATAACACTGGCGATCTGAACCGGTCAGTGGCGAAAAAAAGCACTTTTGATGCGCAAACTTATATGGGACGCATTTGCCCCCGTTACCATTTTAGCTCGTTTTGCGGCTCCTGGCTGCATCCGCCTCCCTCAATACTGAACCAATTTTAGAACGAGTTGTACCTATGAATCATACTTACATATGGAGAAATAGGGCCCAGGTTGAAAAATACCGAAGTTATCCTTTAAGAGTTAAGGTCCAGTGTGTAGGATGTAGGGGGGTATATGTATAAAATTTCCAGTTCGGGGCTACAGTGCTCCTACTAAAAAAAAATTTGTCTGTAGCCCTGTTAACCTCTCACCCAAGAGGCTTCTCAAGTTCTTACTGACTGGTGGGAAGTCGCAGGCTTGAAACCCTGTGTGGGTGTGAACCCTTAAAGAGTCGTTGAGGTCACATGTGAGTTGTTGCCCCACCCGGCCATCATGTGAGTCGTTGGGGTTAGATGGGTCCAGGTGTGAATGGGTGTTAAGCTGTCTGGGGAGGAAACTCAAGACTGCATTGTAGGTGGGAGATAATTGGTGTTGTAGGCCACCTCCTCTGTTTAACGCTGGTTGTTCCAGTTTGATGTAGATGGCTTCTTTCACTCCTTCTTTCAAATCATCAGTCTTCTCTGGCCAAGATGTGTGCACTGCTGTCCTTGAAGGAAATGTCCCTTCTCCTTCAGATGGACACTTTTTTATGTGAATCTGCTTTATTCAGTGTTTTTATTGGTTTAATCACCTCGTCCGTTTGTTTTGGAGAGGTGACCTCTGTGGATAGTTCAGCACTCAGTAAAAACCTCCTGAAGGTCAGGATATGAAGTTACCAGAAAAAAAATTGAGCGCACATTGGCATGTGGTGGGGGAGGCACCTGTCTCCAACATGCCAAACAGCATCAGAGAAACACTGATTTCTAACATGAAGCTGCTTTATTTAGTGTTTTTACCAGTTAAATTCACCTGGTCCGTTTGTTTTGGAGAGGAAGAGACCTCTGTGGATAATTTTGCTCCTGGTAAAAACCTCCTGAACAACGAACACTTAAGAAATTCTAACCACAGGAAGTTTCATCCGGTTGCAGTCTGGGAGTTATGGAGAAAATCCAATATCACAATATTTTTGACTACATGATACATGACCACATGATATCGATACTGCAGCAGTCTAGTAGGGTTTACTATTGGTGCTTTCACAAAATATTAAAACAATGATATTTTGATAAATAATCATCAGTAATATGGACATAATGACTAAGTGGTTAAAGGCAAGTAATAGAACAGCAACAACGGTCTGGTAGGTCCAGAAAATGATACCTCTTTACTGTAATGTAGCCTCCAGACATTACATCCTCTCTCCCTGTCTGCCAAGCCCTTAGGTAATGTTACCCCAATGAGGAGTGACTGAATGAGAATATAACAATGTTGTAGATACTAATGTGAATGGTATAATAAAAGTTTAAGTAATATTATGTATTATGTATTATAAACCACTACAGCAGCATTCAAGAATTTGTTCAGCTCCATGTCTAAACTTGTTTATGTCCTTTCACTGTGTGTGTGGTTGAGTTGTTGCCAGGCTTACCTGTTGGCTTTACATGCTGATGTCATGATACGCTCTTTCTGTTTATTTTGTTTATCAGCCTGTTAAATTTTGACACTGTTTGAAGGCAGGCTGACCCTTGATCGCTGACTATCATGAAGCAGTCGCAGCTTTCCACTGCTCAGCTGAGGTAATGCTGTGTGAAATGGATTGCAGACGTCACTTTTTTTAATCACTCCCCTCTTCTGTCCTCCCCTCCTGTCTGTCAGAGTAAGACTGTGTTATGTCCCATGTCAGGACGACCCATTAAGATGAATGAGCTTATCACAGTGCGGTTTACCCTGTTGGACTCCAGCCTGGATCGAGTGGCCTTGCTCACCCGCCAGGTCAGTTTACCTCAGCACCTTGTCGTCCTCCATTGTACAGTCTGTTCAGTGTTTACAGCTACAATCCTATCTCATGCACCAATGGCACCCAGGCTTCATGACTGTGAGCATCCTTGTTTAACAAATCATTATAAAAATCATTGTTGAGATAACTTGTTAAACTAACTTAACCAAACATTACTGCTAATATACATTTAGCAACACTAATGGTGAAACCCACTTGATGATGATTTTTGCAAAACTTAAATCAGGTTATTTACCTTGAAACTTGAAACAAAAAGCAGAGTCAGTCAGAGTTCAAATAATTTGGTCCCACTGATAAAAGTATGTTCAGTGAGATTGCAGTTTAATCATACAGAGTTACTAGATCAACTTCACTGTGACATCATAATGTTCTGCAAAAACACTTTTCTGGCCATTACTCAATGTCATAGGTCAGGATCAGAAGGGCAGACATTTGGTCAGATATTTAATTGGTGACACTAATCTTGGGTGTCCACCTTGAAACACTGTTGATTGTATAGATCCTCTGTGCTGCTGGGGGGAAGATGTGTGTGAAACATCTATGTTTTACAGTTTGTAGCTTCTTTGCAGTAACATCCATTTTTGAAGCATTGTTTACTGTCATGGCTACTTGTGAGTCTGGATAGACGTGGATGTAAACTAACTGCTACTTGACTGGTTCATGGAGACATTCTACTGTAGGGCAGTAATTCTAGTTTATCTTTCAGGTTCTGTTGTCACACATCTGCCTGAATAGAAAAAACTTGATTGATAATTGTCAGTGGTATACCAGAGTCCTACTGCCAGCCTTGCAGGGAGCATTTCTAAACAGATCCCTGTTTTATACTTGAACTGAAACCAGTTTAGTGTCTTGTCTCTGAGAATGCAACCATGTCTTACCAGATGATGTTACTCACAAGTGCGTTGTTTGACCACAAAATGGGAAGAAAAGATATACTGTAAAAGTGATGCAGAAGGTGAAATCCAGTTTGAAATGTAATTATTTTCAAATATGCCTGTACTAATGTAGGTATGGCCTCAAAGTGTGTTTTCTACAGCACATTCCAGTGATGTAAGGATACGTCTGGTGTTGTTACATATTTTTGTTACCCTCAACAAGTCTCACGAAGCAGCAAATCAGCTTCTTTCTCACATTTAGGAAAGTATGACATCACGCTCAAACCTTATCTTATGTGATGTGAACAGAGTATTTCCTCTACATTGTCAGTAGAATAGTATAATCCTGTCTTGTCTCTACAGGACAGGTATGTATGTGCAGTAACCAGAGATGTCCTCGGCAACAGTGTCCCCTGTGCCGTTCTGCGCCCCTCGTGAGTGTCAACACGTCTCCCTCCACTCTGACATCCACATGTTGAGTGTTCTCTTTCAGGGGATCACTGACACACACTCTTTGTGTTCAGGGGTGCTGTGGTCACTCAGGAGTGTGTGGAGAAGCTGATCAAGAAGGACATGATTGATCCTGTGACTGGAGACAAACTGACTGACAAAGACATCATACCACTGCAGAGGGTATGTATGCACGTCTGTGTAGAGGTAGAGGTGGTGGTGGTGGTGGTGGTAACTGTTCCATGAATTCCAAAAATGGTTTTAATAATCCAATCCAGGGGTCAGGAGACTGACACGATTTTTACGGTGCCTTTAGACAGCAAGTGGTTGCTGCTCAGTTATCTCTGCTGTAGACACAATAGCAGCAGCAAGGCCCGCATGCACAGAATCCCTTCATTTGTTAACACAAGGCTTCTTATTGTGAAATACTAAGGTGACTATGTCATTGACCATGGGGTGGCTTGCACGGCTCCATAAATTAGTGTAGTACCTGTTGTTGTTTTTTTTTTTGTGATCAACTTGTTATTGCCTTTTGTTACATGGAATAGTTGTACATAGAATACGGTTAGTAGCAACAAGACAAACAAAACAAATAACTTTATACAGATCACCATTGCCTTAGAAAATGAAATTAGACAAAAAAAATAGAAATAAAAGTACATTGAGTAATAAATAATAACGCCAAACACAAAAGACAAAACAAAGGTTTAGACAAACACTATACTAAAACTATACCAAAGATCAACTTTCATGTGACAGAGTGGGCAGACTGTGTGTGTAGGCTTTCTTATACTATTAAGTTCTTTAATCAGTTATAGTTATGCAAGAAAATGTGGATCTCAAAGAGACCCAATAAGGGCAACCCAAGCCTCCACAGAGGATGCCCGGGCCTTATGAATTACGGCCAGTGATCTTTCTATGACAGTGATATCCCTGAAATGATTCATCCATTCTTTAATCAACGGAGACTCAGGAGAAAACCGTAAGTGAATTATTGTCTTCTTGGCAGCAGTTAAACCTGCAAATATGATCTTCCTAAGGGCTAACCTGATGTTTTCACTTAGGGCAGAATCATCATTGAATAGTAACAAAGTAGGCTGTTTAGGAATTGGAAATTTCAAATTTTTTTCGGATACTTTGCCACCGTACTCCAAAAATCAGAGACTGAGGGGCATTCCCAAAAAACATGAAGGTATGTACCTGCAGTATTCTGGCTACATTTAGTGCAGTTTGAACTGTCTATACTTTTCATTTTAAAACATCTGTAGGGTGTGGCATAAAATTGGTGCACAAACTTAAAGTGTATGTTGATTTGCTGGATTTTTGGATGAAATAAATATATTTGACAGATTTTGTCCCAGTCACATTCAAAGCCCTGTCCCTCCAAGTCAAGATTCCAGGACTCAGTCACCCCGAGAGTTTGGGCATTTTGTGTGGCCAGGTGATTATAAATGTTGGATGCTATCAATCAATCAATCAATTTTATTTATAAAGCCCAATATCACAAATCACAATTTACCTCACAGGGCTTTACAGCATACTACATCCCTCTGTCCTTTGTAGGGATGGGAATTGATAGGATTTTATCGATATCAGTGCCATTATCGATTCTGCTTATCGATCCGATTCTTTATCGATTCCTCCTGTGAATTAATGATATCATCTCCTGTTGTTTGTAACCCACACCTCCTCCCGCATAGAAATGTTTGGACGCCGTCTAACTGTTAACCGCACAAAAAACTAACGGCAGCTTTCACAGTCATAAGCCAGCATTGGCATACAGTTATCTGTGTCACAACAGCCACAATGAGTTGTCATTAATGTTACTCCTAGCTGGTGATATAGAGATAAATCCCAGCCCACAGCCTGAGTGTTTCAACACCACGCAGCTAGTGCAGCTAACTCAAGTGAGGCAGCTAACACAGCTAGCCCTGCATATTATAACAACAAATAGCTTGCAAATCAACTCAACTGCCCTCATCTTACCATCCTTGGTGTTCCCATGAAATCCGACAACAGGAGCGGGGACGCGCCAAAGCTCCACAGCGGGCTAGCAGCTCCAGTGAGGCTAACAACAACAGCGCCCCGCCGTCCACCTGGAGCTGGGATACGCCAAAGCTCCACAGCGGGCTAGCAGCTCCAGGGAGGCTAACAACAACAGCGCCCCGCCGTCCACCTGGAGCTGGGATACGCCGAAGCTCCACAGCGGGCTAGCAGCTCCAGGGAGGCTAACAACAACAGCGCCCCGCCCGCCGTCCACCTGGAGCTGGGATGCGCCGAAGCTCCACAGTGGGCTAGCAGCTCCAGTGAGGCAAATAACAACAGTGCCCCGCCCGCCGTCCACCTGGAGCTGGGATGCGCCGAAGCTCCACAGTGGGCTAGCAGCTCCAGGGAGGCTAACAACAACAGCGCCCCGCCCGCTGTCCATCTGGAGCGGGGATGCGCCAAAGCTCCACAGCGGGCTAGCAGCTCCAGGGAGGCTAACAACAGCATGAAGTGAAGCCACAGCTTTGACCGCTTCTGTCTCTCCGCCATTACGTCTTCTTTGTTGTTGAACATGCTGCTGACTGACGAGCATAGATTCGGCGTAATGAAAAGAATCGATAAGGGAATCGTTAAGCATAAAGGCTCATGATGTCGATGAATTGACCCAGTTGGAACCGGTTCTTAACAGGAACCGGTTCTCGATTCCTATCCCTAGTCCTTTGGACTCTTGCAGCAGATAAGGAAAAACTCACCAAAAAAAAACTTTAACGGGATAGCATAGGATGATCTAGGCTCAACCCAAGTGTTTAATGGATGAGAGGGTAGAGGGGAGTCCCAGGGGACTTCATGGGCACGAATTGCTGATCTCAATTGGAGGTAGAGGAACCAAGAAAATCCAGCAAGAGAATACCTCTCTTTAAGCCTTTGAAATGAAAGCAGTCCATTTCTATCATACATATCTTGAAGACTATGCATTCTTCCAGAAGACCACTTATCATTGAAATAAGGGGCAGCGCCCTGCAGTAAATTATAGTTAAAGGAGCTATATGTAAGAAATCTAAAGCAAATAGTCGTAAATTCATCCTAATATGTCACAGAGACTAAGGAATAATGTTAATATAACATACTCATCTCACCGACAACAATAGTACAGCCAGAATATTCGCATTTTAAAAAAAATTTTACGGTCCGCAAATCATGTTTATGTTTTGAATTTGTGTTTTGGCCTGTTGCGCCACCCACCGCCGTCTACCAGTCACACAGTCAGTAGAGTCTCAGCATCAGTTACAGTTACGACTGAGCTACAATGGCTGATGGTGTGACTAAACCCAAACGACCTCGTTATGATTCCCAAAAACGCCAAGACAAAACTTGAGGCAAAGCGAGGGTCTATATAGGAGATGCTTTTGAACAGTGGAGACAGCACTAACTAGCATCATAGCTAGACGGGGATGGACATTTCGAATACTTTCAACTGTTATTCATTTTCAATCATACATTGTAGCCCATGTGCAGGTGGGTCATCGACCCGACTGATTTTTTTGGGAGAAACAAACGTTAGCAGCACGGCAAGCAGCATTAGCAGTGTCCCGGTACATAGCATTATCAGCCGGCTCCTCCTCCGCTGTATTGCAGCAGCAGCGTTAGCAGCAGAGAAGCCGGACTTGCTCGAACGGTCCGCTGGAAAACCGAAGATCAAGGATGCGCGACGCGGCCCTGCCACAGCAGCCGCCCGTGGGCAAACAAATCAGTCTCCAGCGTGCCGCTGTCCAGCAACCTTGAATCTGTAGGGGAGGGGGGGTGGACACGTCTCGCGGCAGTATTTTGAATTTGAGTGCAGCAACCACATTGGCCACATTCTTACGTACGGCGCCTTTAAACCAAACTGGGGAATGATTGCAAAGTTTGACGTTACAACCCATGTGGTTCTGGACATCAGACCAGATTTGTAATAGATTGCTAATAACTTGTCCAAACATTCTACGTGCTCACCCAGGCTTCACTCCGCAGAACAGTACATCTTCCAGCCTGTGTGGTTTTACTAGTTCCTGTTTTATCTGATGCCATGGTGTAGCTGCTTCTTTGTCACGCCAAGTTGCCAAAGTCTTTATATGAAAAGACCAGTAATACAGCTTGAAATCAGATACAGCCAGACCTCCTGAGGACTTTGAGCGCTGAGGTATGTGAAACCGAATGCAAGGTCTTTTGCCATTCCAAATGAATTTACCGATCAGGAGATGTAATTCATCAAATATTTAGCTGGTGGGGGAACAGGGATCATAGAAAAAAAATAAAGTTTAGTTGTCCAAGGACATTCATTTTTACTATTGAGACTCTGCCTTGCAATGACATTTTAAGATTGGACCACCTCTGGATATCAGATGAGATTTCGAGTTTAATCTTATTATAATTAGTATGCGAGATATCAGAGAATTTGGTTATGATCAATCCTAAGTATGTAAAAGAGGTGTGCCACTGAATATGCGGAATAGCTGGTAATGTAAGCTGTTTTGCTGCATTATTTAGGGGAACTAGAAGGGATTTATCCCAATTGATTTTATAACCAGAAAATTGACTGAACCGGGTAAAGACTTGAATTATTTGAGGTAAGGAACTAGCGATGTTCATGAAATACAGTAATACATCATATGCGTACAGCAAAATTTTATGTTCTGTAGCTTTAATACAGATAGGTGAGATACCGTGATTTAGTCTAATTGCTTGTGCCAGTGGTTCCAACGACAGTGCAAAAAGCAGCAGAGGCAGTGGGCAGCCTTGACGAGTGCCACGCTTTAGACAACACATTACCTGTTTGTACAACTGCATAGGGATTAGAAAAAAGTGTTTTAGCCATCAGTATAAAATTGCTTCCAAATCCAAATTTCTCCAGAACTGCCCATAGGTATTCCCAGCCCACCCTATCAAAGGGTTTTTTGTGCATCCAAACTGAATACAGCTGCTGGTTCCTCAGCTGATTCAGATGCATGCATAATATGGAAAGGTGTCTGATATTGTCCAATGCCAGCCTCCCCTTTAGAAAACCTGTTTGGTCATGATGAATTAGCTTGCCCACTAATCTCTCTAGTCTTCTAACTAAAACTTTAGCAAAGAGTTTTAGTTCTGTTGTAATTAGAGATATTGGCCTATAGCTGCCACATCTCAGAGGAGGTTTACATTTTTTAAGCAGTACCGATATGACCAATGTATTTTGGTCACGATGAAAGGACCCAGTGTCTAAAGCAAAATTTATCGAGTCTAAAAGGAGTGGCCCAATAGTATCCCACAGTTCAAGGAACAGCTCTGGGGGGCAGGCCATCATGTCCTAGCGATTTGGCTTTTTGCATCGAATTGAGGGCTTCTTTAAGTTCTACGAGAGTAAGTGGTACTTACTCAGAGCAACAACTCAAGTTGTTCTGCCTCAGAATTTGTCAGTGAGGGTAAATTAAGCTCTGACAGATATGATTGAAGGGTAGTCAGATTGGGAATGGATTCAGCTGAGTAGAGATGAGAATAAAATGATTTAAAGGTGTCATTTATTTCATCTGGGTCATGAGTGTCATGGTCTGGATTGCATTAATTGTAGAAGATGATTCATTGTGTTTTAATCTGGCCTTGAACTTGAACTTTCACTCTGACTATAGTACGTTTTTCTAGTTCGGTGAATTATAAATTCAGCTTTGGCCTTAAGGAGATTGTTTAGTTCAAATTTCAAAGCCAGAAGGGTTGAGTGGGTCTGGTCAGAGAATTTACGTTTTTGGTCACATTCTAGCATCTGTATTTCACTTTCTCGTTGTACAATTCTGTGTTTTCTAGATGTCTTTAAATAGGATGTGAATGAAGAGGATTCCCCCCTTATAAAGCATTTAGTTGTTTCCCATAGTATTTGGGGAGAAGACGCTGTCTCAGAATTGATTTCTAGAAATAATTTTAGATTATTTTTCAATCGTTTTAAAAAAGTAGAATTCTGGAGTAGTGTTGTATTGAAGTGCCACCTGTGTGCATGTTTACGGGAGCTCTGCTGGATTTGAAAGTTGTACATCACAGGGGCGTCGTCAGATATTATGATGGGAAGTATATCAGTAAAGTTGATCCATTGGTTCAAGTGAGGAGACACAAATATGCAGTCAATTCTTGAGTATGTCTTATGTCTGGCAGAGAATAAAGTTTAATTCTTAACTGTTAGATTTTGTAGTTACATCCCACACCTGATTGAAGTCACCCCCAATTATAAATTTGTAGTTTGGCATGTCCAGAAGCATATTAGAAACCATATTGAAGAAGCTTGGGTCATGAATGTTTGGACCATAAATTGAAGCAAGGCATATTTTGACTTTGTTAATTGTAATGCACACATATGTCAACCTTACAGCATCATCTTGACCAGAGCTGTCAATATTGACCCCTAATTTCCTGTCAAATAAAATAGCTGCACCTTTCGACCTGATTGCAGCAAGAGTAAGCGACACATTTATAAAACCTGTTATGAAATCTATCGATGTCATTTGTTTTCAGATGTGTTTCTTGGACTAGAACAATCGAAATTCCTTTACGTCCAAAAAAATTCTAGACATTTAGTGCGCTTAACTGGCGAATTTAGGCCCCAGACATTCCACGACATTACACTGAAAGGCCTATTCATAACCAGATTCTAGCCATCGTGTGGTCTGGAGAATATGAGCTATAAGTCTACTCAAGCAGGGACTTTCAAAACGTAGAATATGTGATATGGTATAGTGAGTTTTACATAAACAGCAAGGCTTTGGTGAGAGACAAACAAAAACCAGAACCAAATTTTCCATCTGCAAGAGATAAGGAATTTACTCTTAGGTTGGGGAAAAAATAAATAAATAAATTATCCACTAGCTACCTGTGGCTTTCAAAAGTGGCATATGTCTCCAGTCCGAGTCTGTATGGGTCAGAAACATTACTAACTAGAAATGTTACAAAATAAGATATGACGCTGGCCAGCACCATCTTTAAATAAACTTTGGTTACATGCATAGTAGGGATGTAACGATTACCAGTAAAATGATAAACTGCCGTAAAATTCTCGATGGTTAGTATTACCATTTCAAATTTCAATTATCATTAAAACCATGTTTGATTACCGCACTTTGAAAAACTCACGGTGATACTGCTCATTGCCTGGAAAAGCAGCAGCAATAGTCCCTCAGACACAGGCGTGCATGTGCAGTTTGCAATGTTTGGCCCGAAGGCACAGAAGAGAGAGAGAGAAAAAAAAAAAGCATGTCAACTTTGTATACTTGTTTGTTGTTATCATTGAAAATTAAAGTATCCTCTCGAACCTGATTCTCTGGCCAGAATCATTTACTCCATAGTTGGCCTACCCAAACCAGCGTGTCCCTGAGGTCCCCTACCTCACATCGCTCAAGCCGTGAGTTGCACATGTGCGTGTGTGTGAGCGCCGCTGATGTTACACGATATCAATCATGCCACGTGGCGGAAATTTGACCAGCGTTTTAAATTGGCATATTTTAGACTGACCGGCTGGTCGCAGGTCATGGCTGATCACGTGAAAATCAGCCCGATTCTGCCGATTAATAGGTGCAAGTCTAATTTTTAGTACTTTTACTATCATTTCAGTGACTCTGGTCGTTCATGTGCCAGCCGAAATGTTGTTGTAATAATGTAAAAAGTGTCACCAGATGGCAGGAGCTACATTTGAAGTACCGTCCACAAACATTCATGTTACTGAATCCTCCACAAGTTCCTACAAATATTTCACAATAAAAGCAGATTCTCTAAGCCGAGTTTATAAGGGGCTTTTAATTTGAAACAAATTCAGGAAGTGTTGAGTTTGAAATGACGGCGTGATGCCTTAACTTTATGAAGCCAACGGGAGTGGATAAAAAGTAAAAATGTAAAGATACAGAGGGAACGGCCCGTTTCTAATGTAGTCTGTTTCAAATGCAGTTGCGGTGAGTAAAAGCCCCGCCACTGTTTTTTAATTTTCTTACTTTATGTCTGTCTCCATTATGAAGAAATAACTTTGTTTGCTAGCTTGATGCTAATGGCAGTACTTAGCAGGTTGACAAAGTGCCTCTGCTGTTTCACACCATCATTTTCCCCTTTTACTCTGTGTGGTAACATCCATAGAGGAAATATTAAAAAGGCTGGGGTGTTGTTGCCGTACAGTTGTCTATGGCAGCAGCTAACTCTGTGTTTCTATTGGTCAAAGTGACGGGTGTGATGGGAGTAATCGTGAACGACAAAAAGAAAATCAAACATGCTTGACTTTTTGTAAGTCAACAATACCGCGATAATAATGATAACCATGATAATTTTGGTTACAGTAACCGTGATATGAAATTTTCATACCATTACATCTCTAATGCATAGGAATTGAACCGACACTAGCCGTATGCTCACATTAATAGTGGAAAAGACAAAGGTTAAAACAAAGTGCACCACTTTCCTATATTAATTTAAAAGAAGTCATAAAAATTTGATAAATATAAAGTGGTCTCTGATCAACAACAACCTAGAATATACCTTGATTACATATGTAATGCTTACAGTTAAAAAAAAAACGAAAAAAGAAAAAAGGGAGGAGACAAAATAGAGGCCTCATACACCAGTTTTCTATGTTAAACCAAAGTTAATTCTAATCGTATGACTAACAAATTGTGAAACGAACTGCTGCGGTTGCAATAACTAGTCTACAACATCTGCATCTAAAGTAATTTCAACTTAAAGCACATTAACCTGTGGCTGGAGGTTTTCTGGCTTACCAGCCTGAAACACAGGGTCCGACATTAACGGTTGCCTGAATGCCCGGGGCAAGTAAAAATAGCCGGCGGGCCAGCAGACCCTGCGCAGACATGCCCGATCGGGCAAGCAGCACCGACTCGGACACACACACACACACATATACCGGACAGCCTCTCAGTTCTTACCCGCTAACATTAGCTCATGTAGAACACAGGTACCACACAGAAACTTTTATAAAGGGTCATAATGTGCTTCTAGTGACTGTCAAATCGCCAGCGAAAGTTGTTTTAAATGCGGACACAGAGAGCAGAGCGATAGATAAGAACAGCATGCTGCCTTCTCTCATGGGACAAAGATCCTCTGAGAAGAAAGATGGATCACTCTGCTCTGTCACCAGGAACAAACTGGGAGGCAAAGATACTCTGATGAAGAGGGTTCACTTTGCTGCAGGGTTCACCAAAACGTTTTTTTGTTTTTTTTTTCTTTTAATAAATTGAACACACATTAAAGAACATACAACATCCTGTAGAGAATTAATACATATAATACAATACAATAAACATTGTCAAATTAAATGAAGGAAGAGGATTTTTTTAAAGGCAAATTAAATATTGGGGATTTATGTAAAAAATATACATAGAGACATATAAATAATTATATAATTAAAGATATGTAGGCTATGTTAGGTGAATACTCCTGTCAGTGACCCTGACCACTGGCATTGGCAAAAGAACTGGAGTTGGTCCCCGGACGCTGCACTGCGGCTGCCCACTGCTCCCAGTGTATACAGTAGGATGGGTCAAATGCAGAGGTCAGATTTCGTTTCAATGTATGTAATGTGCTGAGAAAGGACAATAAAGAATCTTCTTCTAATAATTTCTTAATAACTAGGAGATAACAAAAGAATAAAGAGATTTCAAAGACTTAAAAAATAAGGGACATGAATCAAAACAAGAAACGAGATATATCCCCAGTCATGCACACCCAGTTTTAATAAACTCAGTACTGTTTTTCAACACATATATTGTTTTGTCTTCATTCAGTGTAGTTAGCACATATTGTTATTGCACCATTGGTTTTGGCTTTGGTGCCCCACATTTTGGCTGTGATGTCCCAATAAATTTGTATTTATCAAAGGCCAAAATGGCCTTGCCCTAAAAATGACTTAATTCCAGCCTGTAATCGTGTATTTCCTCTCCTGTTTCTGTCCTCGGAGGGGCCAGTTGCAGTGTGCTGCTTTTTTTATGTGCTGCTGCCTCCATTGGCTGAGCGTCTCTGCTGACGTAAGATGTAAGTCATGAGTGAAAATATGTACCACACAGCCAGAAAAAGAACCTCTTAGGCAGGGCAAGTAAGAATTTAGATGGGGCAAGTAGATTTGAGAAGTACTTGCCCGACAGGGCAAGTAGCAAAAAACCTTAACGTCGGACCCTGCTGAAACAGTTTGCAAACTGGATCATGGGGTGACACGTGAAGCCTCCATAGAGATATGTCTGTCAGCCGGCGCAGTGAGGGCAGGAGAGTGGGGAGCACTGGGTCTTTGAGGCGATGAGTGCGGAGAGCGGTCAAGTGTGGACATGAACTTCTCTGCCTTGTCTACGTCCTCGAAGAAGTGTAGTGTCCCGTTATGCTTAACTTTCAAAGTCGCCAGATACCCCAGGATTGGGCGCAGTCCTCTGTTGACCATGTGTTTCCTCACGGTGTCGAAGGCTTTCCTCCTCTGCGCAGTTTCGTTGCTGCAGTCCGGGGAAAATAGCAGCCTGGATGTCGATGTCTGCCCCTCCTTGGATATGTGTCGGAGGTGCTGCAAGGGCTCTGATGCCGTTAAAGATCCTCTCACTGTCTTGGTACCGGAGCCGGGGGCGACTTGGTTTATGCTTGGAGGTGTAGATGCAGTGCGCCCGTTGGATTTCAATCTTCTCCCCTGCCAGGGAGGGAATCCACACAGGCAAACTCTGCTGAAGAAACTGGATAGCAATTTTGCCCTCTGCTGACTCAGCTAGACTGACGAGTCGGACGTTACACCTCCGTGATCTGTCGTCCATCTCAGTGAGTTTTAGACGCAGAGTAAGAGTGTCTGCCTGGAGGGTGCTCACATTGCATTTAGCCACTCTCACATTAGCAGTCATGGCCATCACGTTCCCTTGCAGTGCTTTGCTAGCCTCATCTTGGTTAGCGATGTCTTGGCTAAGTTTGCTAATTGCTCACAGTTTCCTTCAGATATTGACCAGTGTTTTTGCTGTTAAAAGTGTAAGGTTTATTTTGCCACCTAACTGCCAACCATTCGGCCTAGCTGTGTGAGATACCTGTTCACATGTGACTGCTGTATTATGTACATCTTTGGAGTATATTCATACAGCTGTTAAGGTGATTAGGCAGTATTGAGGGGATGTTTGTACTGATGTTTGCATATTTGATTAGGTGTTGTGGAGGCCTAATCACTTTGCCTTTGCCTGCCTTACCATATATATATATATATATATATATATATATATGTGTGTGTGTGTGATTGTGTGTGTGTGTATATGTATATATGTGTGTGTATATATGTGTATGTACAGTACAGGCCAAAAGTTTGGACACACCTTCTCATTCAATGCGTTTTCTTTATTTTCATGACTATTTACATTGTAGATTCTCACTGAAGGCATCAAAACTATGAATGAACACATGTGGAGTTATGTACTTAACAAAAAAAGGTGAAATAACTGAAAACATGTTTTATATTCTAGTTTCTTCAACATAGCCACCCTTTGCTCTGATTACCGCTTTGCACACTCTTGGCATTCTCTCCATGAGCTTCAAGAGGTAGTCACCTGAAATGGTTTCCACTTCACAGGTGTGCCTTATCAGGGTTAATTAGTGGAATTTCTTGCTTTATCAATGGGGTTGGGACCATCAGTTGTGTTGTGCAGAAGTCAGGTTAATACACAGCCGACAGCCCTATTGGACAACTGTTAAAATTCATATTATGGCAAGAACCAATCAGCTAACTAAAGAAAAACGAGTGGCCATCATTACTTTAAGAAATGAAGGTCAGTCAGTCCGGAAAATTGCAAAAACTTTAAATGTGTCCCCAAGTGGAGTCGCAAAAACCATCAAGCGCTACAACGAAACTGGCACACATGAGGACCGACCCAGGAAAGGAAGACCAAGAGTCACCTCTGCTTCTGAGGATAAGTTCATCCGAGTCACCAGCCTCAGAAATCGCAAGTTAACAGCAGCTCAGATCAGAGACCAGATGAATGCCACACAGAGTTCTAGCAGCAGACCCATCTCTAGAACAACTGTTAAGAGGAGACTGCGCGAATCAGGCCTTCATGGTCAAATAGCTGCTAGGAAACCACTGCTAAGGAGAGGCAACAAGCAGAAGAGATTTGTTTGGGCCAAGAAACACAAGGAATGGACATTAGACCAGTGGAAATCTGTGCTTTGGTCTAATGAGTCCAAATTTGAGATCTTTGGTTCCAACCACCGTGTCTTTGTGAGACGCAGAAAAGGTGAACGGATGGATTCCACATGCCTGGTTCCCACTGTGAAGCATGGAGGAGGAGGTGTGATGGTGTGGGGGTGTTTTGCTGGTGACACTGTTGGGGATTTATTCAAAATTGAAGGCACACTGAACCAGCATGGTTACCACAGCATCCTGCAGCGACATGCCATCCCATCCGGTTTGCGTTTAGTTGGACGATCATTTATTTTTCAACAGGACGATGACCCCAAACACACCTCCAGGCTGTGTAAGGGCTATTTGACCAAGAAGGAGAGTGATGGAGTGCTGCGGCAGATGACCTGGCCTCCACAGTCACCGGACCTGAACCCAATCGAGATGGTTTGGGGTGAGCTGGACCGCAGAGTGAAGGCAAAGGGGCCAACAAGTGCTAAACACCTCTGGGAACTCCTTCAAGACTGTTGGAAAACCATTTGAGGTGACTACCTCTTGAAGCTCATGGAGAGAATGCCAAGAGTGTGCAAAGCAGTAATCAGAGCAAAGGGTGGCTATTTTGAAGAAACTAGAATATAAAACATGTTTTCAGTTATTTCACCTTTTTTTGTTAAGTACATAACTCCACATGTGTTCATTCATAGTTTTGATGCCTTCAGTGAGAATCTACAATGTAAATAGTCATGAAAATAAAGAAAACGCATTGAATGAGAAGGTGTGTCCAAACTTTTGGCCTGTACTATATATATATATATAAAAATGTATGTGTGTGTGGGGGGGGGGAGTCCAAAAAAGTTAATAACTTAAAAATTATCTATAATTAAGATAAAAATATTCACAAACGAAAAAACACTTCTGGTTGCTGATAACTAGTGTTTAACTTTTGATTTTTCACACTAAAAATTAAAACCCTTTTTAGTTTTTAATTAAAACTGGAACTGGAACATGAAATCTTATATGCCTAACAGACATTGCTTCTCATTCTTTGAGTTTACATATGGCTAAAGGGGAGAAAAAAACGGACGGCATGATTAGTGTTGCGTTCAAGGTCTCCCAAAAAAAACGGGAGGAAAAAAAGGCCGAATATTCAAAAAAAAAAAAAAATTTCACAATCGAATCCCGTGCCATCGAACAAAGCTTCGAATTTTTTTGGGTCAGCCCTAAATCCCACATGCAAGGGGCTAGCCAGAAGGTTGTCGTTTTCAGCAAGTTGGCCTTGAATAGTTGATGTTGAGCTGTAGAGCTGTGTTACTTGTTATGACCTAAGGTGTATTTTAATAAACCTGTCTTTGCTTTAATTTATTCTTTCAAGATTTATTCCTTCTCATCTTATCTGAGTTCTGTTTGTGCCCCATAGATTTAATTGCAAACTACAACAGCTTGACAGCTTGAAATGGCGATGAGGTCTTAAAGTTTTTTGGAAGGTCTTAATAAAGTCTTAAAAAAGTATTGAAATTAACCTCAGGATTCCTGCATATACCCTGTATGTTTTGTTTTGGTATGGAGACGAAGACCGCTTTCTTTATAGCGGTCTTTCTCCTATTTTTCTATGGACATGATCATGTGCGGGGACCCGGCACCCAGCCGTGGCTCCATTGTTTACACCCGGGACCAGCTGTTAGTGCTGTGTCGCATCACAGTG